>NC_063346.1:6869824-6890491 GCF_021869965.1 Rhincodon typus
TTATCTCAGATTCTCCAGCATCTGCAGTTCCTACTATCTCAGCAACAAACAAAAGCTGGCTGGAACATCAAAAAGCCAATAATGAGACTTAAATGCCACTGAGCTTGTCCAGCATTGATTTGGAGCACAGTGCATTTAAAAATAAAACAAAATCTGCAATGACCAGTCTAATAATACAGAGCCATGCATTTAAACAAACCATTTTCAAAACACAAAATAGATAAGGCTCTAACCATCGAAGTTTAGACGAATGTGTAGTGACTTTATTGAAGCATTTAAGATCCTGAGAGCATTTAAAAGATGTTTCCTCTCTTAAGAGAGACTAGAAATATGGGACACAATTACAAAACGGTCTCCCATTTAAGATGGACATGAGAAGTTTATTTTTCTCTCAGAGGGTCTTTAGCCTGTGGAATTCTCTTTTCCATGGAGGCATGGTGTTGAACTTATTAAATGCTATGTTAGGTAAGATTCTTGACAAAGTCAAGGTGTATAGGAGGCAAATGGGGAGCTGGAGTTGTGACCACAAACTGATTTTATCTATTGACAGAGAAGGTTGCGTGGGCTGAATGGCCTAATCCTGCACCAAAAAAATTCTGAAGAGGGGTCGAGACCCGAAACGTCAGCTTTCCTGCTCCTCTGATGCTGCTTGGCCTGCTGTGTTCATCCAGCTCTACACCTTGTTATCTCAGATTCTCCAGCATCAGCAGTTCCTACAATCTCTGTAATTTCCTAGCTGCCATCAGTTCAGTGGAAGGGTCACACGACCCAAAAAATTTCTCTCCACAGATGCTGCCAGACCTGCTCAGCTTTTCCAGCAATTTTTGTCTTTGTTTGTGTCCCACTACTGCTTCTGTTTTCTATGCTTTGAAATGTTGTCACCATGATAATGTATGAAACTTGACAATGCATAGTTATTAACAATTCAGACCATTAATTAAAAAAAAAGGGATAGGTCACATAATTCTCCATTTCATTTTTCAATGTTTGCCTTCCAGCAAAGTGAAGTCCTGGGCTGAATCAACTGACTCCCAGTTGAGAGCAATTACCTGTGTAGTCAATCAGGATCTCTCAAGGGCGGGGGAGGACAGTGAATAAGTCGCATGAGTGATGTTGTTATCGTCAATACTTTGTTCAGAATGTGCACAAAATCTTCTCCTGATAACTGAATGAAGCAGAGAGGCAAAATGAGCATTCCATATGTTCACAGAACACTGAATAGTACAGGAACAGGCCCTGTGGCCCATTGTGTCTGTGCCAATCTGAACTAATCCCATCCCTTCACAATTTTCAAATAATTACAAGCTGTGCAATTTTTATCTCCACCATGTTTGGTTTTTGCATGTCATAGAATCCCTACAGTTTGGAGACAGGCCCTTTGGCCCAACAAGTCCACACTGACTCACAGAGTACTCATCCCTCTGTAACCCACTTAATCTACACATCCCTGAACACTATGGGCAATTCAGCATGGCCAATCTACCTAGCCTGCACATCTTTGGATTGTGGGAGCAAGCTCACAGAGACACAGGGAGAATGTGCAAACTCCACACATACAGTCACCCGAGGGTGGAATTGAACCAGGGTCCATAGTGCTGTGAAGCAGCAGTGCTAGCCACTGAGCCACTGTGCCACCCTAATTTGTTCTATTCCTAACCAGAATACCCTCAAGAATTTATTGTCATCTATAGATTGAAGCTATATTGTGGTAACTAAATGCATTCATGCCTTCTTTAAGATGTATAAACTTTGATTTATTGAGTGGATCAATTGACCTGGAAGATAGGTTCTAAGTAATGCTCAAAGAGTTTGTCAGTCCCTTGACCACCTGTCTTTGTGGCTCAATTTGACTTCTTAAAAAAATCAGGTTCAATACCACTAAGGAATCTAGCCAACATTTCGAGTCCAGATGACTCTTCATCCGAGTTGAAGTGAAGGGCAGCAGTAGTGGGGTGAGGGGGCGGTTTGGAGTGCTGGGGGAGAAAGCGCGCTAACAGTGCAGGTTAAGTGATTGGTATGTGATCATGGCAGAACAATGGTGGTCTAACTGACAGACTGGAAAGAACAGACAGTCCCACTGGGATGTGGAGGGAACGGATAGAGGACAGAGAATGTAACAAGTAAAATTAAAAGGAAGGGAAGAAATGGGTTAGCATGCAAAGGTTTGAAAAAAGGAAAGGAATGGCAGTTAGACCATCTGTTCTTTCCAGTTTGGCAGTTGGACACACCACTGTTCTACCATTATCACATTCCAATCACTTAATCTGCACTGTCAGCGCCCTTTCTCCCCCAGCACTCCAAACCACGGCCCTATCCAACTATTGCATAAATGCTGTCCCCCTTCACACTTCACTTCATCTCTAATGAAGAGTCATCTAGACTCGAAACATCAACTTGTTCTCTCTCCATGGATGTGCCTGACCTGCAGTGATCTCCAGCAGTTCTGAGGAAGGGTCACCGGACCTGAAATGTTAACTCTGATTTTTCCTTCACAGATGCTGCCCGACCTGCTGAGCTTTTCCAGCAACGTTGTTTTTGTTTGTGATCTCCAGCAATTTTTGTTTCCAGTACGTTTCTAGTATCTGCAGTAATTTGATCCTCTAAGGAATCTGCAGGAATATCCTCTATCTCTGAATGATATGAAAAGCATCTGGACCGATTGTTCAAAATCAATATGTGTTGTATAAATACAACAAAGCTAAATAAGTTGAGATTTTATGAGTTCTTTTAATGTGTGTTTAGGATGATGACTACTAGTATGGAGTGAAGTATGTATATCTGTGAGTTTAATAAGTGCTTCAGAGGCTAACATACAGGTGTTGGCACTCTATAGTGTCATAAAGGCTGTGGTATCTAAGAAGAGAGATAACAAGGTATAGAGCTGGATGAACTCGGCAGGCCAAGCAGCATCAGAGGAGCAGGAAGGCTGACGTTTCGGGTCTGGACCCTTCTTCCCACTATCTCAGTATCTAAGAAGGTTGGTTTTTGCATACTAGTTAAGAAGTTTAATTTAGTAGATGGTTGATAATTATTCAAAATTGCAAAAAATGAGTTTAATTTCAATTCTGTGTGTGTCCGTATTCCCCAAATATCATCTGAAAGCCTATAAAAACGTAATGGATGTTTTTGTGCATTTTGAAAAACAGTTTCCTCCCATTCAACCATGGATATATTTACATAAGCTGGTGTGAAATTCTTACCCATGTGAGAATTTGTCCCTTTGACTTGTAAATAATGTTCTCCATTGAACTCAAAACCATTTTTGGTTATTCCGAAATGGAACAGTTTTAATATCGCCTTATCTGGTCTATTTACTTGGGAAAATTGATTCAAAATGTCCTTACTGTATTCCTGTATTTGTCTTTATGTTGATGTAGAGGATATCAATATCCATGATAAATAAATAGCATTAGGTGGTATTTCAAGCGAATTTACCCCCTAAACAAAAGGGTACATAGCCCAAATGTAACAAGGACATTTTTGAGATAGGGGATTGAGGAAAAAATAACAACGTATTTGGCTATTCTGAAGAATTGATTCCCACAGTCAGAAACAATCAGTCTTCCTGATGGCATTTTACCAGGAATTGTTCATTTTTCCAGATGTTTACAAATTTCAGGGAGTATACAAGATCATCTAGTGCATGGATGTTGTCCCATACGATATTCGAGTTTTTTTTAACTGATGCATTTACTCTATAACAATCCCTCAAATATCTGTACATTTCTTTATTGTGCCTTGGTATATTGGTTTTTGCAATTTAATGTCATATCCTAAATCATTCAACTGTCTGTAAACTTCAAATTGATAATGGTATTTATCCATTATAACAATATTCTCCTTCTTATCTGCCGGTTTGATGACAATATCATGATTATCTCTCAATTCCTGAACAGCTTGCTTCTCTTTTCTAGTTAAGTTTGGTGGATCTTTTTGAAATCCAATTTTTTTCAATATCCATTTTGGTTGTCTTTAAGAAGAGACATGGGTTGATTTAGAGATAAAAGGTGTTCTCTGAGTATTTGATTTGATTTATTACTGTCACGTGCACCGAAGTAGAGTGAAAAGTGTTGTCGTATGTGTTTTACAGGCAGATCGTACTATACGATCAGGATAACAGAGCAAAGTGCAGGATACAATTTTATAGCTGCCAAGAAGGTGCAGAGAGAGATCAATATCAACATTAAAAAGTTCCATTTAAAAGTTGATAACAGCAGGGAAGAAGCTGTTCTTATGTCTGTTCGTACATGTATAAAACTTTTATATCTTCTGCCTGATGGAAAAGGGTGGAAGAGAGTATAACCGATGTAGGAGGGGTCTTTGATTATGTTGGTTTCTTCTGAAGAAATCTATTAATACTAACCTCCTGTAAAAGTCTTTCAATTCCTTTTTAATTAGCCCTGCTCTCAATTTGGTCAATGGAATGAATGTTAAACCTAAACTTAGTCCCTTTTTCAGTGTCTCAGTTGCATGGAATGTTCTAGAAATGTTAATCATTGTTCTCCCTGTACCTAAACTATTTTTAACCATCTCTCTATTTGTCCCTCCACTTGGATTTGTGTAATTTCTAGCTTAAGTATTTCAACCATTTTGTAATTAAAGGGGAGACAGTGCCAGCCATCCAATAGATGGTGTCAGCTTCCACTTTTAAAATTATTTTTCCACTCATCATGGGATATGTGTTAAGTGTCCTAATTTATCTATTAATTGTCTTCAATGTTTGTCTCTGATTCTTGGGGAGGTCTCAACTACTTTATTTCTACTGCCACAATATCTGCGTTAGCAATCTTGAATCTGACCCTTCTTAAAAACATTTGAAAAGTTGTTTAATAGCTGTCAGTGGTAATTGATCCCTTTTGTTAATATGCAAGGAAAATGTGACTTTTTTGATTTGAGAATGGTTTTGCAAATTATCCACATGGACTTCAAATTTATGAATTCAGCTCCTTGGAAGGAATCTATTATATATTTTCACTAGGACAAGTTCCAATAGCCATCAGATTTGAGTTGCCCAATATTGTATTGGGTTTAGTTGGTTGAAAAAGACCATATTTCATTTTTCTGGTGAGAATTCAGGTGTCTAAAAACTTTTCTTTTAAAACGTTAATCCCGCTTGGTTTCTTAGTAAAACATTTGGATTAAAATACAGAGCTAACACAGTGTGGAGTTGAAGGAACACAGCAGATCTAGCAGCATCAGAGGAGCAGGAAAGTTCATGTTTCAGGTCGGGACCCTTCTTCAGAAACCCGAATTGAAACACCCAACTTTTCTGCTCCTCTGATGCTGCCTGGTATGCTGTGTTCCTCCAGCTCCACATTGTGTTATCTCTGACTCCAGCATCAGCAGTTCTGACTATCCTGGATTAATCTCTTTTCATCTTTTATGTTCCCAAGTTTATGTGTTTTACCAAACAGCCCCATTATATCCAATTGACAGTTTGCAGATGTTGATAGTTTTAGAGAGGTATTGTAATCTATTGTTAACCTGAAGAGTGCACGAGAGTTTACTCTTTCATCTGTTGTTATGTCCTGGTTGTGTATAAAATTTTGATGTACTGTGTTGAATGAAGATTGACAGAGGTCATTATGGGACTTAAATGGTTCAGAACGTGTTGATGTAGTGGGAAATTTTTGAAAGGAGAGTTGAACTAATCATGTGTTTAACGGAACATGTTCCTGGTTTGTCTGTATAGATATTCATCTGTCAGGAAACTGTTTTTTGATGTTCCCATCGTACATTGCTCCTGATTTTGTCAGTAATGTTGCAGTATGTGTTGTTTGGTTTGAAAGATGGTATCTCTGAAGGAGACCTTAATGTACCTCTCTCATTTGCAAGTCTAAATCATTGCCCCACACAAAAGTTGTTCCAATCTAAGATTCTGCCATTTTATAGAATCCCCTACCATATGGAAACTGGCCCTTTGGCCCAACAAGTCCACACTGACACTCAGAGCACCCACCCAAACCCAGCCCCCTATAACCCACCTAATCTGCACATCCCTGAACACTACGGGCAATTTAGCATGGCCAATCCACCTAGCCTGAACATCTTTGGACTGTGGGAGGAAACCGGAGCAGCCGAAGGAAACCCGCACAGACACAGGGAGAATGTGTAAACTCCACACAGACAGTCGCCCGAGGCAGGAATTGAATCTGGGTCCCTGGCGCTGTGAGGCAACAGTGCTAACCACTGAGCCACTGTGCTGCCCCGTGCCACTGTTTCTCATCTAAAGATTGAAAAGTTGCTACATGGTGATCCAATAGAATATTTTTTGTCCTCCTAGCCCATATCTGAACAAAGTACCTTAGCTGAGTAGTTATATTTTTTTGTTGGGTTTGCTGGTTTAACCTCAATGATCAGTCACTCTCACATAAATTGCATCTTCACCAAAGACTGCTCCCTTGTGCTTCAGCAATGTGTGTGCTGACTTCATGTTCAGAAGAACATCCATTGCCACATCCAGACTATTTTTGTGACAGAGTTCAACTTTGTACGTGATACTTTCATGCTCTCGGGCGTGCTGCTTAAGGATTGAATCTGGATAAATTATTTGTACTATCGAGTGAGGCAACTGTTAGAGTACAGTAAAGGGACAACATGCTTTCAGTTACCTATATCCACAGCAATGGAATTGCTTCCTGAAACATTGTTGCCTTTCCATCTCCCATTTTTATTTCAACATTCCATAAAATCTTAAATCATACATCCTAATATTTCCTTGCATGGCGCAATGTCAGATTTTGTTCGATAATTCCTTATGTCAAGGGCCTTGGAAGGTTTTAGACGTTCAAGACATTAGATAAATGCAACTATTGTTGTTGATTAAGTTTGTGTAAGTTTTACACCCGCTTGATTTTATGAATTAAAGAATAAGGAAAAAATGTTCAACAGAGTGGGAACTTGACTAACAACATATCTCTTTATTCTCTATAGGAACTTTGACAGAATAATGTCCCATTGCACAATCCATTAATGTCCTTCCTGTCATTTGTTTCCACTGCTTGGTCAATAAAACTTCATAATGGTTCTTTGATGATTGACTGAGGTTCCAAATTGGCTTCATTGTTAATGCTCTCACCTCTGTCTCCGAGTGTCAACAAATGAAGTCACACTGCAGGCCCAGAGCACAAAAGCTGGAACACTTCACAAAATAATTTACGGGAAAGAAAAAAAATCAAAGATGAAACAGTATTCTGAGTGTTACATTGGGACAGGAAGGTGCAGAGTCACGACAGTGATGAGAATGTTGACAATGGAAAGCAGAGTGTATTTTTTCACATAAATGGTGATTAATAGCTGGAAGAGGTTACCAGGGGATTGGTTGAGGTCAGGCTTCCCATCAGTTGAAAGAGCTAATAGAAAGATGAGATCAAATGGACTATAGGGCCACTTACATTTAAACTGACCTTTCGCCTTTTTCACAGGATTGTAGATATAGATATATGCATTACTCTCTTCCCTTTCTTATTCAAATGTTCAAGCTTTTAACTCAGCTTTTGTATCTGGTTCTTCAGTCACAGAGTGTAATGTCAGTAACAAAGACAGCATTCTTCGATAGTCTCTGGTTAGGAGGGAGTCAGCTATTTCTTAAAGTGAAGGTAATTCCATGGTTTCAGTATTTCGGGAGCACCAAGATTTCAATACACTGACAATGAGGGACTGTTGGTATAGGTATTAGTCAGAATAGCGTATCTGACATGGAACCCGGTGTCTTCCAACTGGGACGTAAATACTTTGCATTTTCTTTGGAACCATGTGTTTGCAACAATATTAAGGGTTCTTGTGGCACAGTGACAGTGTCCCCACCTCTGTGCTAGGATGGCTTGAGTTAAAGTCCCAGCTGCTCCAGGGATGTGTAATGACATCCCTGAACAGGTTGACCAGAAAACAGAGATAACAAGGTGTAGAGCTGGATGAACACAGCAGGCCAAGCAGCATCAGAGGAACAGGAAGGCTGACGTTTCGGGCCTAGACCCTTCATCAGATGCTCCCGAAATACTGAAACCGTGGAATTACCTTCACTTTAAGAAAGTAGCTGACTCCCTCCTAACCAGAGACTATCGAAGAATGCTGTCTTTGTTAGTGACATTACATTCTGTGACTGAAGAGCCAGATACAAAAGCTGAGTTAAAATCTTGAACATTTGAATAAGAAAGGGAAGAGAGTAATCCATTTCTGATGAAGGGTCTAGGCCCGAAACGTCAGCCTTCCTGCTCCTCTGATGCTGCTTGGCCTGCTGTGTTCATCCAGCTCTACACCTTGTTATCTCAGATTCTCCAGCATCTGCAGTTCCTACTACCCTTGATCAGAAAACACTCGTGTCTGACCTGAGAGGTATCTTGTAGAGCAGTGTTCCTATCTTTGGACCAGGAGGCACCTGCACCAGAGGTTTGGAATAACATTTCATGGAATTCCTACAGTATAGAAGCAGGCTATTTGGCCATCGAGTCTACACCGACCCTTTGAAGCGCATCCCACCCAGATCCACTTCCTACTCTATCTCTGTAGCCCTGCATTTCCCATGATTAATCTATCTACTCCGCACATCCTTGCACCGTGGGACGAAACACACAGAGACACAAGGAGAGTATTCAAACTCCAAAGGGACAATTATTTGAGGCTGGGATCAAACCCGGGTCCCTGGCACTGTGAGGGAGCAGCGCTAACCACTGAACCACCATGTCACCCCTCTGAACAGATTGGTCAGAAAATACCCATGTCTGATGTGAGTGGGGGTCATAGAAGGTGAATGTGCTCCTGTGTATTTTACGGCCCATATCCTTGTAGATGATGAGACAGCACAGGTTTGCTCAGTGCTTGTAAACCAATGCTCACATATGCCAATGCTTACAAAGAAGTCTGTGAGCCAATGAACTTTGAGAGTACAGGAGCAGACGGACTCTGGGGTTCATGTGCATGATTCTCTGAAATTGGTTGTGCAAGTTGAAACAGTTGTTAAAAAGACTGATAGGATCCTTGGCTTTATAAATAGAGACATTGAGTATAAAAGCTAGGAAATGATGGTCCATCTCCACAAATCATTGGTCAGACCATATTTAGAGCATTGTGTTCAGTTCTTGGCATCTTATTTAAGGGAGGATGTTAAAGCTCTTGAGAGAGTTTAAAGGAGATTGACTAGAATGATATTGGGAATTAAGGATTTTAGATACACTGAGATATTAGAGAGATTGCCTTATTGTCCTTGGAGCAGAGTAGATGAAGAGATGTCCTTATTGAGGTGTTCAAAATTATGAACAATTTTGACAAGGGAGAGTATTTACTAGTTGGCATATAAGTAACTGGGGGTCAATTTCAAAATTGTTAGCAAGAGAGCGAGGAATGAGATGAGGGGAAACATCTTTTCTCAGAGAGACTTAGGATTTGGAATGTGCTGACTGGGAGAGTGGTGGAGACGGATACCACAAGAGGTTTCAAAAGAGAGTTGGATGAATGGTTGAAAGTGCTGAATTTAGAGGCTGTGGAGATAAGGTTGGAGAATGGGACGAGCTGGATAGCTTTTTCCGAGAGCCGGTCCAGACAGTTGGTTGAATGGCCTCCTTCTGGACTGTACTGGAGAGGCAATGGCCTAGTGGTATTATCACTAGACTATTGATCCACAAGATGAGGTAATGTTTTGGGGACCTAGGTTCAAATCCTACCACAGAAAATGGTGGAATTCGAATTTAATAAATATTTGGAGTTAGAGGTCTAATGATGATCATGAAACCATTGTCAATTGTTGGGGAAGAAAAGAAAAAACATTTGGTTCACTGATGTCCTTTAGGGAAAAAAATCTGCCATCCTTATCCTGTCTGGCCTACATGTGACTCCAGAACCACATAAATGTGGTTGACTCTTAACAGCCCTCTGAGCAATTAAGGATGGGCAATAAATGCTGCCTGGCCAGTGATGCCCTCATCCCATGAATGAATAAAAAAAAATCTGTGATTTTATTTTATCAATTATTTACAGTTGTATTGTATTAATCAATTTTAATCATGTATTATTTATTTATTTTGTATTCATGAGTGTAAATAGGTTATGGCAGAGTCCTGTGTGTTGGGTTTATCTCAAGGTGGTGGAATAGAGTACCATTGAAGAAGTGGTACCCTGGCCAAAGAACTGCATTGTGGGTTTGAGAAGGAAGGCAGGACGGGAAGATACTTGTAAAGACACAAATCTTTGCAAAAGTCTGTGAAGTAATTTTTAAGCAGTTTGGGAGCTACTTGAGAAAGAAACTGGAGAAATGGCATCTAGTAACATCTTCGAACAAGATGTTGACGTTACTAAAAAACACCTAAAAGGTCCAAAAATAGTATCACATTTATATAGCATAACACTATAGCAAGGAAAAGGTATAATAAAAAACATCAAGAGCAATAATGTAGAACAAAGATCTGCGGATGCTGAAGATCTGAAACAGAAACAGAAATTGCTGAAGGAACTCATCAGGTCTGGCAGCATCTGTGGAGAGAAATGCAAAGTTAACATGTTTTGTCCAGTGATCCTTCTTCAGCCGAAGAATTTGACAAAGTGTCACTGGGCTTAAAACATTAACTTTGTTTTCTCTCCAGAGATGCTGTCAGATTTGCTGAATTTCTTCAAGCTCTGTTCTTTGACATCGAGGGTAACTTGGGGGCTGTATCCAGTTAGACCAGTACAGTCTCCATCTCCAAAGATGTGTTGGAAAATTTGTCAATGGTTTCACCACCTGAGGCAGACCCTGATTCAGGAGATCTTGAAGCAATTCATGTCATTTTGAATACATATTGTTGCTTGGTAATTTCATACAAGTGTATCTTTATCACGTGGAACTGTATCCAAGGTCTTGTGGTCCAGTAATAGTATCCATATCTCTGAGCCATGATGCCTGGGTTCAAGTTTCAACTGTTCCAGAGACCATGTTATAACATCTCTGTAACAGGTTGATTAAAAATACCTCCAAGGTTCTGTTGCCGTTGGTTTCTGGGCCAGAAACTGTGGACCAAACAAAAGGTCTTGCACGTGATACTAATTACTGTCTCTCACATTCTTTTCAATTCCCTTCAGTCTTGCACTTTAAGCTTTGGATGTTCGCCTGATTTTTTTTGAAATGAAAATAAATATTTTCCCTCGGAAAACAATTCACAGATCAGCAGTGATTCTAGTGTCAGACATCAAACATTTAAATCGTTTTGTGGACATCTCCTTTGTTTGCTGTTTAAAAAAAATGCAAATAAAGCATTTTGACATCCCCCCTTGAGTTCACACAGTGTGCAAGTTCAAGGTGTTGGAATTTAATACAAGATTTCCTGAACCTGTGCTGGAGTGCAACGGTGAGGGGTGACTATATTTCCGAGCTCTTTACATTTTGAGATCAAAATAAGATGAAACAAAATGCATACACACACAAACATGTGCACTCACAAGAAAGCACATACATACACATACAGACACAAACACACACACACACACATAGAGGCACGCACATATGCACACACATAAATGCACACACAGAGGCAAACACACACACAGGCACACACACACACAGAGAAACACACACACGTACACACACACACAGAAACACACACACGTATACACACACACACACAATTGGGCAGAAGATAAGGAATACAGTTAACAAAAATTGTCTGATGTAGCATTTTATTTAAAGTGCCTGCCAAACCTGATTAATTTTAATTCACAGGACTAAGTTATATGCTTCTAGATGCACAGGTATGTCCGTACAGTATTTGGTAGATGGATCTATCTGCCCATTGTCTTCCTAAGCCTTCAGGTCGGAATCTCTTCAGTAGCTGATTCTGATATCAGGCTAGTTATGTGTCAGATATTGGCGAAGTAGGGTAAACAGGACAGGCGTGCATTTATATGGTGCCATTGATAACTGAAGGATGCGCTTCAAAAGAGAGTCACAATTGTAAAAAGGAAACATGACAGCCATCTTGCATACAATATGCTCTCATGGGAGGTGGTCGTTTAGTGGTAATCCTACTTGTGTAGTAATCCAGGAACCAACTTCACCCCACCACCCCCTTGACCGGCCTCCCCCTCATCCCCACCTAATGTTCTGGACTCATGAGCTCAAATCCAACCATGGCCAATGGTGAAATTTGAATTGAAGTTTTTAAAATCTGAGATGCAGAGCTAGCCTAACTGTGATCGTGTATCCCCATTTTGTGTTTGTAAAAACTTATCTGGTTCATGGCTATCGTTTAGGTGAGGAAATCTCCCACCCAGTCTGGCCTCCATGTGACCCTAGACTCACAGCACTGTTGGTCCCACTTGGCAATTAGGGATGAGTAACAATGCTGGCCTAGCAATGACCAAATTAAAATGAAACCCCTCTATAATAATGATCAGATGTTGACTAAGGTGTAAGTATTGTTAAAGCACAGGGACTCTTCCCCTGCTACTCTTTGAAATAGTACCATCGCAACATTTTGGGACTTATGACAAAATCTGCCCTTGGTCGACATGGTGTATGTTGTGATCGTGTTTGCTGGAACCATCTGAGATATCTTGGGTAAGTTCTCACCCAGTTTCATTCTTATTGACATTAGTTACTTTATTGATACCAAGGAGTGCCCATACAAAATCTTCAGCAGAAGTTCTCTTAATCGTAATAAACAATAAATATTTATTATATTGTACTTATTATAGTTATATTTAAGATACATGATGGTCTCTTATGAAACTATCTCAACTTAAGAGGAAGCAGACATTATTACAAGCTACAATGAACTTGCAATGAAACTACAACACAGCAGCACTATTTAGACACTGGTTAGGTCTTGGTTTTCTAGTGAACACTCTTTTGAGAAAATTTCTAATCAGTTTGTTCAGAGGTGTTGCTACACCTCTAGAACAAATGGGACTTAAATCTAGGGTTCCTGCATCAGAGGTAGGGCTACTACCACTGCATCACAAGAGCCCTTCATCAGTCTTATATATCCTGATGGAGAGAGCTTATCACGTCATGTAAGTTAACCCTTCCGCATACTAACTATCCTATACAACATTTTTATATTTCACCCCAAAGAGAGCACCTCCAACAATGCAACAATTGGTCTGTAATGCATTTGACTGTAAGACTAGATTCTGTTCTCAAATCTCTAGAGCGAGTCTTGAACCCCCTCTAACTTCAGGGGACACAGAGAGCTAGCCACTGAACTACAGCGAAAAACGAAATTACTTTTGACATCATTAGGAAAAAAAGAATGGTTCCAAGGAAGAGGTCCTTAACAATTATGTGAAAAGATTGAAGAAATTGGGATTGCTTTCTTTGGAGAAGAGAGGGTGGAGAGGAAATCTGATAGAGGTGTTCACAATCATGAGTGGTCTGAATTGAGTTATTGGAGAAAATAAAATGTTCTGATGGTGAAAGGATCAAGAACACAAAGACACAGACATGAGGTAATTAGCAAAAGAGCCAACAGAGACACAAGGAGAATGTTTTTCATGCGCCAAGTGGTTAAGATCTGGAATGCACCGTCTAAGAGTTCTTTGATGCATTCACAAAACAATTGGATTGGTATCTGAAAAGAAAGATTATGCAGGATTCTAGGGAGAAGACAGTTGAATGGCACTGGGTGTTTGGTCATTCGAAAAACTAATGCATACACAATGGACTGAACATTGTTGACAATGGGGCATTAAACAAATGGCCATATTCCATCAGTTATCACAACTGACAAGTTACTAGGACACTGGATTAGTGTTCCTTCCAGATATTTTCATTATGGCCCTCAGATGCTGTGGAAAGATTTTATGCTTCAATCCTTTAAAAACTCACCTCGTGAATAGGCGGAGCGCACGCTGAGCAGGAGCGGACACGGGACGGCTGAGTAAGTGAGGTAATATATTTGGGCGGTTGCTTCACACAAAACACTACTTAGGTAGTGTCTCCCACCCATCCTCCTCCTCTAACCAAAAAAAAAGGTTCTGAGCGCCGATTTGGTAAGATTACTAGTTTTTTTTTCAGAATTCAGAACAGTGGGAATGGATGTTAGGGCAGTTGCATGCTCCTCCTGTAGAATGTGGGAGGTAAGGGTCACCACTAGTGTCCCCACTGACTTCATCTGCGGGAAGTGCACCCAACTCCAGCTCCTTGGAAACCGCGTTAGGGAACTGGAGCTGGAGCTGGATGAACTTCGCGGGAGGCTGAGAGGGTAATTGAGAGGAGTTACAGGGAGGTAGTCACACCTCAGGTACAGGAAAAAGGTGGATGGGTTACAGTCAGGGGACGGAAAGGGAACAGGCAGACAGTGCAGGGATCCCCTGTGGCCATTCCCCTCAATAATAAGTATACCGTTTTGGATACTGCTGGGGGGGGGGGGAGGGCGACTTACCAGGGGTAAGCCATGGGGTACAGGTCTCTGGCACAGAGTCTGTCTGTGTTGCTCAGAAGGGAAGGGGGGAGAGGAGGAGAGCATTAGTCATTGGGGACTCCATAGTTAGGGGGACAGATCGGAGATTATGTGGGAACGAGAGAGACTCGCGGTTGGTGTGTTGCCTCCCAGGTGCCAGGGTTCGTGATGTCTCGGATCATGTTTTCGGGGTCCTTAAGGGGGAGGGGGAGCAGCCCCAAGTCGTGGTCCACATAGGCACCAACGACATAGGTAGGAAAAGGGATGGGGACGTAAGGCAGAAATTCAAGGAGCTAGGGTGGAAGCTTAGAGCTAGAACAAACAGAGTTGTTATCTCTGGTTTGTTACCCGTGTCACGTGCTAGCGAGGTGAGGAATAGGGAGAGAGAGCAGTTGAACACATGGCTACAGGGATGGTGCAGGAGGGAGGGATTCAGATACCTGGATAATTGGGACTTATTCTGGGGTAGGTGGGACCTCTACAAACGGGATGGTCTACACCTGAACCAGAGGGGTATCAATATCCTGGGGGGGGAAATTTGCTAATGCTCTCGGGAGGGTTTAAACTAATTCAGCAGGGGGATGGGAACCTGAATTGTAGCTCCAGTGTACAGGAGGTTGAGAGTAGTGAGGTCATAAATAAGGTTTCAAGGTGGCAGGAGTGTACCGGCAGGCAGGAAGGTGGTTTGAAGTGTGTCTACTTCAATGCCAGGAGCATCCGGAATAAGGTGGGTGAACTTGCAGCATGGGTTGGTACCTGGGACTTCGATGTTGTGGCCATTTCGGAGACATGGATAGAGCAGGGACAGGAATGGTTGTTGCAGGTTCCGGGGTTTAGATGTTTCAGTAAGATCAGGGAAGGTGGTAAAAGAGGGGGAGGTGTGGCATTGTTAGTCAAGGACAGTATTACAGTGGCAGAAAGGACATTTGATGACAACTCGTCTACTGAGGTAGTATGGGCTGAGGTTAGAACCAGGAAAGGAGAGGTCACCCTGTTGGGAGTTTTATATAGGCCTCCAAAAAGTTCCAGAGATGTAGCGGAAAGGATTGCAAAGATGATTCTGGATAGGAGTGAAAGTAACTGGGTAGTTGTTATGGGGGACTTTAACTTTCCAAATATTGACTGGAAACGCTATAGTTCGAGTACTTTAGATGGGTCAGTTTCTGTCCAATGTGTGCAGGAGGGTTTCCTGACACAGTGTGTAGACAGGCCAACAAGAGACAAGGCCACATTGGATTTGGTACTGGGTAATGAACCAGGCCAGGTGTTAGATTTGGAGGTAGGTGAGCACTTTGGTGATAGTGACAACAATTCGGTTACGTTTACTTTAGCAAAGGAAAGGGATTGGTATATACTGCAGGGCAAGAGTTATAGCTGGGGGAAAGACAATTATGAGGCGATTAGGCAAGATTTAGGATGCGTAGGATAGAGAAGGAAACTGCAGGGGCTGGGCACAATTGAAATGTGGAGCTTGTTCAAGGAACAGCTACTGCGTGTCCTTGATAAGTATGTACCTGTCAGGCAGGGAGGAAGTGGTCGAGCGAGGGAACCATGGTTTACTAAAGAAGTTGAATCTCTTGTCAAGAGGAAGAAGGAGGCTTATGGAAAGATGAGGCGTGAAGGCTCAGTGAGGGCGCTTGAGAGTTACAAGTTAGACAGGAAGGACCTAAAGGGAGAGCTCAGAAGAGCCAGGAGGGGACATGAGAAGTCTTTAGCAGGTAGGATCAAGGAAAACACTAAAGCTTTCTATAGGTATGTCAGGAATAAAAGAATGACTAGAGTAAGATTGGGGCCGGTCAAGGACAGTAGTGGGAAGTTGTGCGTGGAGTCCAAAGAGATAGGAGAGGCGCTAAATGAATATTTTTCGTCAGTATTCACACGGGAAAAAGACAATGTTGTCAAGGAGAATATTGAGATACAGGCTATTAGACTAGACGGGATTGAAGTTCATAAGGAGGAGGTGTTAGCAATTCTGGAAGGTGTGAAAATAGATAAGTCCCCTGGGCCGGATGGGATTTATCCTCGGATTCTCTGGGAAGATAGGGAGGAGATTGCAGAGCCTTTGGCTTTGATCTTTATGTCGTCATTGTCTACAGGAATAGTGCCAGAAGACTGGAGGATAGCAAATGTTGTCCCCTTGTTCAAGAAGGGGAGTAGAGACAACCCTGGTAATTACAGACCAGTGAGCCTTACTTCGGTTGTGGGTAAAGTGTTGGAAAGGATTATAAGAGAGAGGATTTATAATCATCTAGAAAGGAATAATTTGATTAGGGATAGTCAACACGGTTTTGTGAAGGGTAGGTCGTACCTCACAAACCTTATTGAGTTCTTTGAGAAGGTGACCAAACAGGTGGATGAGGGTAAAGCGGTTGATGTTATGTATATGGATTTCAGTAAAGCATTTGATAAGGTTCCCCACGGTAGGCTATTGCAGAAAATACGGAGGCATGGGATTGAGGGTGATTTAGCAGTTTGGATCAGAAATTGGCTAGCTGTAAGAAGACAGAGAGTGGTGGTTGATGGGAAATGTTCATCCTGGAGTTCAGTTACTAGTGGTGTACCTCAAGGATCTGTTTTGGGGCCACTGCTGTTTGTCATTTTTGTAAATGACCTGAATGGGGGCGTAGAAGGATGGGTTAGTAAATTTGCGGATGACACCAAAGTCGGTGGAGTCGTGGATAGTGCGGAAGGATGTTGCAGGTTACAAAGGGACATAGATAAGCTGCAGAGCTGGGCTGAGAGGTAGCAAATGGAGTTTAATGCGGAAATGTGTGAGGTGATTCACTTTGGAAGGAGTAACAGGAATACAGAGTACTGGGCTAATGATAAGATTCTTGGTAGTGTGGATGAGCAGAGAGATCTCGGTGTCCATGTGCATAGATCACTGAAAGTTGTCACCCAGGTTGACAGGGTTGTTAAGAAGGCGTATGGTGTGTTAGGTTTTATTGGTAGAGGGATTGAGTTTCGGAGTCATGAGGTCATGTTGCAGCTGTACAAAACTGTGGTGTGGCCGCACTTGGAGTATTGCGTACAGTTCTGGTCACCGCATTATAGGAAGGATGTGGAAGCATTGGAAAGGGTGCAGAGGAGATTTACCAGGATGTTGCCCGGTACGGAGGGAAGGTCTAATGCGGAAAGGCTGAGGGACTTGAGGCTGTTTGCGTTAGAGAGAAGAAGGTTAAGAGGTGACTTAATAGAGACATACAAGATGATCAGAGGATTAGATAAGGTGGACAGCGACAGACTTTTTCCTCGGATGGTGATGGCTAGCACGAGGGGACATAGCTTTAACTTGAGGGGTGATAGATATAGGACAGATGTCAGAGGTAGGTTCTTTAGCCAGAGAGTAGTAAGGGCGTGGAATGTCCTGCCTGCAACAGTAGTAGACTCGCCAACTTTAAGGGCATTTAAATGTCATTGGATAAACATATGGATGATAATGGAATAGTGTCGGTTAGATGGGCTTCAGATTGGTTTCACAGGTCGGCGCAACATCGAGGGCTGAAGGGCCTGTACTGCACTGTAATGTTCTATGTTCTATGTTCTATGCTCAAGTATTCAGAGTAGTTGAATTTACCACAGAATTTAAGAGATTATATATCCATTTATCCCTGTAGCCACATCCTGTTTAATTTTAGGCTCCATGCTCTTTTGCCATGAGTATTTAATGAAGTTATCTTCACCATCAGGAGTCAAATGGTGGGTAGAGCTAGATGCAGTGAGTTGGGGAGCATGAGGAGCATTGTAATAAGCTCCACATTTGGCATTCATGCACATTTTGTTGAAGGAACACAGGATTATGACCAAGTTTTACCTATGGTTAATTTTTAACTCCTTGACTCAACGGTACGGACTCAAATTTTCATGCCTTCGCAGGTAACTCAGCTGGATTCAAAATTTCCTGTTTGGCAAATTCCTCAGTGCCTTCACCCTTGGAGCTGCACCTGATGTCCAATATTCCTTCATCAGAGCCTTGAGAGAAGCTATAAATTGTATCTTAGTCGTGTGATAGTTTCCAGTGGGCTCTGATGATGGAACCTCCCTTTCTAAAGGAACTATTGATGTTGTTAATCCTTCCTTGAAGTAAAATGGAAACAAAATGTGTGGAACTAAAATGAATTTTGGAATGAGTTAGCAAGCAGGTATGTCGAACTGTTGAGTATACGCAAGCGGGCAATCTCAGAGCAATAAGATTTTGTATCTGCAGAGGAGAAGGTGCTAAATGAGTGGATCTATTGGGATATTGGTGTTGGGGGTGGGGGAAAGGAGTTGACTTTTCCTGTCTCTGAGTTGTAAATGAATCCACGCTACCGTAATGAAAAGAAAGTACATCCAATTCTCTTAAATTCCATTGGCAATTTGAATTTTTAACAACTTGTTAACCACCAGGGAATGAGATCAAAATGACATAAATTTACATTAATATATAGCTATCTACTAATTGCAAAAGACAAACCAAATTTGTTTTAAGTGCTGAGTGATTACCATTTCCTTAGCTAACAATTTACTAGTAATTAAAACCCTGCTGTTGCCCCCCTCATTTATCACAGTCATTTACTCTTTCCTGGGGTCCTTAAAGACACCTCATTCCAGTAGTCATTTATCCTCTGACGGTGTCAGCTGTGTTTGCTGGTAATTCAACTAGGGGAAGCATTGTAACAACAGCCAAACTCCTTATTGGCTTTGAAGACAAATGATTTGAGATGACGAATTTCTAGCTGTGGCTCAGTTGCCTTACTCACTTCTGATTCAGAAAGCTACAGGTTTAAGTACCAATGGAGAGGCTTCAGTACAAACACTGACACTCAAGGAGTGCTATCCAGTCAGTCGTGCGACTTTGAGTTGAAAGCATAACTCAACTCATTTGCAACATTTTTGTTCATTCACTTATTATTTCCACTGGCTCTTATACTTTCCTTAAATCCACTCCACAATTTAATTTCCTACCTACCTTTGTGTTGTCAGCAAATTTAGTAACCATACCTTCTGTCCATTCATCTAAGTTAATTATATAAAATGTAAAATGTTCAGACCCCAGGACTGATTCCTTTGGCACACCAGTCATTACATCTTGTCAAGCTGGAAAAGACCTATTTATGCCTACATTCTGCTTCCTGTCAGCTAGCTAATCTTCTACCTATGTTGATAGTAACTAAAGCCTGTAAGGAACTAGATAATGAAGTCAGTGTGACTAAGGGGAAGAGTAGGCAGACAGCAGATGATGAACGCAAAGGGACAGGTGGTCTTAGGTAGTGCGAGAAGTGTAATAGGTAAGGCAGATGAACTTAGGGCTTGGATTAGTACCTGGGAGTATGATGTTATTGCTACTACTGAGACTTATTTGAGGGAAGGGCAAGATTGGCAACTAAATATCCCAGGATATAGATGCTTCAGGTGGGATAGAGAGGGAGGTAAAAGGGGTGGAGGAGTTGCATTACTAGTCAAAGAGGATATCACAGCTGTGCTGAAGGAGGGCGCTATGGAGGACTTGAGCAGTGAGACAATATGGGAAGAGCTCAGAAATAGGAAGGGTGCGGTAACAATGTTGGGGCTGTACTACAGGCTTCCCAACAGCGAGCGTGAGATAGAGGTGCAAATATGTAGACAGGTTATGGAAAGATGTAGGAGCAACAGGGTGGTGGTGATGGGAGATTTTAATTTTCCCAACATTGACTGGGATTCACTTAGTGTTAGGGGTTTAGATGGAGCAGAATTTGTAAGGAGCATCCAGGAGGGTTTTCTAAAGCAGTATGTAAATAGTCCAACTCTAGAAGGGGCCATACTGGACCTGGTGTTGGGGAATGAGCCTGGCCAGGTGGTTGAAGTTTCAGTAGGGGAATACTTTGGGAATAGTGATCACAGTTCCGTAAGTTTTAGAATACTGATGGACAAAGATGAGAGTGGTCCTAAAGGAAGAGTGCTGAATTGGGGGAAGGCCAACTATAGCAAAATTCGACAGGAGCTGGGGAATGTGGATTGGGAGCAGCTGTTTGAGGGTAAATCCACATTTGATATGTGGGAGGCTTTTAAAGAGATTAGAGTGCAGGACAGACATGTCCCTGTGAAAATGAGGGATAGAAAGGGCAAGATCAGGGAACCATGGATGACAGGTGAAATTGTGAGACTAGCAAAGAGGAAAAAGGAAGCATACATAAGGTCTAGGCGACTGAAAACGGACGAAGCTTTGGAAGAATATCAGGAAAGTAGGACCAGTCTGAAACGAGGAATTAAGAGGGCTAAAAGGGGTCATGAAATATCTTTAGCAAACAGGGTTAAGGAAAATCCCAAAGCCTTTTATTCA
>NC_063346.1:6890891-6910440 GCF_021869965.1 Rhincodon typus
ATGGATGACAGGTGAAATTGTGAGACTAGCAAAGAGGAAAAAGGAAGCATACATAAGGTCTAGGCGACTGAAAACGGACGAAGCTTTGGAAGAATATCAGGAAAGTAGGACCAATCTGAAACGAGGAATTAAGAGGGCTAAAAGGGGTCATGAAATATCTTTAGCAAACAGGGTTAAGGAAAATCCCAAAGCCTTTTATTCAGACATAAGGAACAAAGGGGTAACTAGAGAAAGGGCTGGCACACTCAAGGACAAAGGAGCGAAGCTATGCGAGGAGTCAGAGAAAATGAGTGAGATTCTTAATGAGGAAGGAGAGAGGGGGAGGCGGATAGAAGATGGATAGAGGAGAAGATAGGTGGAGAGGAGACAGACAGGTCAAAGAGGCGGGGATGGAGCCAGTAAAGGTGAATGTAGGTGGGGAGGTAGGGAGGGGATAGGTCAGTCCAGGGAGGACGGACAGGTCAAGGAGGCGGGATGAGGTTAGTAGGTAGGAGATGGGGGTGGGTCTTGAGGTGGGAGGAGGGGATAGGTGGGAGGAAGGACAGGTTAGAGAGGTGGGGACGAGCTGGGCTGGTTTTGGGATGCAGTAGGTGGAGGGGAGATTTTGAAGCTTGTGAAGTCCACATTGATAACATTGGGCTGCAGCATTCCCAAGCGAAATATGAGATGCTGTTCCTGCAGCCCAAAGGCAACCCTGCAGCCCAAGGGTATCAATGTGGACTTCACAAGCTTCAAAATCTCCCCTCCCCCTACTGCATCCTAAAACCAGCCCAGCTCGTCCCCGTCTCCCTAACCATTCCTCCCACCTCAAGCCCCACCCCCATCTCCTATGATGCTGCTTGGCCTGCTGTGTTCATCCAGCCCTGCACCTTGTTGTCTCGGATTCTCCAGCATCTGCAGTTCCTACTATCTCTGTAATTTTCTTTGTTCTCTTTGTTCTTTGACATGTTTCACTGTACTGCATTGATTCTTATTTTCTGCAAAAATTTTCCATTGTGGCACCTGATCAAATACTTTCAGGATATCCAAGTGCAGGATATCCACTCCTTTATCCAAGGCACCAAATTCTTCCAGGTTAGCATGCAAAACTAGATACTGTACAGAATTCTCTCCATCGACTCTGGCCCCATATTTAGATGTACACTACAACCTCAGTGGAAAAAAATCGCAAATGGTTGCAACAGAAGCTGGACAAAGACTGCCCAGTTTCATTGTCCTTTTACTTCCTCCTGACTCATTATCCACTCCCTCCAGGGGATTCAGCAATTCACATTGACTCCTTTCAAAGCATGATGTTGCATTTACTGCGTCTTGTCAGTGGGGAGATCAAAAGCAGGTTGCGTGGCCATATTGCAGAACTCTTCAAATAAAGATTACTTCATTGATGAATGTGGAGACTTAGGAATGTACAGTATTTCATTTATAGTATTTTTGGTATCAGCAGAATTCTCCCATTCACTCCTCAAACGTGACCCTGAGCTTCTAGCCTTCTGTAATTCTCCACTTTGCTCCCAGGTCAAACCCTTTCTTTAATTTAGAATAATGAGAGGTGATCTCATTGAGACACGTGTAATTCTGAAATGTTTATATCAGACATGAAATGTTGATTCTGTTTCTCTCTCCACAGATGCTGCCAGACCTGCTGAGTTTCTCTGGCACTTTCTGTTTTTATTTCATATTTCCAGCATCTGCAGTATTTTGCTTTATTTTTCTTGTTCTTTTAATTGATTAGGCTTGATTAGGAACACTGAGAGGCTGTTTCTCATTTTAGAGAATCGGGAATACAGAGGCAGAGTTTCAGGATGAGGGAGCAATAATTTAAGACAGTATTAGACCACTGGACCTGAAACGTCAACTCTGCTATGTGATTCATCTGTGTTTACCAACCCTTGGCTGCTCTCTTATTGTTGCTGAAGGAACTTGCTACAACCACAAAAATATAAAATCTATTACCATCATTTTTATTTGTCAGAGAGGTTTGACTTCAGCTTCCTGAGCACCAATCTCTGGAGAGGTCAAAGTCTGATAAATTGCTGGTGGAATTTCATTGTCACAGGTAATGAATGGATGATGCAAATAGAAAGAACGCGAAATGGGATCCTGTTAAGAAACAATAATTCATCTTCACTTAGACGGCTTGCTACTTTCCAAAAATAAAGAAATGTGTTTCTGTAATGACTTGTGATCATTTACCAGATTCTGTAATCTCCAAATTGTCTTTTTTTAGGGAAGTGTGCCAGAGGTCATACATCATCATACAAAGCATCACAAAACAGATTTGAAACATAAAGAAGTGAATTCTCATTATCACTGGATTGCTCATAAAGGGAATGCTGCATCTGTTGAACATGTTGGAACCACTGACGGAATATGAAGAAATATTATGGGAAAAAAGCTGTCTTGAATCAAGCAAAAACAGAAATTGCTGGAGAAACACAGCAGGCCCGGCATCATCTGTGGAGAAAGAAACAGGGTTAATGTTTCAAGCCCAGTGACCCTTTCTCAGAGCTGTCTTGTCCCAAGAGGTTGGTATAATGCTAAACGTTAATGGGTCTTTCTTTGCTATTAGCAGCCTACTAGGTTGGCAGTGTTGTGGAGAATGGGTTTAATGAATATGTAGATAAGACTCTAAGATCAGCTGCAATATCACTGTGTCCTCGGTAGTTATGTGTTATGTTCTATTAAGGAATTGGATTGAACCCTGTACAGCTTGATACATGCTGTTCTGCAGCCTTCCCATCATGTACATTGCAACAGTGAGCAAAGTGTGACAATTAATAAGAAGTCTGGCCTGAGCTTGCATGAATACCCAAATAACTTACATGAGAATCAGATCCAACAGTAAAAAACTCTTGAAAAAAATTCTCATTACAGATGTCATCAAAATCACCTTAACACAGTTCATTATTTGTTGTGGAATTGCAACTGAAGGCTGCAATTGAATGAAGACATTTGTAACAATACAGAGCAAACAGTCTCTAAGGGGAACAAACATTTGTATATTCAAGGATACACTAAGTCCTGACTGAATATAATGGAGACCAATTGGGCTGACTGGCATGTTTCTGTCCTGTAACTTCTCAGGAAATTTAAACATATCCCAGTCTGCCTTACAAGATAGCAAAGGTTGGAAGAGTAGGAAAGTATTGGTCCCTTTTAGGCAAAAAGCTGGTTAGTTGTTTGGCAATGTTTGCTGCATTGTGCTATACACAAATGGCAGATGTCTTTGCTAACATAACAGCACTCATTGTAAGGTATAATAATTCATTGTATATGCACTTACTTGAAACACCTGTTAATTTGTGTCCTTATTTTTAAAAGATCATTTCTGAACAGTAATTATGAGCAATATTCACCCTCTTACCTCTTCCTTTCTTTGGGTGGAGTGAGTCCTACCTTAAAATTGTGATTGTATTTCTGAAAATTTGAAATGAATAAAGAGCTGGAATTGAAATCTAGCCGAGTGGTGATCATGTCACCACTGTTGATTGTCATTCGAACCTATCTGATTCACTAGTGTCCTTCAGGCAAGGAAATCTGCCATCCTTACCTTGTCTGGCCTACATGTGACTCCAGACTCACTGGTTGTCTCTAAACTGCCCTCTGGACAATTATGAAAAGGAAATAAGTCCTGGTCAAGTCAATGATGCCTACAGTGATTAATTATTTCAAAAAATGTCTTGGCTTCTGGAGTGTTTGGAACAAGGTGGATCATGTTGACTATGAGATCCTTGATTGAGGTTGTTAGCCTAGGCCAATCATGAAGCCCTGGCTGACCAATGTAAACAGGGGATTTACAATCTCCTCAGTTCAGGGACAGACTCCGAGCTGGCTGACCACAGCCAGTGTATTGTGCACATGTAAATAAAGGGTGGCTTGGTGATGGGATACTGGCCTCTGTGCAGTTATTTCACCTTCCTAAACACAATGGCAGACTTGAAGAGTTAGCAAGTTTCCCAGTGATCAAGCTCATGGAACCCATGTGAGAAGCTTTGCTTTGTTTTCCTTCCAAATGAAAAGCTTTCGAAACATCACAATGAAAGTCTTCTCAAACAGAAGTCCTAAAGGGAAAACTCCATTTATTAAAAGAAAAATGTGTCATTAAATTTTAAAAAGGCACACAAATGTAGCAGAAATGAGAATCAGGAAAGGAATAATGACTTGAATTTATTCAGCACTTTCCATGAGTTCAGAATGCCTTCGAGAAATTTGTTGCTGACTTTGAGATGCTGTGTGTGGCATCCCTGCCTTTGAGACAGAAGGTCTGGGCTCAAGCCTCACTCCAGTAGTCATAAAGTCATAGAGTCATACAGCATGGAAACACACCCTTTGGTCCAACTCGCTTGTGCTGACCATAATCCGAAACTGAACTAGTCCCACCTGCCTATGCCTTCTAAACATTTCTTATTCATGTACTTATCCAAATGTCTTTTAAACTTTGTAACTGTACTCTATCACTTACTCTGGAAGTTCATTCCACACATGAACCACTCTGTGTAAAGAAATTGCCCCTCATGTCCTTTTTAAATCTTTCTCCTCTCATTTTAAAAATATGCCGCCTAGCCTTGAATTCCCCTACCCTAAGGAAAAGACACCTGCCTTTCACCTTATCTCTACCCCTCATGATTTTATAAAACCTCTATAAAGGTCATCCCTCAACTTCCTAATGGTGATACATTCATAACATGGCCAAACATTGAGTTCTAATCTTGTAGAATAGATTTTAGAATTTCTCAATTTCTGAAGAAGGGTCCCGACCCAAAACGTCAACTTTCCTGCTCCTCTGATGCTGTCTGGCCTGCTTCTGGCAGGTGGTAGAAGCAGGAGAGTTGGGAACAGCAAGAACCCTATTTTCTTTTGTAAAATACATATTTTTTCAATCTGGGTGCGCATTTGTTGCCCATCGCCAGCTCCCCTGAAACTGAATAGCTTGCTTGGCCATTTCTGAGGGCAGTTAAGAGCGAGTCTTGTTTCCTTACACATGGCAAGACCAGATAAGGACAGTATGTTTCCTTCCCAAAAGGTCATTAGTGAAGGAGATGGGATTCTGCAACAACGTAGGGTAGGGAAGTCCAAAGCTAGAGGGCATAGGTTTAAAGTGAGAGGGAAAAGCTATATAAGGGACCTAAAAGCAACGTTTTCATGCAGTGGGTGGTGCATGTATGGAATGAGTTGCCAGAGGAGGTGGTGGAGGCTGGTATAATTACTGGTAGTTCTCTTATAACACGATAGTTGTGTTCTTATGTAACCTTGTCCTATAGAAAATCACGCAAAGGAAATCGCTATAGAAAATCATTTTACCTGTATTGCAGAAAGTTTATGTTATCCAAACAGCATTCACTATTCATCAATAGTGTTACAGCCAATTTGCATTAAAGAAACACACATTATACTGGAACTCAGAGATAATAAGGACTGCAGATGCTGGAGTTAGAGATAACACAGTGTGGGGCTGGAGGAACACAGCAGGCCAGGCAACATCAGAGGAGCAGGAAATTTGACGTTTTGGGTCGGGACCCTTCTTCAGAAATTGAGAAATTCTAAAGAAAGTCCTGACCCGAAACATCAGCTTTCCCGCTCCTCTGATGCTGCCTGGTCTGCCCTGTTCCTCCAGTCCCACACTGCGTAATACCGCAACTGCCTGTATAGCATTTAAGAGGTATCTGGATGCGTGCATGAATAGGAAGGATTTAGAGAGATATGGGCCAAATGCTGGATATCTGCTCGGACGAGTTGAATGGAAGGGTCTATTTCCATGCTGTACAAATCTATGACCCTACAACTTTATTTTGTATTCATCATTACTGAAAGTATTTCAAGATTGATGAAATTAATTTTAAATTCCATCAGTTGCCATTTGAATTTGAACCTGTGTCTGAATGATATTAGTCTGGGCCTCTGAATTACTCAAACAGTGACATTACCACCCTGCCCCGTTATTATTTTAGTAACTGCCAAAGACTGTCGATGGGCTCTGTGCACAGGTTCCTGCCACACTTGCACACTATGTCAAGGTTCTCTCAAAGACTACAAGTTGAAAAAGTGTGAGCAAACAGCAGTGATGTTATAAAGTTGAAAATACAGCAGCCTCTTCTTGTTCAGCAAGATCCCAAAAAGCAATTACTTTTTCCATTCGTGGAATGTTGGTATCAGTGACGATGTGAGCATTTATTGCCCAGTGGGCAGTTAAGAGTCAACCGCATTGCTGTGTTTCTGGAGTCACATGTAGGCCAGACCAAATAATGATGGCAGTTCCATTCCCAAATGGACATTAGTGAACCAGATAAACGTGTTCCCCCCAAAACCTGCAAAGTTTCCATGGTCATTATTAAAGTCTTAATTCCAGACTTTTGCAGAGCCCAAATTTCACCATCTGTCAGGGCAGGATTTAAACCTAAGTCCCCAGGACATGCTCAGTTTCCTAGATTATGGGTCCAATGTTAACTTCATTAAACCTTTACCTCCTCCTTATTAATATGTTGACAATCACTAGATCATTGATTTTTTTTTTACAGGGACCATGTACAGCAATCAGTACAGAGGTTCTGCTGTACACAAATGAATTGCAATTTGCCATGTCATACTGGCATGCCTTGCAAACCAAAGTCTTAATGTTGCTGTAATATTCCAAAACAAGAAACTATTGGAAGCAGTCAGCTCAAAATAAAAGGATGTCACAGTAAATGGCAGCACTTTGCAATTGTTTGATCTGCAGAAGTGGCAGAAATGGCGATATTTTCCTGCAATTTGGAATCATCTACTTAAGAACTCATGAATGTAACAGTAATTTTTGCACCCTTTGAAAGTGTGTTCTGTACAGACATTTTCAAATTGCGGAATCAAGTGATTGCTAAAAGGTTTGTGCTTGCTGGTGAGTTCTTGTATTGCCCTTTGAGAAGGTGTTGATGACCTTCTTCCTTATCCCCATGTCAAGCTTGACTCAATACATTTAACATAATTAGTAAAAAGAGCACACGGGAGAGGAGGAAAAGATTCCTTCACACGGTGAGTGGTTAGAGCCTCCACTGCACTGCCTGAGAGTGTGAGGACGCCAGGTTCCATCAAGGCATTCAACAGGAAATTAGACTGTTGGTTGAAAAGGAAGACTGCAGGATTACAGACAGAACATAGAAGAATGGCACTTGGTGAACTGCTCCTTTTGAGAGTTAGAACAGACACGGTGGGCTGAGTGGCCTCCTTATGCACTCTAGTAGCCCTGTGATTGTGTGAATTATGTGGTCACTTCAAATGGCAGCTGAGATTCAACTTTATCGGTACGGGACTGGATTCACATCCAGGCCCTGACCAGGCAAGGAGGACAAGTTTCCTCCTCTAAAGGGTATGAATGAACCAACAATTTGACAGCTTCATGTTCACTTTTTATTGAATAAAATTGATAGCTCCGTTTTGAGTTCAGAAGCAATGGATCAAATTCTTCTCTGCTATCAATCACATTACAATTGGCCTTGAAAACCATTTTCAATTTGATTCTTAAAGCAAACATAATTAAAAAGGGCCGTAGTCAATTGGAGGCTATGTATATACGGCTGTTGGGAAAACCATTGGCCAGCAGGGGTAAGATTGGATGTAACTCACTACTGTTTGTAATATATATATAAACGATTTGGAGGAGAATGTAACTGGTTTGCCGATGCCACAAAGGTTGGTGAAATTGTGGATAACGATGAGGACCATCAAAGGATATAGCAGGATATGGATCGGTTGTTGACTTGGGCAGAGAGATGGCAGATGAATTTTAATCTGGAAAAAATACGAGGTAATGCATTTTGGAAGCTCTAATTCAGATGGGAAATACACAGTAAATGGCAGAACACTTCAGAGTACTGATAGGCAGAGCGATCTGGGTGCACGGGTACACAGGTCACTGAAAGTGGCAATACAGGTGGAAAAGGTAGTCAACAAGGCGTATGGCGTGCTTACCTTCATCGGCCGGGGCACTGAATTTAAAAATTGGCAGGAAATATTACAGCTTTTTAGAATCTTAGTTGGCCACATTTGGAATATTGTGTTCAATTCTGGTCTCCACACTACCAGAAGGATGTGGTGGCTTTGGAGAGGGTACAGAAAAGATTTACCAGGATGTTGTCTGGTATGGAAGGCATTAGTTACGAGGAGAGGTTGGAGAAACTTGGGTTGTTCTCACTAGAACGACTGAGGTTGAGGGGGTACCTGATAGAGATCTACAAGATTATGCAGGGTGTGGACAGACTGGACAGTCAGAAGCTTTTTCCCAGAGTGCAAGATTCAGTTACCAGAGGCCATGGGTTTAAGGTGTGAGAGGCAAGATTTAAAGGTTATGTATGAGGCAAGTTTTTTACACAGAGGGTGGTGGGTGCCTGGAACTCACTGCCAGGGGAGGTAGTGGAAACAGATACGATAGTGACTTTTAAAAGGCGTCTTGACAAATATATGAATAGGATGGGAATAGAGGGATACGGTCCACGAAAGGGTAGGGGGTATTAGTTGTGACAGGCAGCATGTCAGTGCTGGCTTGGTGGGCCAAAGGGCATGTTCCTGTACTGTAATTTTCTTTGTTCTTTGTACCAGGGTCAAGGAGCTAAGAAGTAGCTGTTGGGAGACATGCTTTTACCATTACAGCTCTAGAGCTGTTGAGTCAAGGTTAGGGAGGAAGACTTGGAGAGGGGGAATGCGATATCACATAATGGCATGTTGGCATTGCTGTGTTTCAGCTCACTGAGCGAGCCTGGCTTGATGTGACACCATGAACTTTTTACAATCATGTGGTTGTCTGGACCTATTGGATGGTGCAGGTCACAGTTCCAACTTGCTTTCCATCATAGCTCAGTTGGCTGGATGGCTGGGTTGTGACACTGAAAGAGTGGGTTCAATTCCTGCACTGCCTGAGGTTACCATGAAGAATTTGGACTCCCTGTCATCTAGAATCAGACATACGTGAATCTCTGTCACTGAGAATCATACACTGAAAACTCAGCAGTGTAGAATGATCTACTCAGGAAGCCGTATGTTGTTTTATTTCATCTCGCAATGTGGGTGTCACTAGCCAGGCCAGTATTTATTGCCTAGAGCACGGTTAAGGGTCAAACACATTGTTGTGTGCCTGCAGTAAGATGAAGGTCAGAAGACTTTATTCACTGTTTGAGAATCAGCTGAGTTTTAATGGCTAATGGTCACAATAGGCTAGCTTGTTATACCAGTGTTGATTGAATTATATTGTGGTGGGATTCGAGCCCCTGTCCCAAGAACATTAGACTGGGATTCTGAATTGTTTGGCCGGTGACCTCACCACTGTGCCATTCCTTCCTCCATGGATTCCATAATTACATAATTAGAAACAACAAGAGCAACACGTCTTGCATTCATTTTGTGCTCCTCACACTTCAAAAGACCTAAGATGCATCACGGGGCATTATTTAGCAAAGTCTAGTGCTAAACCTCTGAAGGAAATATTAGGAAAGCAATCAAAATTTCACCAAAGAGGTCGGTTTGGCAGAATATCACAAAAGGGGTGGGTAAAGCTAGTGAGTTGGAGAGGTTTGGGGTACCGTTCCAGAGCTTAGACTGGGAATGCGGTGTGATCACAATGTGGTCAAAATAGCAACAATACAGAGCTCCCTCCCGAAGGGCATAGTAGGTCTATCAACAGCACGTGGACTGCAGTGGTTCAAGAAGGCAGCTCACCACCACCTTCTCAAGGGGGAAATGAGGGATGGGCAATAAACGCTGGCCTAACCAATGATACCCACTTTGCAAGAGTGAACAAATAAAAACAAGCTGTAGATGATATTGGTCCTGGAGAAGATGGCAGAGAAGTGGAAATGGTGAGGCAAAGGAGAGGTTTGAAAGCAAGAAAATGATTTTCAAAACCAAGGTATCACCAATCAGGAACCTGGGCAGCTCAAGGAAAGCAGGCATGATGGGTGAATGGGATTGAGCATGAGTTGGAAAGCAAATTACAGAGTTTGGGTCATATAACCCAGAACCCGCTGCCCAGGAAGCAAATTAGGTCGCAGCTGAAAAATTTAACAACCCGAAATGTCACATCATCAAAAGTCAACAAGGTGATCAGTCAGACAACATGAAGTGATATCTTGAACAAAAGCAGAAATTTTTGGAGCAATTTAAATGGTCTGGCAGCAGCTGTGGAAAGAAAACGTTTCAAGCCCAGTGACCCTTCTTCAGAACACTTGTCATAGTCAGCCAACAGAAATAGGGGTGATAAGCCTTCCAAATGGAGCTGACTCTTGTACAGGTGACTAACAGTGTCACCAGACTCGAAACATTAACTCTGATTTCTCCCCACAGATGCTGTTCGATCTGTTGAATTTCACCAGCAATTTCTGTTTTTGAACATATTCAGCCTGACAAAAAATAACGAAGAACAGCACAGTGCAGGAACAGGCCTCCTAACGCTGCACCAACGCATGATGCCTTTCTAAATTAAAAACCTTTTGCCTCTACATGGTCCATATCTCTCTATTGCCTGCCTTTTCATGTTTCATCAAAATGCCTCTTGAAGATTTTATTGTATCCACCTCTATCACCTCCTTTGGCAGTACATTTCAGGCACCTACTACCTTCTGTGTAAAAAAAAAACTTGCCTTTCACATTTCTTTTAAACTTACCCCCTTTTACCTTAAACTTTTCTACTCGTTGTCCAGTCTGACAGTCCTGCCAGCCTCCTGGACGACTTCTAACTTTACTCATCAAACAGTTGAATCCTGTGAGTGCAGCTACAGTGCTTTATTGCTCCCTTCAAAGCCCCATAGGTAACAACATAGAACGGCAGATTGCAAATGTTCCACCCACAAACTGTTAGGTTACTTAAATGAAGCCAAGTTGACAATGAATTATTTTCCTCCAACTTTTGAAGCACAGCTGAATTCTACTCTCAAGTTTCATCAAAGGAAAGTCTATATTTACAGACCCTGTTCTTGCACTTCTTTTTGCACTATGTCTGGCATAGAACGTTTACACCGTCAATATTTTTAAACCATTGCCTAGGAAGTGTTGAATTTTTTTTTCACCTCTGCCAATGGAATTCAATGCCATGGGGAAAAATAAATACTGAGACATAATCAATGCAATTAAATGAATGAAGAACAGGTTTTTAAAAATTCATTCACGAGATGAGGATGTCATTGGCTAGGCAGCATTTATTGTCCACCCCTAATTGTCCAGAAGGCAGTTAAAAGTTGACCACATTGCTGTGGGTCTGGAGTCACATGTAGGTCAGAATGGTAATTTCCTTCTCCAAAGGGTATTAGTGAACCAGGAATTGACAATGGATTCATAGTCATTGTTAGACTCTTAATTCCAGGCGTTTATGAATTGAAATTCCACCATTTGCCATGCCAAGATTTGAGCCTGGGTCTCTGGGTTAACAGCCCAGCAATAGTACCACTAGGCCATCACCTCCCCCTCTGTAAGGGATGGTTTCTGAATGTGGTACTAGTAATACGGAATGTCTCTAAACCAAAGAATGAAACTTCAGTGGGAATGTACCATTGGAGCCTTAACTATTGGATGAATAGTGACCCTCACTTTTCTTCCGACAACATTCTCTCCCTTTTCAAATTTTCTCCTTTTCCGTCATTGATATCTGCTGAAATACTACAGGTGATGGTGTATTATAGACCAGGCAAAAGCCCCTCAAACATATCAAGGAGATAGCGTAGACACTAACTTTTATCTTGTTTAAATGTAATGTATAAGGCGTTGTGTTCCAGACGTGATTCGATTGGTCAAACTACTAGGCTTTAAGCAAAATACGCTGTACTCTCACACCACAGTTAAAACACAAACAAAAGAGAATTGGCATAACTTTAAATATATTGACTTTTTAAAATTTCGTTTGTGGGATGTGGGTGTCACTGGCTGGTCAGCATTTATTGCCCGTCTCTAGTTGCCCTTGAGAAGGTGGTGGTGAGCTGCCTTCTTTAACCTCTGCAGACCACCTGCTGTGAGTTGACCCACAATGCCATTAGGGAGGGAATTCTAGGATTTTAGACCCACGACGGTGAAGGAACAGCAATATATTTCCAAGTTAGAATGGTGAGTAGCTTGGAGGGGAGCTTGCAGGTGGTGATGTTCGCATGAATCTGAAATACTTAACCAAATAATATGTTAATTAACTACTACATATCAACTATTTGAATCTAGCAGCATTCCATAAATATACCCTTGGCAGAGGCAAAATCAGCAAAACAGGTTTTCCTCACCTGCAATTTCCCCAAGCCCAGGTGAAAGAACACTGACAAAATCAATCTAGCAGAAGTGAGAGAGAAGTCAAGCTTTTGCAGCAACAGAGAGAGAGCTGCATCTAGCAGCTTCAACTCCAAAAACCCAACTACAACAACTGAAAGTAAATCTAAAACCTGGGTCTGTGTGAGCCTGAATCCACCCATTCATGCTTCTTTGGTTGATTGAAAAATAAACAAAAGCCATTTACTCTGTTTTCCATGGAGCACACACCTCAGCACCAGTTTATGACACCTTCCCTTCAAGAGAAATAGGGCAGAATAAATCTCTCTTAAATGCACATATTGTCACAGGTATGAGAGTAAATATGTATAAGCTGTCAAGGTTGAATCCTAAGAGCTGTAAAACGCCTAAGCAGCAAATGAAATGCCACTTCTCCAGCTTGTGTTGAGTTTTGTTGCAATAATATAGTAGGCCCAGGATGGAAATGTTAGCAAAGGAGTAAGATGTCTTATTGAAATAGCAACCAACTGAAAAATCAGGATCAAAAGAAGAAATTGCTGGAGAAATTCAGTAGGTCTGGCAGCATCTATGGAGAGAAAGCAGAGTTAACATTTCTGGTCCAGTTACCCTTTCTCGGAATTGCTTTTCTCAAGCTGCTCTGAAGAAAGCTCACCAGATCTGAAACATTAATGCTACTTTCTCGTCACAGATGTTGCCAGCTCTGTTGAGTTTTCCCAGTGATTTCTGTTTCTATATCTTATTTCACGCACCCACGGTTCTTTGTTTTTTATTTGATAGATGAGGGTCACCTTGATAAAAAGAGTGAAGGTATTACATAAAACAGTCACTGAGTATAAGTTTAATCTCTTCAAAAAGATGACCGCAGCAGTGAATACAGTAGAGTAGATTGAAAGAATTACAAGTAAACCACTGCTGCCCCTGGAGGGTGCGTTTGGGATCTTGTACAATGTAAAGGGAGGAGGTGTAAGGACAAGTGTTAAACCTTCCACAATTGTACGGGAAGGTGCTATGGGGGTGGTGAGGAAAAATGTTAGGAGTGATGGAACAATAGGCCAGTGTGTCACGGGGGAACTGGTTCCTGCAGAACACTGGCAGTGGAGAGGACAGTAAGATGCATTTGGTGGTGGCATCCTGTTGGAGGTGATTTTGGAACTTGTGTTCTTTAACATCTGAAAGGAAGAGAAAACATTTCTTGTTAATGTGCCAATTCAAGTGAAGAATGAAATAGAATTGGAGACTGGGGCAGCTTCGAGAGAGTTGAGACGATGAATTGGTAGCCTGTTTCATCCTCCATTGAGTTCAATGAGAAAGCAAATTGAGCATCAAGTAAAATGGACTGTTGGCTTTGCTATCATGCTTTTATTCTATCAGTGAAATTCCATTTAACCTCTGATGTGACTGAATCAATTTCAGTGGATCTCTGTGGTAATACATTACAGATTCCAGAAACCTAACAAAGGCGTAGGCCATTGAGCCCGTCGAGCCTGTCCAGACATTCCATATAATCGTAGCTGATTGAACACCTCAATGCTTTTTAACTCACCCTATCCCCACAGCCTTGTACACCATGGGTAATCAGGATCTATCAATCTCTACCTTAAAAATACTCAACACCAAGTTATAGTCCAACAGATTTATTTGAAATCACAAGCTTTTGAAGCGCTGCCCCTTCATCAAGTCATCTGTTGGACTATAACCTGGTGTCATGTGACTTCTGACCTTGTCCACCCCAGTCCAACACTGGAATATCCACAACTTATACATACTCAACAACTGAGCCTCCACGACCTTGTGTGGCAAAGAATTCCAAAGATTCACAACCCTCTGAGGAAATAATTTCTCTTCATATTGAACCGAAGAGGCATCCCCCTTATTTTTAAAATGTCTCCCATGGTTCTAGGCTCCCCAAGCAGGGGATATATCTCACCTGCACCTACCCAGTATATCCCTTCAAGTATATTGTAAACTTCAATGAAATCACCTTGCAGTCTTTAAAGTTCTAGAAAATGCAAGCTTCGTTTATCCAATCCTTCTTCACAGGAAATTCTTACCATCCTGAGAACAAGTCTGGTGAACTTTTGCTACACTCTGTCTATGGTAATATCTCTCCTGAGGTAAGGAGAACAAAACAGCACACAATACTCCAGCTGAGGTCTAATCAAGCTACAATGCAATTGAAGCAAGACTCCTGTACTCAAATCCTCTTACAATAAAGGTTTACATTCTGAGGGCCTTCTTAATGTCTTTCTGCACCTGCATGTTAACCCTCAGTGACTTACTGACAAGGACACCTGGGTCCCTCTGTACATCTACACTTTCAAACCTCTCACCATTTAAGAAAAACTATCTGTTTTTCCTGTCAAAGTGGATAATTTAACATTTCTCCACGTTATATTTAATCTGCTATGTTCTTGTCCATTCTCTGCCATATTCTGCTTGTTCACTAAGTCTGCTGAAATCTTCCTGAAGCTGTTTACACCTTCCTCAAAATTGGCGTTCACACTCAGTGTTGTATCATCCACAAATTTGGAAATATTACATTTGGTCCCCACCTCTGAGCCACCGACATATACTGTAAACAGCAGGGGCCCAAGTACTGATTGATGGGGTATCCCACTACTCACAGTGTGCCAAAATGAAAATTACCAATTTATTCCTCCTGCCCCATGTGTTTTAATATTTCTGGCCATGTGGGACTTTTTCAAAGGGTATCCGAAAATCTAAGTATATTCTATGCATCGACTCTTCATCAATTCTGCTTGGAATAAAGAGCAGTAAATTTTCAATTCTGATACAATTGACAACCTGGTCAAATCACAGTGTTCAATTCTTGTCCAAACTCTACTATGAATCTGCACAATATGCAACCAAAACCAATCAGTGAAATGAAACACAGCTGGTTATTTATTTCCTTTGTATTAAGAGAGAGATATATTCAAGAACTGTACACTAGTGCAGTTTGACTAACACAACTAAAAATGGATGTATTACAGAAAAGTAAACATTTAATCTTTCACCTGTGATAACCTGATTTCAAGTCATGGAAACAGTTTAAGAAACAAACTCTGCCGTAACATTCACAAGTCTTTTAACCAATAAAGTACCTTATAGGCACCTGGTAGCACAGAAGGCGATGGCCCAATGGCATTGTTGCTGGATTGTTAATCCAAAGACTCAGATAAGGTTCTGTTGGACCTGGATTTGAATCCTGCCATGGTAGATGGTGGAATTTGAAATCAATTTTTAAAAAAAATCTGACAATAAGAGTCTGATGATGGCCATGAATCCATTGTTGGAAAAAACCCATTGGTTCACTAATGTTCTTTAGGGAAGAAAACTGCCATCCTTACCTGGTCTGGCCTACATGTGACTCCAGACCCACAGCAATGTGGTTGACTCTTAACTGCCTTCTGGGCAATTAGGGATGGGCCATAAATGCTGCCTGGTCAGTGATGCCCTCATCCTGTGAATAAATAAAAAAAAAACTTGAGTATTGTGAAGAAGAAAACACATTTTGTCAAATTGTCATCAGGCCATTTTGCTGAGTTATCAAAACAAAGGAAAAACCATTTGTGAGAGGGGAGCACAGTTGGTGGAGGCATTGACATAGAAAGATGTCAATGAATGCTGATTGACAGTTCACTACCAAGCTTTGATTAAATTTTAAAGAAGGAAGGTTGATTCTCATTTGTCAACATTGCTCTGAGAAATGATCCAACAAATGGCTGACACCTATTTTGTTGCATTGAACAAGGCAGAGTGTGTGTAAATAACCTTTCTGTCTGCAAAGAGAAAGGTCCTGTGTGATAATATTTGCAGCTTCTAAGACACACAGTGCACCACACTGCAAACCTGAGTGACAATCCTAAATTGGTTGTCAGAGTAACTCTTCACACACAGAGGATTACATACAAATGTTGTCCAAATGTGGAGACATATTTAATGTTGAACACAATGGGAGGAATCTCATAGGAGTGTGAGTGACGTGGGCTATCTCAAGATGTGTGCCAGAATTGGATGACAAAAGGGTGGAAAGGGCCATCTCAACTTCCAGTTCATCTCACTCCATCTTTTATGCTTTTCACAAGTGGTGTGGTGAGATTTTCACTCGGCAGCAACAAGCTGCCAATTGATGGCTAATATTCCTTAGAAAATGCTGAATTGACAGCCCAATTCATTCATTAATATCGAGACATCCATCTTCAGCAAAGTTGCCAAACAAGCTTGAAATCAGGAAATCTTGACACGAAGTCGAGAGCGAGCATCTGATTCAGCTCAACGCTTGTTCCGAACGATGTCTATATGTTGAAACAAACATCACAGACCACAGTCCTTTTGCACCGGCCACACAAACCCTAACATCGACAGACATTGGCATCCAACATGTGCCAACCTCTGCAAGTCATGATGCCACGTCTCTGGTTTACTGACTGGTCGCCTGCACTTCAATGGTGTATCAGGAGCTCCACTGGCAGCCAGCATTCTAGAGCTGCTTCCAGGGTGCTGTGCATTCAGGGACACACACCCAGCTCACAAGCTAGTGCTCAATGCAGCCTCTTGGCTTCCCTGCTGGATGTGGCAGCCTCCCGGCCCAGCATGGAGGTCTCTTGGCTTAGCATGGTGGTTTTTCAGTGGTGCATGGCCATCTTTTGGCCTGACATGGCCTCAGCGTGGACTTCCAGCTTTGAATTGATTCCAGAGCTGTCTCTCAGCCTCAAGAATCTTGTTTGGAGTTAAGCCTCAGTGCAGACTGGAGGCTAGGTGCCAGCATGGACTGGGTTGAAAGGACTATTGTTCTGAACTTTTTATTTCTCTATTTTCTGCAGTGCTGGACATTTTATTTCTTTATTTTTCTATTTTTTTACCCTAAGAACTTGTACTGAAGAATCTGTGGCTAGATATTTTGTACCTAAGATGGCACCGTTAGTGGTGACTTGTAAACGTTTCATTGTGCTCGTTTGAGTACATGTAGCAATAAAGTTCATTTAATTCCATTCAGCATCCCTGACTCTATTGCACAACCTTGCCTTTTTAAGCTTTTGCCTCCTCAGCTAGAAATACCATGCATATATTTCTGCTGTTTTGCCAGGCTGTTTAATGTAGGCACAAGGCTAGGAATCTTGCCAGAATTGTCAATAAGCTTCAGGGGGTCCCAGGCACAGTAAGCCAAGGGCAGCCTCCCATACAGTGGGTGGTCCTGCACAGGGTGGTCAGAGTCAGGATCCTCTCTTTATAAAGGGTGACCGAGCTGAATGTCGGGTAGCCGACCACTTGATTTGACTCTGTCTGCCCTGGGCTGTGGGCTGTATTCCTTCTGGAATGGGAGAGAGGTAGCTATCGCAAGTGATGAAAGTAGGTGGCACAGCTATGATAGTTGATGCAGGGAGGGAAGAGTTCTGCACTGGTAATTAGGCACCGCAGACATTATACAGGGCGATTGGTGTTGGGATTAGAGTGGTGAGAGAGAATGGGGAAGGTGTTGCAGGCAATAGTGAGTGTGATAGAACACAAGCCTTGGTGGGAGAAGGCACAATAGCAGAGACAGAGTGAGTGAAAGGCATCAGAGAGAAGATGGTGGACCTTACCCCTGAGGGAGTGCAGAAGCGCATTAACCTTAGACCATAAGTCATAAGATATAGGAGCAATTTAGGCCATTTGGCCCATCAAGTCTGCTCCATCATTCAATCATAGCTAATAGGTTTCTCAACCATATTCTCCTGCCTTCTCCCCTTGATCACCTTATTAATCAAGAACCTATTTATTTCTGCCTTAAAGACACTCAATAGTTTGTCCTCTACAGCCTACTGTGGCAATGAGTTCCACAGATTAACTACCCTCTGGCTAAGGAAATTCCTACACATCTCAGGCCTCTTCACTCTGAGGGTCAAAGTCATTCCTACTGGTGCAAACATCTTCTCCACATCCATTTTATCCAGGCCTCTCAGTATTCTGTAAGTTTCAAACAGATCACCCATACATCCTTCTCAACCCCATCGAGTACAGACCCAGAGTCCACAACTGCTCCTCATATGATAAGCCCTTCATGCCCAGGATCAGTCTTGTAAACCACCTCTGGAACCCCTCCGATGCCAGCACGACTTGTCTTAGATAAGGTGCTCAAAATGGCTCACTTCGTTCCAAATGTAGTCTAATCAGATCCTTACGCAGCCTCAACAATGCATTTCCACTATTGCTTTCTATTCCTCCTGAAATGAATGCTAAGATTGCATTTGCATCCCTTAATGTCAGCTGAAACAACATGTTAACCTGAAGAGAATGTTGAACGAGGACTTCTAAGTGCATTTCTGCTTCAGATTAATGAACCCTTTCTCCGTATGGAAAATAGTCTACGCTTCTGTTTTTCCTTCCAAAGTGTATACCCGCACATTTTCTCACATGTATTCCAGCTGCCAATTCTTTGTCTATTGCTCAAAACTTTGAGCTAACTGACCCTGCTAGGATAGGCTGGACACTATTCGAGACTAAAAGTGATGTGCTTAGGTCCAGTCATGATTTTCTATGACATGCAATGGGAAATGATCTGATGTCATTGTCCCAAAACATGGGTTTGATGTGCCTTCTATTAACATTCAGCTTGGACAGTGACCAAGTTGTTTTGGGCCCTATTTACAAGGTTGCTAACAAGATCCATGATATAGCGTGAGGACTGTAGGAATAACAATGTGTATATTGACCAGTGAAGGTAACTTATTTTTGGACAGTCGTTGCAAAACTCTTGGCCAATTTCTTTACCAGACATGAAGGAAAGGGAGCTCGTTTGATGATTCCATTATAAAGGTAATTTTGAACATAAAATTGAACCCATATGACCTGTGAGGAAATTCCTACAAGCAGCTGCAAATTCAAATAAAATAAATGTATTATCTCACTATTAGAAGCATGCAGGTGTAAGAAATTAGACATCATTCCATCAAAGACACATTTCTCAGGAACGCACCAAAGGTATTTGCTAGAACAGGGCCTGGTGGAGATTCTATGGCAATACTAGTTATTTGTATTATTTTGTTAAAGCTGAACTCAATGCCAGAGTATAGTAGGCCATGGATCAAATGCAGGTAAATGGTATTAGAATAGCTTGGTGTTTGTTGGTCAGCATAGACATGGTGGGCCAAAGGTCCTGTCTCTCTGTGTGTGATTCTAAGACACTGATTTATAAAAACAACTTAGATCAGAGATAGTAGGAACTGCAGATGCTGGAGAATCCGAGACAACAAGGTGCAGAGCTGGATGAACACAACAGGTCAAGCAGCATCAGAGGAGCAGGAAAGCTGACGTTTCGGGTCTAGACCCTTCTTCAGAAAAT
>NC_063346.1:6910840-6942527 GCF_021869965.1 Rhincodon typus
CCTATAAAAAAAAACTGCATGTGTTTCTGAGATCAAACGTTGAATGAATAGTGATTGACAGAATGATGTTGGCTCCAGCTCACAATGATATCCATGGCTTTCTTGAGTGATATATTGGTGATTAGGCTATTAATGTTAAACAAACACAAGGACACTGCCTTATTATCAGGACGCAATTTCTGCATGGTTTTTCCAAATACAAAAGAATCCTTCACTGTTGCCGTGGAAAACTTGCTCATAGCTGGTTGTACTATGAATGGGCCTAAGGCCACCACTTTTGATCTTGAATAGTGCCCAGACTAAAGTTACCTTGAAAGGACAAGATTTCACAACAATTTGAGCAACAGGCACAGCACTTGATTCATGCTGCTACTGGGCAGTAGCAACGCAAGACGTGTTTGCCATTAACACAGTGTTGTCATTGTACGAAAAGTTCATCATGTCTACCACATAAATGAATAATGTGATATATGAATTTCAGTGCTGGTGGGATGACAGGTGCGTAGGCCATATATCACAGTGACTGTAGATCATATCAAATAGCTTGTTCCTTTGACTGCTCACAACAAGAAAGATACAGACCATACGCTTGGCATTTTCTGAAGGAAATGATTAGATCAGTTTTGCATGGCACCTCTCTGCTACAGAACTTGTTGCAAAACTACCTGACTGATCATAGATCGGCACCCATGTGACTCCACTGTATAGTTTCTGTCATGCTTTAATCAATTTGCCTTATTTACCCCCTGTGCTAAAACAAGCTCTTTTCTCTCTCTCTTTAAAACCCCCTGAATGCTTGCCTTTGAAATCCCTTGCCACCCAAATGATCACAGAGACAATACATCCGGGGACAGAGGAGTTAAACAGATATTTTGCATCTGTCTTTAACAGTAGAAGTAACTTCAAGCATTCCATTAATGCTAAAAAACAGAGGGGAAGAATTAATCACCATCACCATCAGGATCACTGGAGAAATAGTATTAGACAAACCAATGGGGCTAGAGGCAGGTAAATCCCCTGGTCTGAAACCTTGCATGCTAGAATCCTAAAAGAAGAAACTGCTGAGAGAGTGGATGCATTGATTGTAATTTTTCAAACATTCTGGAGAAGTATCAGATGTTGGAAAACTGTTAATGTGACATCCCTATTCAAGAAAGGAGAGAGGCAAAAAGCAGGTAACTATAGGCGGATTATCCTGACATATTGTTGGAAAAGCACTGGAATCAATTATTAAGGAAGTAATAGCAGAATACTTGGGATATCTTAATCTAATCAATCAGAGTTCAGCATGGCTTCACGTAAAGGAAATTATGTCTGATTAATTTATTAGAGTTTCTCAAGTAATTCTCCTCTGGAGTAGATAAGAGTGGAACTGCGAGACATGTTGTATTTCGACTTCCAGAAGGAATTCAATAAGGTAACTTACAAAAGGTTATGGTATAAGATAAGAGCCTATGGTGTTGGAGGTAATATATTGGCATGGATAGAGATGTGGCTGATGGGCAGGAAAGAGCGAGTGGGATAAGCGATCCTTTTTCAGCTTAGTGACCTGTGACCAATGGGATTCCAAAAGGATCAGTGCCAGGTCTGCAACTGTTTACAATATGTAATAATAGCTAGGAGGAAGGAAGTGGTTATACTGTAGCCAAATTTGCAGGTAGATATAAAATAGTTGGAAAGGCAGCGTGGAGCTGGAGGACACAGCAGGCCAGGCATTACCAGAGGAGCAGGAAAGTTAACACTTTGGGTTGAGACCCTTCTTCTGAGGGTCCCAACCCGAAACGTCAGCTTTCCTGCTCCTCTGATGCTGCCTGGCCTGCTGTGTTCCTCCAGCTCCACACTGTGTTATCTCTGACTCCAGCATCGGCAGTTCTTACTATCTCTCAGTTGGAAAGGCAGGTTGTGAGGGGGTTACAATAATTTACAGAGCGATATTGATAGGTTAAGATTGGGCACAAAGTTGGCAAATGGGTATAATTTGGGAAAATGAAAAGTTGGTTATTTTGGAAAGGAGAACAAAATAAAAGAATATTATTTGAATGGAGAAAAGCTGCAGAGATCTTTAATGCAAAGGGACTAGGTGGTATTTATACATGAAACTCAGAAAGCTAGCACACAGGTGCAGCAGGTAATCAGAAAGGCTAATGGAATGTTAGCTCTTATTTCAAGGGAGTTGGAGCATAAGAGTACGGACATCTTATTGCAACTGCACAAGGTGCTAGTGAGACAACATCTGGAGTGCTGTGAGTAGTTTTGGTCCCTTTATTTAAAGAAAGAAACCATTTCTTTGGAGGCAGTTCAATGAAGATTCACTTGGATGATCCCTGGTATAGAGGGATTGCCTTATGAACAAAAGCTAAACAGGTTGGGACTCTACTCACTGGAGTTTAGAAGAATGAGTGGTGATCTCAGTGAAACATTGAAACATATCAGATTCTTAAGGGGCTTAACAGGGTAAATACTGAGACAATGTTTCTAGAATCAGAGGCCATAGTCTCAGAATAAAGAGGTGTCAATTTAAGATTGAAATGAGAAGGGATTTCTTCTCTCAGAGCGTTGTGAGTCAATGAAACTCTTTGCCACAGAGAGCTGTGAGTCCTTGTGAATATTTAAGGCTAAGATCGATAGATTCTTGATCAGTCGAGATCTCAAGGTGTATGGGGGAAAGGCAGGAAAGTGGATGTGAGGAATGTTGGATCACCCATGGAGTAGTGAAGCAGGCTCAAGGGCTGAATGACCCACTGCCGTTCCTATTTCTAATGTTCTGAGGTCTAAAGACCATAAGACAAGACAGTTCAGCAGAAGCCATTTTCTAAGTAGCTTAGAAGGAAACTTTGAGAGGAGTGGGTTGGAGGATGTAATGGAGAAGTAAAACTGATAGGGCACATTCCATTGTGTTTTATATTTCTGACTCAAATTGATAATGACTTCATTTCTACCAGTCTCAGTGTGTTTCAGTCCTCCTGTCGATCTCTCTGACAGCTGCATATATTTCTTTTAACAGTACCCATCTATCTTATTCCTAGTATATCCTTTGGCAATTGTCACCTCATCTCAAAGATGTAGAGTGAAAGCCACTTAAACAAGACGAACATTCAACAGTAAAAACAGAATCGCTGGAGAAGCTCAGTAGTTCTGGCAACATGTGTAGAGAGAAAGCAGATTAATGTTTCGAGTCCAGTGGCCTGCTTCCACAATCTAGGGATCCTATGATTCTAAGTCAGTGAAGTAGGAAAGCACAAGGCTGTATCTTACAATTTTTTTGGTGAAGTGCAGGTTGAGTTATGTTTGATGCAGTGATTCTCGCTGTGAGGCTGGGTATGTTTTCTTACTGTATGTCACTAAAACCACTGCACTAATTGGTGATTTAGCCCTCATGATGAATATCACATCCAATTTCTGCCCATCTTACCATGCATTGGTCTTGGAACAACTCACCACTTACCGGTGATCCCAGAATTGACATACATCCCTGATGCCATCTTTAAAAGACCATGGTTCACCCAGATGAGCACTGTCAATCTGGCGCTGTCTTGCATAGTTCCTGACATTTGTTCTGGACATTTCAGACAGACAGGGGGACATCAGCATCCTGCTTTGTGATCAGGGTTTTAGAGATCCTACTGGATGGGGTGGTGCACAGACAGGACTACCTCTTCCTCCAGGACCAGCTATGGCACTGGATCATGACCAACCTGGTTAAAGTTTGCCCCCCCGGGTCAGCACAGTGCCAGCTCTCTAGAGCACTGTAGGAAGGTCAATGTCTATCTGTACTCCACTAAGGTAAATGCACCATTTCTCTCTTATCTCTCAAATTCTCTCTATCTCTCCTACTACACCCACCTCCCATCAAGGCTTATGCTCTACCACTCTCTGAAATGCCTGCAACATCTTTCCCACTTGTTCTCACCCACACCAGTCCTGTCATTCCTAACCCTGCAAGTCCCGCTTACTCAGTTGCTCAGGGAAACTCCCTCCCTGCAACCTCAGTAGTTGCTGTGCCACCCACTTTTACCTTCTGCAATATGCGCCTCTCTCATTCCTGGAGCAAAACAGCCCACAATATGACTGAAGGGTTTGCTGCCACCCTTTAACTCTTCACCCTTTCTGAGCAGTAGATCTTTGCTCTGACTGCCTTGAGCAGGGCCTTAATTAATGTCAGAGGCTGCCCTTGATATAGAAGATAGGAGCAAAAATACACCATTCGATCCCTTGAACCTGCTCCACCACTCATTTATGACCATGGCTGATCATCGAGCTCAATATCCTCATCCCACCCTCCCACCATATTCCTTGATCCCTTTAACCATAAGAGCTGTATCTCCCTTCTTCCTGAAACCACAAATGTTTTGACCCTAGCAGCTTTCTGTGACAGTGAACTCCACAGGCTCACCACTCTCTGGTTGAACAAAATGTCTCCTCATCTCAATCCTAAAAGGTCTACCCCTTGTCCTTAAACTATGACCCCTAGTTCTGGACTGCCCTACAATTGGGAACATTCTTCCTGTACCTAATGTTACTCTGTTGGAGCCCCTTAGCAAAAGCTATCCCACTTCACTGTTGACTGTGGCAAATATCCTTTGTTCTTGCACAGAATGACAAATTTCAAAGTTCTCTGAGCCATTAGACTGTGAGGAGGGTGATTTGGACCTTGGTGTACCAACTTCAGGATTCAGATAGGGGCTACATACCAGGCCCTGTCTATGTCAGGTCTCTAGTTCCCCATTGTAAAAACCTTGTTTCTTTATATTGACCTTTACCCTTGATGTTGGAAAGATTTGATGCCAGAAGAGTAAAAGACTCCTGTTTTGAAGCCCTTTGTGTGGCTCATGTGCCTAACATTTTGGGTTTCTCTAAAGACTTCTGCATATGACTGGCACAGGTCTGACAATTACTGACTAATGTATAGATGGAGTATAGTTGAACGTGCGTGGAAATGTTATCGTTTTGATTCCAACAAAATCTTTCTCCTGGAGAGAGGAACCTGACAACTCTCTTTGACTCAGAATTTCTGATCTCTGTTTGGGGCCAGGGCATCTAAACGGTGCTCATGTGGAGCTAACTTCTTCAGCTCAGACGGCAGTAATGGAGATTGCAGCAAAGATTGGCACAGTTGAATCCCCAATGGGTTCTGACCCATTCTATTTCATATTGGCAATTGGAAGTTCATGGGGAAACGGACAACAGTTCGATCCCACAATAAAATGCATCTCCCAGTAAAATAAAAGTCTAAAATGTAACATACCAGAACGATTCAACATTTTTCTTTGGGGTCCTGAGAGAAAACTAGGGAAACAATGTGGATGGATCAGCATCAGGCAAAGAATGCTGCAGCAGCACCACCTTCAGGACTCAATATTCAGCATGTTTGTCTCCATCGTGCTCATTCTCTTCCTGTCTCTCTCTTCCTTTCTCTTTATTTCTCTCTTTAAAACTCTCTCACTGTCTCTTTCACTTTCTCAGCCTCTCCTGCCCTTGCATGACCTCTCCTTTTGCTATTTTCTTCCTTCAATCCTTGTTCTCCATCGCTTCGTTTCTCATTTTTGTCACTTTTCTCTTTTTGTAATTCCCTCTTGAACTCTTTGTCTTTATTTCTCTCTCTTAATTCTATTCATAACTGCTCTCACACTATCACTCTCTCTTTCACCTCTCTCTGGAGCAATTCTGACTTTGTGTGACAGGGAGCCAATGCTTACTTTTACATCTCTTCTGATTTTTCCATCAAAGGTGGTGATCTGGATTTTGCATGATAGTTTGCAAAAATTAAAATAAGGAGTAACGCAAAGGAGCTGTCATCTCATCGTCACTGGTTGTACTCCATGAAGAAAGACACAATTCAACTTTCTGTCTCTGTCTCTTTTCCCCATCTTCCATTCCTTTCTTCGAGCACTTCTCGTTTCTTAATTTAAATATCCTTTGTAATTCCAGCAAATCCTGTTCCTCATCATTTTGATTTATGACTAACATTATCATAATTTGCCTGTGTTTTCTCTCCTGTCTCCCCATGATTCGTTGGTTTTGCAAAATAACAATAGTTTGTTAGTCTTTGCAATCCTCCGGGTTAATAGGTGGATTTACTGCAAACATTGAGGGAAAAAAGAATCACTCCAGGCTTGTACTGTTATGGATTGAAATTGCCTCAGATTGTACAAAATATTCAGCCCAAGAAAGAATAATACTGAAACAAAAACAGAAATTGCTGGTAAAGCTCACCAGCATCTGTGGAGAGAAATCAGAGTTAACGTTTCTGGTTCAGTAAACCTTCCTCAGAACTCTCAACCCGAAATATTATCACTGATTTCTCTGTATAGATGCTGCCAGATCTGCTGAGCCTTGCCAGCAATTTCTGTTTTTGTTTCTGATTTCCAACATCCACAGTTCTTCTGGTTTTGATTAAGATTTCTACTGATACCAATTCAAATTCCACAAGAGCTTAACTTGAACTTAGTTGCATTGAAAGGACTTGTCTGTTGTTACGTAGACAGCCATTTTTTGCACAGCAGGATCCGAGGATTGTGAAAAAGATGAATTTTTAACTGGCCTGTACTAGTTGGGGAAGTACTGGCTGGGACATTAGGAGAGTATCCATTCTCTTCTTTCCAATAGCATCCAAATGAAGTTTAATATCCACTTGAGTCACTGGAACACCATCTCGATAGCAGCTTGACACCATCCAGGACAAAGCTGCCTGCCTGACTGGCACTACATCCACAAGCATCCACTCCCTCCACCACTGACATTCGGTAGCAGCAGTGTGTACTATCTATGAGATGCACTGCAGAAATTCACCACAGATGCTCAGACAGCACCTTCCAAACCCATGACCACTTCCATCTAGAAGGACGTGGGAACACCACCCTCTGCAAGTTCTCCTCCAAGCTGCTCACCATCCTGACTTGGAAACACAATGTCCTCCTTCATTGTTGTTGGGTCAAAATCCTGGAATTCCCTCCCTAATGATTCAAGAAGGCAGCTTACCACCACCTTCTCAAGGGCAACGAGGGATGGGCAATAAATCTTGGCCAGCCAGCGACGCCCACATCCCACAAAAGAATACATTTTAAGAAGGAGCCAATGTGACCTCTGGAATGGACTGCAGGACTCTCCTCATACTACAGAGCAATGATAGCCTAGAGTGGGGATGAAATTGGAAAAAAGAAGTGGATGATTTTAGCACATGTGGCACTGTGAGACCTGTTCACATCAAATGGAGATGCTGGAAAGAGACAGAAAAACAAATTGCATTTATATAGTGACTTTCAGAGCATCCCAGAGCACTTTACAGCCACCAATGAAGCCATTTTGAAGTGTGGAAACATAGGAGGAGAGGGAAGGGGGTTGACCTGTGCACAACAAGGTTTCACAAATTGAGATGTGACAATGATTGGATTGATCACATTTTTAGTTGCATTAAAAATCAAATATCTGAACAATGGCAGACAGCTATTCAGCCTCCATCCTTCCAGCCTGGCCTCTAAATTCACAACGCTTTATGCATCATAACATCCAAACCATAACCAAAACAACGGGTCTCCAGGGAGAGGCAAAGCATTGAATAAAAGCCTGGGACACTGGGGAGAAACAAAACTGAAAAATTCCTCTTCAAGTCACCAAGATGATGGAAACTAGCCCAGAGATCACTCTGGTCCAGAGCTCTTCGATGTTATCTAGCTTTTGTAAGACCAGATGCCTGTCCTGACCAGAAATAGCTCTTGCTCTCATCAGAAGGAATTCATTGAATTCAATGAGTTCACTGATCAAGAGCTACATCAATTCTTCACTGAGAACATAACAACCTTCCAACATGTAACCTTGCTCCATCCATGTGCCACTTGCAACTTTGACCTTTATTCATTCTAACCTATTTAATTAGAAAAACCTGGACTGCAATTTCATCCCTTCATCTTCTTATAACCCTCCAGCGGGTCACTCCTGAGTCTACTCTTCCTTAAATGGCATAGTCCCAAATCATTTTGATTATTAAGATCCTTTATATGTTGAGACAAAAACAGAAATTGCTGGCGAAACTCAGCAGATCTGGCAGCATCTGTACAAAGAAAGCAGAGTTAATTTTTCGAATCTGGTGACCCTTTTTCAGAATTGGTGAAGAGTTCTGGGATCTTAGTTTATTCTGAGTCTTTGAATATTTTGTGAAGATGGAGTTCAATGGATTCTTCTTAAGCAAGTGAAGGAAAGGTTATCTGGAACAGCATGTGGATTTGAAGTTACTTTCAGATCAGCTATGATCTTATTGAATGGTGAATCAGACTGCACACCAGGCAGAGCCTCACTCCCTCAGTATTGCACTGGAGTGTCAACCTCTCTACGAGTGGAACTTGAAAGTAGTGACACAAAGTTTAAAAGATTGCCCTGTGAATTAATTGTGTGTGTTTCTCACAAAGCATCCTGGGCTTTTCCCCCTACTCCATTTCTGAAGAAGGGTCCCGACCCAAAACATCAACTTTCCTGCTCCTCTGATGCTGCCTGGCCTGCTGTGTTCATCCAGCTCTACACTGTGTCATCTCAGACTCCAGCATCGGCAGTTCTTACTGTCTCTGGGCTTTTATTAATGTCTTACTTCTCCCAGGATATCGTTTACTTTGGGTATGGCACAGAATGTGAGAATCACAAGTGTATGGAATAGGATGGACAGAAGAAAGTTTTTTTTTAACTTGTTTGTCATTGTTCAAATGTTTATTTGTAGAATCACTTATCTCACAGCTGTTTGTTGGATCTTGCTGTGCACAAATCAACCCTTGTGTTTCCTCAGGTGTGACATATCTTGTAATTACTTCATTGGCTGTTAGGTGATTGAGTCTAAGAGTAAGGTTATTGAGTAAAAGTGTTCATGTAAGACAGCCAGAGAAGTGGCTGATGATATAAACATCACGGTCTCTTCAGAAAACTGAGTCTTTGAATATTTTGTGAAGATGGAGTTCAATGGATTCTTCTTAAGCAAGTGAAGGAAAGATTATCTGGAACAGCATGTGGATTTGAAGTTACTTTCAGATCAGCTATGATCTTATTGAATGGTGAATCAGAGATTTTCTAATCAACCTGCTCAAAGCAGATGGAGTGGGTCAGACTTGAACCTGCTGTCTCCCAACTCTGAAGCAGGAGATCTACCACTAGGCCAAGAATGGTGAAGCAGGTGTTATCTAAGCAGCCTGCTCAGAGATGTTATTACACAACTCTGACATAGGTGGAGTCTGGTCTTCTGACTCAGAGCTGGGGACAATACCACTGCACCACAGGAGCCAATAGGATGGTTCAAGGGACTGAATTGCCTACAACTGCTCATAGCTTGTGTGTTTGCAAGACATAAGCAAAACACTATGAACTGGCGATTAGAAGAAAAAAAAACACTCTATATCTGGGAGATGAACAATGTTAACCAGAGTTGTAGAAAAGTACTTCTTTTTGGTGGAGTAAAGAATTGGAATGATTTGGTCATAGCCACAGCCAGCTTATAAAAATAAATCAGGTAAGAATTAGCAACAGAATCAGCTCTAGGGGGATAGCAAGGTGTAGAGCTGGATGAACACAACAGGTCAGGCAGCATCAGAGGAGCAGGAAAGCTGACTTCTTCTGAAGAAGGGTCCAGACCCAAAACGTCAACTTTCCTGCTCCTCTGATGCTGCCTGACCTGCTGTGTTCATCCACCTCTACACCTTGTTATCTCAGTCTGCAGCATCGACAGTTCCTACCAGCTCTAGGGGGATATGTTTTATCTTTATTTTTTAATGGTATGTGGGCTGTTACCCGTCCCTCGATGGAATTCAAGTGAGTGGCTGGGCCATTGCAGACATAAGTAAACCAAACTGGTAGTTACAACAATTAGTGACCATGCACCACCTGTTACTGAAACTAGCTTTCAAATCCAGAGGCAATTAACTTAACTTAAGTTCCACCAGTGGGGTTTGAACCTCTGCCCCCAAAGCCTTAGTCAGAAGTCACACAACACCAGGTTATAGTCCTGACGAAGGGACAGCACTTTGAAAGATTGTGATTTCAAACCTGTTGGACTATACCTGGTGTTATGCGACTTCTCACTTTGCCCACCCCAGTCCAACATCGGCACCTCTACCCCAAAGCTTTAGCTTGAAGATTACAGTACTTTCATTACACTGGCTACCTTTGCAACAGCATCATGGGATGGACAATACAGCCTGGCCTTGCCAGTGGCACCCACAACTCGGGAATGAAAGAAAAAATTACTGGAGATGGAAGGGTTTCAAGAACAGGGATTACAAGGGTTCAAACCCACAACAGATTCCTTGAGAATCCAACACTTGAGTGATGAGAACAACAAATGCTGGAGATCACAACGGGTCACACAGCATCCATAGAGAGACAGCAAGCTAATGTTTCAAGCCTAGATGACTCTTCATCAGAGCTGAAGTGAAGTGTGGAGAGGACAGCACTTATGGTGTAGTTTGAGGGGATGGTGTGTGGGTGTCAGGGTTATGGTTATAGGGTGCTGGTGGAGAACAGATATTAATAGTTCATATTAAGAGATCAGAATGTGAGAATGGCAGAGCAATGGTGTGTCACCTGCCAGACTTGGGATGAGTAGAGGGAAGGACATGATAACAAGCTAAAAGAAAAGAAAGAAATGGTTCACAATTTAAAGGTGTTGAACTCGAAAAAATTAAGTCCAGAAAGCTGTAAAGTGCCTAGTCTGAAGAGGAAATGTTGTTCCTCTAGTTTGCATTGTGATTCACTGGAACACTGCAGCATGCCAAGGACAGACATGTGGTCATGTGAGCAGGATGCTGTGTTAAAATGACCAGCTTTTGAGTAGCTCAAGGTCATGCTCGTGCACAGACCAGAGGTGTTACGCAAAGTGGTCACCCAGTCTGCGCTTGGTATCTCAGATGTAGAGTAGGCCACATTGGGTGCAGCAAACACAATAGATCAGATTGGAGGAGGTACAGGTGAAATGCTGCTTCACCTGGAAAGACTGGTTAGGCCCTTGGATGGTGAGCAGGGAGGAGGTGTTGCACTTTCTGTGGTTACGTGGGAAGGTATCGTGGAGAGAGGACGTGGTGTTGGTCACTGTGGAATGGACTAGAGTGTCTCGGAGGGAATGATCCCTGTGAAATGCACACCGGGGAGTGAGGGGAAGATGTGTTTGGTGGTGGCGTTCTGCTGGAGTTCTCTGAAATGGCAGAGAATGATCGTTTGAATGCAGAGGCTGGTGGGATGAAAAGTGAGGACAAGAGGAATCTGATCACACTGCTCTGGATGATGGGAAGGTGCAAGGGCGGGAGGATGGGCAATGGGTTGGATGCAGTTGAGGGCCCTGTCAACCACAGTGAGTGGGAAACCACGGTCATGGAAAAAGCAAGCCATGTCAGCAGCGTTGTGTTGGAAGGTGGCATCATCTGAACAGATACGTCATAGGTGAAGGAACTGGGAGAATGGGATGGAGTCTTTGCAGGACATGGGGTGTGAAGAGCTGCAGTGGAGGTAGCTATGGGAGTCAGTGGCTTTGTAGTGGATGGCAGTGGATAGTTTATTCCCCGAAATGGAGGCAGAGAGTTTAAGGAAAAGAAGGGAAGTGTCGGAAATTGACAATGTGAAAATTATAGAGGGGTGGAAATTGGAGGCAAAATGAATGAAGTTTTCAAGGTCAAGGCAGAAGCAGGAAATAGCACCGAAGCAGTTGTCGATGTTCTGAGAAAAGAGTTGTGGGAAGGGGCCAGTGTAAGACTGGAACAAGGATCATTCCACATAGCCCATAAAGAGACAGGCATAACTGGGACACATGCGGGGACCATAGCCACTCCTTTGACTTGGCAGAAGTGAAATGAATGAAAGGAGAAATTGTTCAGTGAGAGAACAAGTTCAGCCAAGTGGAGGAGAGCGGTGGTGGATGGGGATTGTTCAGTCCTCTGGTCAAGGAAGAACCTGAGAGCTCTCAGACCATCCTGGTGGGGAACTGAGGTATTGAGGGATTGGGCATCCATGGTGAACAGGAGGCAGTTAGGGCCAGGGAATTGGAAATTGTCTATGTGGTGGAGGGCATCAGAGGAATCGTGGATGTAGGTGGGCAGGGTCTGGACAAGTGGAGAGAGGATGGAGTCAAAATGGGAGGAAGTGAGCTTTGTGGGACAGGAACAGGCTGGTATGATGGGCCTTTCAGGGCAGTCTGGTTTGTGAATTTTGGGAAGAAGTTAGAAATAGGCTGTCCAGGTTTAGGAGACGACTGGGTTGGAGGCAGTGGGGGGGATGATCTCCGGAGGTAATGAGGTCGGTGACTGTCTTGGTAACAATGGCTTGATGTTCACTTGAGGGGTCATGGTCCAGGGGGGCAGTAGGAAGAAGTGTCTGAGAGTTGGCATTGAGCCTCCGCAAGGTAAAGATCAGTGTGCCAGACAATAATAGCACCACCTTTGTCAGTTTGATAACAAGGTTAGGGTTGGCCCTGAGAGAACGGAGTGTGGCAATTTCAGAAGGGGATAGGTTAGAGTTGATGAGAGGAGCAGAGAAATTGAGACAGCCAATGTCATGTTGGCAGTTTTCAATGAAGAAATCGAGGGCAGGTAAGAGCCCAGGGGAAGATGTCCGAGTGGAGGGTGAACAGTGGAGGTGGATGAAGGGATCAGTGCAACGAGGGGAGGATTCCCGCCTGGAGAAGTGAGCATGGAGATAGAGGTGGTGGAAAAACCCATCAACATCATGACGAATCTGAAATTCATTGATGTGCGGGTGAAAAGGTCTGAAGTTGAGTCCTTTACCAAGGACAGTACTTTCAGCCTCAGGTCAGGAGATATGGTGAACACAAGGCAAGGACTGGGGTTTGGGGGAGTGGCTTCATGGGGACAGAAAGCGATGGTATCTGAGGGCTGGAAAAGGGTGGGTGCTAAGGGATGGTCCACAGGACGGATGTTGGAGTCCATAAGTTGCTGGTGCTTGTGCACCTTGATGTCGGTAAGAAAGAGAAAACGTCTTTTGTTGAAGCGACGAAAAGTGAAAGTGAGCACTGGGGCAGCTTCGAGAGATGGTGAGTCGATGTTGCTGCAAAGTGGACCTGAGCGTGCACATATGCCGACGCATGGCGTTGATTGTTGATCGCTGGATCCGGGAGGTACAACAGTCTGAGGAACGTTGTATGCCCCGGAGATATTTGTAATGCTATGTGGATTCAAAGCACGAAGGGTGAAACTTGAGTTGAAATCCATGCGGGATTGGTCTGAGTCATTGGCAGTCACTGAGGAAGGAAACATGGCTGTGGAAATGCGTTTTGGCAAACACCTTGTCAAACACCAGCAGTGAAATGGAAAGCAAGGAAGATGCACATGGTGAAAGGATCAAATGAATTCCAATCGCAGGAAAGAGCAAAACTTCTTCAGGGTAGGCATTCGTCAAAGAGATGCTTCTTCTATGATTGTGGTTTCCCACCCACTGTGGTTGACAGGGCCTTCAACCACACTTGACCAATCACACACCCCACCCCCCTCACTTCTGCCATTGCCCCTTCCCATCACTCACAACAGCATGATCCGGTCCCCCTTGTCCTCATTTTTCATCCCACCAGCCTCTGCATTCAAAGGAACATTCTGCACCATTTCAGAGAACTCCAGCAGAATGCTACCACCAAACACATCTTTCCCCTCACTCCCCCATCTGCATTTCGCAGGGATTGTTCCCTCCAGAATACCCTTGTCCATTCCACAACCACCAACACAACCCCCCTGCTATACGGCACCTTCCCATTTAACCACAGAAGGTACAACACCTGCCCCTTCACCTCCTCCCTGCTCACCATCCAAGGGCCAAAACAGTCTTTCCAGGTGAAGCAGCATTTCACCTGTACCTCCTCCAATCTTGTGTATTGTATTTGCTGCACTCAATTTGACCTACTCGACATTAGGGAAACCAAACACAGACTGGGTGACTGCTTTGCAGAACACCTCTGGTCTGTGTGCATGCAGGACCCAAATCTTCCCATAGCTGGTCATTTTAACACAGCGTCCTGCTCGCATGCCCATTTATCTGTCCTTGGCATGCTGCAGTGTTCCAGTGAATCACAACGCAAACTGGAGGAACAACATCTCATTTTCAGACTAGGCACTTTACAGCCTTCTGGACTTAATTTTGAGTTCAACACCTTTAAATTGTGAACCATTTCTTCCTTTACTTTTAGCTTGTTATCATGTCCTCCCCTCCATTCATTCCAATTACTGTCCTTTCAAGTCTGGCAGGTGACACACTTCTCACTTTCCAATCACTTAATCTGAACTATTTATATCTTTTCTCCACCAGCAACCTACACCAACTACTCCGACATCCATAACCCCCGCTCCCCAACTATAGCATAAATGCTGTCCCCTCCACACTTCACTTCAGCTCTGATGAAGAATCATCCAGACTTGAAACGTTAACTTGCTCTGTCATCCATGGGTGCTGTCTGATCCACTGTGATCTCCAGCATTTGTTGTTTTCAGTACAGATTCCAGCATCTGCAGTAATATGTCCTTACTTGATTGATGAGATTAATCCATTTAAATTGCTAAAGCTTGCCTGTGCTTAGATTCTAAATTATAATATAGTCATAAAGTAAATTCTTTTGCCAGTTTTTTGTCCATTAAACACACACAGAGCTGAATGCCACTTACAGAGGAGACAATTACAACACAGCTTTTGTATATAACATTTATCTGGCTGTTGTTCTCCTGTGAGATTATATTCCAGTACATTATGGATCTTTAATCAAACAGAACTGCTTTCCTCCTTTTGCCACTTGCCTGCAGGAACAAATTATTCTGTAATATATCAAAACAAGTTGAAGATAAAAGACCTTGTATTTATATAGCACCTTTCTTCACCCCAGCATATCTCAAAGCATGTTTGCAAGTGTTGAAGTTATATAAGAGGTTAACAGTGACACTTAAAGGGAGTGTAGAAATAGCTGTGAATGGAACTGTTAAAATAGATACTCCAATTCTGTCTCTTACACATCCTCTGCTTCCGTTACACATCATTGGTGACTATGCCTTCAGCTGTCTAGACCACAAACTTTAGCATTCCCTCCTCAAACATCCTTCTTTTCCTTTAAGACTTTCCTTAAAATCCTTCCTCTTTGTCAAAGAGTTTGACCACTTCTCCAGTATCCCCTTTTCAGAGTCCCTGAAAACTCTTATCTCCTGTTTAAACGCCTTCAAATGTTTTATTGTGTGAACTGTGCAAGATAAATGTAAATTACTGCGTGTTGTTTGCATAGAAGTTAGCACTGAAGGTGGGTTTGTAACTTTCAGCAAAATGCTGCTCGTTCCAGGTATAGGCAGCATAGATAAGGCAAAAACCGAAAAACTGTGGATGCTGTAAGTCTGAAACAGAAACAGAAATTGCTGGAATAGCTCAGCAGGTCTGGCAGCATCTTGTGGAGAGAAATCAGAGTTAACGTTTCAGGTCAAGTGATCCTTCTCAGAACTCAATAAGGCAATCTTACCTAAAGTTGGATTGTGCATTTAAATCTCCTTTAAAAGAACATTTATAAATTTAACTCGTTTTGACCTGTGGCTTTTTCTAACACCAGTTCAAGCAAATGGGTGAAACAAAAGCTGATCACAATGAAAGGGTCAATATGATATCCAGCTCAAAATAGAGGACTGCACTAGTTTGATATTGATTTAATTAAGGAAAAAGCTCCTATTGCCACAGTCCAGATTGTCCTTGATGGGTTTTTATTTTCCCAATCCCAGGAAGAGGGAAGAGTAATGCACGAGTAATCTACCATTGGATTTTGCCAGTTTCAAAATCTCCCCACCGCCCAGCCTCATCCCATGACCAAGCCTCCTTCTCATCCCCATCTCCTTGACCTGACACAACCTGTCCATCTTCTCTCCCACCTACCCGCCTCTCCCACCTCATTGACCAATCCCTACTACTGCTTACCTTCACTCACCTATCACCATCCCACCTACCTTCCCCTGCCTCATCCCTCCTCTCTCTATTTATTTCTGAGCTCCCTTCCCCCTCCCCCATTTCTGAAGAAGGGTTCTGACCCGAAACATCAACTTTCCTGCTCCTCTGATGCTGCCTGGCCTGTTGTGTTCCTTCATCTCCACACTGTTTTATCTCTGACTCCAGCATCAGCAGTTCTTACTATATATAGGAACCTATCAATCTCTGTTTTAATCTGCTGGTGTGTCTTACAACTTTATTACGGCCAATTCCATCATTACATGCATGCACCCAACTGAGTTAGGGTAATGTCCCAGAGATTAATGAGGTACTATCCGATTTATTTTTCCCCAGTCTGCTCCCAACTGAAATCTAGTTAAACATTACTGAAAACCTCAAGAATAATTTGCACTATTTGCAGCATGAAATGAAACATATATTCCTCCAAAAAGCAAAATGTAACATCACTATAAGCTTATGTACAGGACTTTGCAGTACATTAAACAGTTGGGAGACCCTTATTAATTTAATCTATCCTCTTAACTGTTACTGCCTCTAGCTTTCTTATCTAAACTATTCTTCCCAAACTGCATGCATGCACACAGCCCACTTGCTTAGTTCATTATCCAACTTGGTCCTTTCGTTCCTTGAGATGATTCCCATTCAAATTCATTCTTCTGCTGAGCCAGAGTTCAATGGAAGATCTCACTGAAAATGCACAGCTGCCAATGTGAAAATGCAAACAAAATCATTTTAATCTTTTCGCCCTTGATGACTTCTTTTATGACAGAAATGAAGAGTTTATTTTGTTATTAATCCATGATAGTATTTTCCTTTGTCATTGTACATTCAGAGATTCAAAATAAACTTGAGTCAAAAGACAGTTCAGCTTTATTTGATGCAATGGCCCATAATGTAGATAATAAATGACCAGCAGGTCAGGCAGTATTAGAACTAACACTACTATTCAGAAGGATTTGGGTAAGGTGTGCAAATCACGGCAACTTAATGTGCAGGTAGGGCATGTTTCTTTGTTTCTAACAGAGATACGGTGAACAGCCTGCTCAAAATGAGTGTCCAAAAGCAACTCAATGAATTCCACTCAATGGAGACTCTAGCATGGAAATCAGGCAAAAAAAAAATCGAAAGTCATCATGGTCCCCAAGGCTGACAAGGCTGTTCTCCCTTAATAGAGAGGTGAGCTCATTCGACCAGAGGGTCACCACACCTCAGGTAAAGAGTGAGGTTGAGGAGGTGGGTCCTTCACAGTAATCTCAGCCAGTGTGGGAACGGTCACGTTGTTGGCAATGGTCTACATCGCAGGCCTGCTGTCAAGCCAAGAGAGCCAGTCTAAAGGGGACTGGAACATGTGAAATGAAGTAACTCAGGGCAGGAGCAAGACAAGCACCCAATGCAGCTGTCATGTAATGATTTCACAAAGATAGATTTTACAATCACCCAGACAAATATCTGTCTCTGGGCATCGGGTTTCATTTAGTTTTGTGTCTGCAGAATATGTTCCCTATACAGAGTCCAAGTGGATATGACTGGAGCGTTTTTTTTTTCAATGAATTTACTCATGAGATGTGAACATTTTTGGCTAGGCCAGCATTTATTGCCCATCCCATAATTGCCCAGAGTCAACCACTTTGCTGTGGGTCTGGAGTCCCATGTAGGCCAGACCAGGTAAGGATGGCATATTTCCTTCCCTAAAGGACATTAGTGAACCAAACGGCTTTTTCCTGACAATCAACATTAGTTTCATGGTCATCATTTGACTCTTAATTCCAGATTCTTCGTTGAATTCAAATTCCACCATCTGCCGTTGTGGGATTTGAACCTAGGTCAACAGAACGTTACCTGGGTCTCCTGATTAATAGTTGAGTGATAATACCACCAGCCTGTACTAATGGAATTTGGCAATGTGAAGTAAGTTGCCTTTTGAATGAGTCGGTAGACATCTGCCTTGTCATTTGTGACCTTCTGCACAATTTTAAGGACAAACAGCGGAGTTTGTCCCAGAGTCCTACGCCAAAATTTATCACTCAACCAATCTCTCAAAAATTCACGAAATGTCATTCAGGGAGGTGGTGGCCTCGTGGTGTTATGGATAGACTATTAATCCAAAAACTCAGCTAATGTTCTGGGGAGATAGTAGGAACTGCAGATGCTGGAGAATCCGAGACAACAAGGTGCAGGGCTGGATGAACACAGCAGGCCAAGCAGCATCATAGGAGCAGAAAGGCTGACGTTTCGGGCCTAGACCCTTCATCAGAAAAGGGGGAGGGGAAGGGGGTTCTGAAATAAATAGGGAGAGAGTGTGGGCGCGGATAGAAGATGGATAGAGGAGAGGATAGGTGGAGACGAAACAAACAGGTCGAAGAGGCGGGGATGGAGGCAGTAAAAGTGAGTATAGGTGGGGAGTCAGGGAGGGGATAGGTCAGTCCAGGGAGGACGGACAGGTCAAGGGGGCGGGATGAGGTTAGTCGGTAGGAGATGGGGGTGCGGCTTGAGGTGGGAGGAGGGGATAGGTGGGAGGCAGAACAGGTTAGGGAGGCGGGGACAAGCTGGGCTGGTTTTGGAATGCGGTAGGGGGAGGGGAGATTTTGAAGCTTGTGAAATCCACATTGATACCATTGGGCTGCAGGGTTCCCAAGCGGAATATGAGTTGCTGTTCCTGCAACCTTCGGGTGGCATCGTTGTGGCACTGCAGGAGGCCCAGGATGGACATGTCGTCTGAGGAATGGGAGGGGGAGTTGAAGTGGTTTGCGACTGGGAGGTGCAGTTGTTTATTGTGAACCGAGCATAAGTGTTCTGCAAAGCGGTCCCCGAGCCTCCGCTTGGTTTCCCTGATGTAGAGGAAGCCACACCGGGTACAGCGGATGCATTATACCACATTGGCAGATGTGCAGGTGAACATCTGCTTGATGTGGAAAGTCTTCTTGGGGCCTGGGATGGGGGTGAGGGAGGAGGTATGGGGGCAGGTGTCGCACTTCCTGCGATTGCAGGGAAAAGTGCTGGGTGTGGTGGGGCTGGAGGGGAGTGTGGAGCGGACAAGGGAGTCACGGAGAGAGTGGTCCCTCCGGAAAGCAGATAAGGGTGGGGAGGGAAAGATGTCTTTGGTGGTGGGGTCGGATTGCAGATGGCGGAAATGTCGGAGGATGATGCGTTGGATCCGGAGGTTGGTGGGGTGGTACGTGAGGATGAGGGGGATTCTTTTTTGGTTCTTATTGCGGGGATGGGGTGTGAGGGATGAGTTGCGGGAGATGTGGGAAACACGGTTGAGGGCGTTCTCGACCACTGAGCAGGGGAAGTTACGGTCCTTGAAAAACGAGGACAACTGAGATGTACGGGAGTGGAATGCCTCATCCTGGGAGCAGATGCGGCGGAGGCGAAGGAATTGGGAATAGGGGATAGCATTTTTGCAGGAAGGTGGGTGGGAGGAGGAGTATTCTAGGTAGCTGTGAGAGTCGGTGGGCTTGAAATGAATATCGGTTTCTCGGTGGTTGCCCAATATGGAGACAGAGAGGTCCAGGAAGGGGAGAGAGGTGTTAGAGATGGTCCAGGTAAACTTAAGGCTGATGTGGAAGGTGTTGGTGAAGTGGATGAACTAATGTTCTGGGGACATGGGTTTGAATCCCAACAAAGCTGATGGTGGAATTTGAATTTAATAAAAAAAATGCTCTGGAATTAATAATCTACTGGTGACCGTGAAACTAATTGTCCATTGTCATAAAAACCCATCTGGTTTACTCATGTCCTTCAGGGAAGGAAATCTGTCATCCTCACCTGTTCTAGCCTACATGTGACTCCAGACCCACAGCAACATGTTTGACCCTCAACTGCCCTCTGAATGGCCTAGCAAACCATCATTTCAAGGGCAGCTAGGGGTGGGCAATAAATGCTCTCCAGCCAGTGATGCCTCTTACCACAAGTAAATAAAGAAACTAGTGCGTTATCTCTCTCTGCTTTTTATTGGACCTTGCTGTATGTAAATTAGTTCTCATATTTCCTTATTTTTGTAACGGGGATCCTATTTTTAAATGAAAGCATTGATTATAAAGTGATTCATGATGTTGTGAAATTGTGAAAGGTTCAATATAAAAGCAAGTTTTTTTTTGTTTTCCTTACGTCACTGAAATAGCTTGGCTTCCTTGATGTCAACAGCACAGCAGGATGTCAATTTTCACCTGTCTACATTTCATGTGTGTGACGATCTGTTCAAAGACCCAGAGGAACAGCAATGAAGTAGAGTGATAAAAGTCTAATATTAACTCCAGTTCCACCTGTTTTTCAATGAAGTGAGTTAAACTTCCTCCATCCTGTGTCCATTCCAATTTACTCCACAATGTAGTGCAGTTTGTACGACTGCTATATTCCTGTTTTTTGAAGGGATATCATTATGAGGCATGCTGTGAATCTACCATTTCCTCTGTGACGCACTAGTTCATTCCACCATCATTCCTAAAGCTTCCTTATTCTCTCATGGCACCTTCCGAGAAGATTTCCTTTCACCTTGCACTTTCACCTCTTCCCTCCTTATTGTCCAAGGCCCCAAACACACCTTCCAGGTGAAGCAGCATTTTATTTGCACTTCTTTCAAACTAGAGTACTGCATTCGCTGCACACAGTGTGGTCTCCTTTACATTGGTGAGACCAAGTGCAGACTGGGTAACTGGTCTCTGGAACACCTCTGCTCTGTCCGTACAAATAACCGATTTCAGTATGCTTGTCGTTTATGAACCGAAACACCGGACACATTCCACGGCCACCCCTTTGTTGCAAGCACGGGAAATCTTACCATGACATAGTTTGGGGAAAAGAAATTGCATGTGTCTCTTGCAAGACCGGAATGTTAATCAGCCGAATGGTCTCTTGCACTTTGTGATTCTACAGATTTGAAGTGCACAATGACGAGGTTTCAAACAACGATTCGGCTGATTTAATAACAGAAGGTGTAATGATTGGGACGATGTCAGCCAGGTGGATCTCATAGAATATGAGTTCTCTGACTGGGGCTGTTAATCTGGTCCAATCAGGGACCCCTGGCTGACAGATATAAACGGGGTGTCAGAGGTTCTGCTCACTCTGAGAGCTGGCTCTGTGCTAGCTGGGTCAGTGTCATGTACTGTGCACGTGTAAGTAAGGGGTGACTTGGTGACAGGATACTGGCCTTACTAGAGTTATTTCAGAGGGGTGCTGTAGATCAGCTGGAATCAAAACAACTGCTTAATTTTTGTTTGAAGAAGATGGAAAGCATCAGTCTTTTATGACAAGTAACTGAAACATATCACTTTAATGCGTATCCTGAATATTATTAGTCCAGGTACTTGGATTGCTACTCCAGGGATTAACCGCTGAGCTATTCATCTTGAATTAATTTTTTCCAGCTGTAAGTTGGTAGGACCAAGAACACCCCCTTTTAAAGCTCAGAGCAGACTTCAAACTGCAAACAGAACAAACCAGTAATGAAGAACTTCAAGTACCAAATGAACTAGACTGGGAGACTCAGGAATTGTGCGTGATCTGTGGGGTTATTGTTTTGACAATACTGCTTGAAAACTGACCTGCAAAGACAGTTATTACTTGCAAGCCTAAAATGAAATAATTCCTTCATCAACATTAGACAGGCCCTGATGATGACTTCTAATTGTAATAGATCACAGTGCTGTAAATGACTGGTATGAAAGATTTTTCTGTAGATATTTGCTACCTGCAGAAGGTGTTTAAGCCTTACCCAAGTCAGTATCAATGTTATTTATTTTGCAGAGCAAGGTTGATGCCATCTAACCCCTGTCTGTGGTTTAACTAGTGGGGATGTATATTTAATTTGTTACCTGGGTGTTAAATGTAAACCGAATGAACTGCGGATGCTGTAAATCAGAAACAAAAACAGAAGTTGCTGGAAAAGTTCAGCAGGTCTGGCAGCATCTGTGAAGAGAAATCAGGGTTAAAGTTTAAGGTCTGAGGATTTTGGCACAAATCCAAAGCCAAAATATAGCATCAACCTAGGCATCAGAACCAAAAGGAAAAGCATACTCTGTCCAGGTAAGCCGGCAAGGTCACCCTCACTTACATTCGAATACTTGTGCTAAAATCCTGATTAACAACTCTCCTGTGCATTAAGCCGGGACATTGCATTATCAGGGGTGCCGTTTTGCAGATGAGATGTTAGCGGAGCCTCTGTTTGCTTTCTCTGGTGATGTAGGCAGATATTAAAATACCTTAGCCCTGTTTGAGAAGTCATAGAGTGCTTTCGGTTCTCCCTCCAGCAAAAACAAAGCAACTGATCATTTATCATACAGTTGTTTGTAAAACCCTGCTGTGTACAAAATTGCTGATGTATTCATCTAGGTAATGACAGTGATTACACCTCAAAGTAACTCATTATATGCAAAGTGTTTCTATGATTCTATTACGTGTTTGAACAAGAAAAATTGTAATGAGCAAGAAATGACACTGTGCGTAGATCATTCAGAGACAGTTTCCTTTGGTAGTGTGAAGTTCTATAGTTCTATCCCATGAGTTGTAAGGAGTACTGTTTGAATTTCACTTAGCCAATATATGGTCATGTCACCTTGCCTTCAGAAATTTGAAAGAGCCAGCAGCAGTTCAGCGATAAACAGGATCTTTATCCTCCCCATAGTCCAACTTCTTGCATATACTTGATTTTCATAGCTATACCATTGGGAGCCGTACCTTAGCTTTGGAATTCTGTCTGTAAGCTTTGCCTTCTCTCTAGCTTGTTCTCCTCATTTAAGAATCTCCTTAAAATCCAAATATCCTTTCGCCAAACTTTTGTTCAAATGCCCTATTATCTTGTATGACATGGTATCAAATTGTGTGCATGTTAATAAATACTTTTAAAAAACCCTCAAGCGTTTTACTACATTGAAGCTGATTTATAAATTGAGTTAATTGTCACTGAAGACTCTTGTCAATTGGACAATGAGCATATGATCAGAGGCATTGTGTTGTCCTTTAATGCAGAGTTGTTACATACTGAAGACCACTCCCTTACACTGGAGAGAAAAGGCTGAACTAAGTGACAAGGGCTAAGGGACATGTATTTTTTTCTGAATGCCTAACAGCATCAATAAAGCAAATGTGAGCTATTTTTTAATTCACACTTTGAGCACAGAACTGACAGATTCTGGGTTCAAAGTTCAGTGAGACTCAAAGCAAAGGAGGCTTTTCCCTTGAGCTATATTGCAGGATGTCTCTCTGAATTCTTAACAACATACTGTTTCACATAGCATTAGCAACTTCTGATTATTTGAACCCGGTTACACCAGGTTATAGATAGCTCCCAAGAAAAAGAAAGGGTCAAACCAACATTAAAATCTGTATGGTTCAGATCTCAGTGATTTTAAATTTTGAAAATAGGACACAATGGATCACCTGGCATTTTCCAAAGAGTTTTGTTACTTTGCTCACGAGTAAGTACCTATATGTTTATTCTTTCAAGGAATGTGAGCATTGTTGCCAAGGCCAACAATGCTTGTCCATCATTAATTACCCTTAAATGTATGGTGAGCCATGTTCTTGAATTGCCACAGTTTTCCTGTGACAGATACATTCACAATGCTGTTAGGGAGGAAGTCGCACGATCTTGATCCAGTAACAGTGAGGAATGGTGATGCTGTTTGGGATAAGAGTCATCAAATGACCAAAGCAAAAAATATTGGTGGAAAAGAACAACAAGAAAGACGTGGATTTTTACAAAATCTTTCATGGTCACTGGACATTGCCAGCTAAATAGTCTCTTCAGTTCTAACGAAGTCATATTGGATTTAATGTATTAACACTCATTCTCTCTCTACAGAGCCTAACTAGCTTAGTTTTGTTTTCCCAGAGCTCTTTGTTTGTATTTTATGATGTTTATAAATTGATGAGGGGTATAGATAAGGTGAATGGCAGGTGTCTTTTCCCTAGACTGGGGCCTTCAAGACTAGGAACATATTTTTAAGATGAGAGGAGAAGAATTTTAAAAAGAAATGAGAGGCAAAGTTTTTACACAGAGACTAGTTCATGTGTGGAATGAACTTCCAGAGGAAGAGATGGATGCAAGTGAAGTTATAATATTTAAAAGACATTTGGATAAGCAAATGAATAAGAAATGTTTGGTGGGATATGGGCTAAGTGCAGGCAGGTGGAACTAGTTTAGTTTGAGATTATGGTTGGCATAGACTGGGGGTTGGACTGAAGGGTCTGTTTTAGTGCTGTATGACTCTATGACTCTATAAATAAGCTATTCAGCCCATCAAGCTTGCCTCTCCATCCTGGATCATAACTGATCATCTAAGTCTATGGCATTTTCCTGCAACATCTCCATAATCGATGTTATAATTAGCCTCTAGAAATCCTTCGATTTCTGCTTTGAAGCTCCTCAATGATTGAGCTTCCACAGTCCTCTAGGAAGAGAATTTAAAAGATTCAACACTCTAAGTGAAGATATTTCTCCTTATCGATGTATTATTACCCTATCCGAATATTAGGTAAGCATCTTATCTCTATCACCTTGTCAAACCCTGTAGATATAAAAAAGAATGAGATTACATCTCATTCTTTGAAACTTTAAAGAATACAACAGATCCAGTTTCCTCAATCTATTCTCATAAAATAATCTCACCAGTATAGGGATTAATCTGGTGAACGTCTGTTGCATATCCTCCATAGCGGATAGATCTTTCTTTAGATAAGTGGGCGAAAACTGTACATTGTACTCCAGGTGGTGTCTCACCAAATATCGATACAAATGCAATGAGACGTTGTTACTTCTGTACTCATATCTCCTTGAAATGAATGCCAGCATACTGTTTGCCTTTCTAATTGCTTACTGCACCTGCAGACTAGTTTTGAGTGACTCATGGACCAAGGCACCCAGATAGTGTTGGACACCTGCACTTTCCAACCTCTCACCATTCAACATTAAGGAGGGACAACAAATATTGGCCTTGCTGGAAATATTCACATTCTTTGAAAGAATGGGTTTTGTGAAATAATTCAACAGCGCCTATGGTCTTTTTCATTGGGGGATAATTTTTGAGCTGATAGATTTACTTTTTTCAAATTGCCATTGTTGCCATGGTGAGATTTGAACTTTCACCTCTGACTTACCTATCCAATTCCTTACCTATCCAATTCCTCATTTGTTCCGTTGAGTTCATTTTTCTCAAATTGTACTGAAGTGAAACACATTGCCTGAGCAACTCTTATGGACCTAAGGTGATCCCAACAAAAAACTTGAATTTATAAAGGCAAAGCCATCAGGGTCTTACCACACCATGAGGCTGCTCTTTCATGAACGAGAGGGATAGATGAGTGTTGGTGAGTCACCATGCCTCAGGTGAGGAGAGAAGTTGAGAAGAAGACATCTTCGTGGTAACCTCAGTCAGTGCAGGAATTAAACGCAGGCTGGCATCGTGCTAACTGTTCAGCTAATTGACTCCCTTTGCATTTATACACTGACTCTCAATACAGTGAAACATTTCATAGTGTACCACGTTCAAATAAAAACTGACATTGAGACACATAAAAAGATTTTTGAACGAGTCACCAAAAAAATGCGCAAAAGGGCTCAGTGGTTAGCACTGCTGCCTCTCAGCACCAGAGACATGAGTTCGATTCCAGCCTCGAGCGACTGTCTGTGTGGAGTTTGCATATTCTCCCTGTGTCTGTGTGGGTTTCCTCCGGGTGCTCCGGTTTCCTCCCACAGTCCAAAGATGTGCAGGTTAGGTGGATTGGCCGTGCTAACTTACCCATAGTGCTCAGCGATGTGTAGATTAGATGGGTTATAGGGGGATTGGTCAGGGTGGGATGCTCCGAGGGTCAGTGTAGAATTGTTGGGCCGAAGGGCCTGTTTCCACGCTGTAGGGATTCTAAAAAAAAGAAGCTGATGTCAAGGAGTGACTTAGGGGAGAAGAGAAAGGTAAAAAGGCAGGATAAGGGAGGATAATTTTAGTGCTTTGGTCCGAGGCTGCTGAAAATAGGGCTATCAATGGTATCACAATGGAAATCAGGGATGCTCAATTCATACTCGATTGTTCATATCTTACTGAGTCTCACAGGGAGGACAGGGTTTCGAAACAGTTATTTTTGAACCTAGTGGCGTGGAAGAACTCCAATTGATATCAGGCCTGCAATATTACCAGCTAATAAAGAGGGACACAGACAGGTATTACGCATGAATGGTCACGGAGCCAAGGCATCTCCGGAAGATTATTAATTCAAACAATGCCACAGAAACAACTTCAGCTTTACATGACTGCATTTAAAAATGGAAAGGAAATAAATCTGTGGGTTGGAGACACTCATTCCCTCAATCACGTTCGAGGCAAGTGTATCATAATGAATTTTCATGGGAGAATTGGACATGTTGGGCCTGACAGACTGTTGCTTTTGACTGTCACCCGTTTCCACTACAAGTGCTCACAAATTATGAGATGGATAACCAAATTAATTATTGACCAATTGTAGCAGCCAAGGTGGAAATGATATTATGTATTTTGCGCTGGACTCCAGAAAATCCTGTATGTTGGAGATCAAAGTGTGTGTAGATTGTAACTATTGAAAGGAGATGGTGGCCACAGGAAGGGAAAAGCCATGAAGCTAGAAGGCCAATTGGGAATGTGTTGATGAAGTCTTTAAATCATGTAACCAAAACAAGCATTGAGAATGGGCAGACAGGACGCAATCTTATTGCTTGCTCTGAAATGATGAGGAGCATCAGAAAACAATCAATACATTGTATGAGGCCATAATAGATTATAGGCTGAATTGTAAACAAAGGTTTTTTTTTAAATTCATTCACAGGATGAGGGCATCACTAGCTAGGCCAGCATTTATTGCCCATCCCTAATTGCCCAGAGGCCATTGCTGTGGGTCTGGAGTTATATGTAGGGCAGACCAGGTAAGGATGGCATTTTTCTTCTCTAAAGGGCATTAGTGAACCACTGAACCTGACAATTGACAATGGATTCATGGTCATCATTGGACACTTATTTCCAGATATTTATTGAATTCAAATTCCACCATCTGCCATGGCAGGATTCAAACCCAGGTCCCCAGAATATTATGTGGGTCTCTGAATTAACAGTCCAGCGACAATACCACTAGACCATTGCTTCTTTTTTTGCATGGTTTTCAGTTGAGAATGTGGACAAAGTTGGCATTAGATATATATTACACAGTGGATCGGAACTTGGAGATTCAGATAACATGTGAATTAGGAGCAAAAGTAAGCCATTTGGCCCCTCAAACCTGATTGACCATTCAGTAAGATTATGGTTGGTCTCGATGTTCCATATTATAACATACCTCTGACAATGTTTCAAGGCCTTGCTATGCATCTATCTACCTCAGCCACAAAAATACTCAAGGTTCCTGTATCCACCACCTCTTGAGGAAGAGATTTTGAAAGACTCATGGCTGTCGAAATGAAAAAACAATCCCCTCATCTCACTCTTAAATATTTATAATCGGGACCATGAATCTCCAAGTGTTATTTGCAGGTTTGGATTAATCAAATAAGAAAAAGCAAAGAACTTGCATTTTTATAGCACCTTTCCCACTTTCAAGTTAGGTGTCACTGGCAAAGCTAGAATTTGTTGCCTGTGAATTGATTGGTTGTCAAGGCCACATTGAGACAGCAGCTAGCAGTCAACCACATTGCTATTGATCTGGAGTCACACGTAGGCCAGACCAGGTAAAGAGGGCAGATTTATTTCCCTACACAGTATTAGCAAACCAAACGTTACTTCTTAACAGTAATGGTTGCAATTAGTCTGGCTTCTTAATTCCAGATATTTATTGAATCAAGCTTCACCATCTGCTATGATGGTATTCAGAATCATGTCCCCTGAACATTAACCTGAGGTTTTGAACTACTAGTCACATTTGGGGAGTTGGTGGTGTAGTGGTATGTTATGGGAATTGTAATCCAGAACCCCAGACTAACGTTCAGGAGATATGGGCTCAAAGTTCATATTGGTAACATCCAAGATCAATAGCGAAGCTTGAACTTAATAAAAATCTACCATATAGAAGCTTAGCCATTAATGACCATGTAGCAATTGGCATTAAAAACCTATCTAGTCCTTTGGAGAAGAAAATCTGCCATCCTTACCTGGTATGACTTACGTGTAACTCCAGACCCATAACAATGTGGCTGATTCATAACTGTGCTCTGGGCAGTTAGGGATGGGCAATAATTACTGGCCCAATCAATCGCACCCACATCCCAAATTAAAACAAAACACTACCTCCTCACAAACTGTACTTGTCAAAATTAAGTAATCCTAAGGGGTACATTTATATCCATATCCTGATATCAGGCTGGAAGGGGAAAAACTCCATATGATGGAGATGGAGGCCCTTCGAATGGAAGTTGAAAGGCTTGTCACCAAAAGACATTCTCCAAGCAGGAAGCCTAGAAGCCTGATTATATGTTGACCAGGCAGACTGTCAATGCACTGGGTGCCTTTAACGTCTCCCTGTCCCTGCTGACATCTTCTCTGAGTTGAGAAACACTCCATCACTCGGGGGATTTCCAGGGAGGAAGTCTTCTCTTTTATTTGTCTCTCCACTCTCTGATAGAATGGACTCCTTACCCCTTACATGCTGGAAATAGCATGCCATACAAAACAAAAATCTTACTTTATCTTCTGAGCTGCCACTGTGGTGTGTTCTGCCACCAGTAGGGTGTTTGTACCTGATGAGGTAATGGTTTTAATGGCTCCCTTGAGATGTGGGTAAAGTGGCACTGAAAGATTTAACTGACATTTATTGCAGCTCCTTGTAAATACGAATAGTACAGCCAGTCACTTCAGTGTTAGGACGAATACACAGCTATTCAGTTACATTCAGTAGCAACTTTCCATCAGCATCATGCTTCAGGTGGCCCCAGGTAAGATGGTGTCTAAGTTCTGTCTGCTCTCGGGTCACATGCTGTAATGTAGTGATGAAATCATAGAAACATAGAAAATAGATGCAGGAGTAGGCCATTCAATCCTTCAAGCCTGCACCACCATTCTCTATGATCACAGCTGAACGTACAATCTCAGTATCCCATTCCTGCTTTCTCCCCATGCCCCTTGATCCCTTTAGCTGCAAGGGCCATGTCCAGCTCCCTCTTGAATATATCTAACAAACTGGCCCCAACAGCTTCCTGTGGGAGCGAATTGCACAGGTTCACAACTCTCTGAGTGAAGAAATTCTTCCTCATCTCAGTCCTGAATGGCTTACCCCTTACTCTTAGAGTGTGACCCCTAGTTCTAGACAGCCCTAACATCGGGAACATTCTACCTGCATCTAGCTTGTCCAGTCCCATCGGGATTTTATAAGTTTCTATGAGATCCTCCCTCATTCTTTTAAATTCCAGTGAGTACACGGGAATGTCTATTGAAGCTATACTGACCATGACACATAATTGCCTCAACATTGAGGTACCCACTTTTTGTTCCTGCACCTTCAGCAACAGCTACTTGTATCAGAGGCAATTCTGAGGTTTGTGCTTCTGTTTTGCCTGGCAGCTCTGGGAAGTGTATCTGATATTCTCAATTGGATGGTTGTCCCGTCAGCAGTTTCCTATAAAATGCTGCCCACAGTCTCAATGTAGCCATCACATACTTAGCCCCAGCTCTCAGCTCCCAATAACAGGATAACCAGGGTTTTAATAAAAGACGGACCATGGTCAATATCGTATTATTGGATGGGCAGCAACTGATTTGAGCACAGTAATTTCCCTTAAACAGAAAGGAAATGAATCAACAAATCATCTGAGTCCCTTAACTGTTGTATAAGGACTAAATATTGGTCAAGAGACCAATGAGAACTCAGCCTTATTGTTATGTTATATCTCATGGTCAATATAGCTGTAAGAGATACACTCACTGTATCTTACCATGTGCCTAGATTGATATAAATATTACATAGCCATTTGAACGTGGATTGCTGGAAGCATGCCGATCTCTGTAATCTGATAGCCTGATGCTAACTCAGAAAATTATGTGTCTTTGAATGTAATGTTTGTACATAATACGTACCTGTAATAAGTGTCTATTGGATTCATCAATACCATGACATCTATGTCTCATTCCTTATGCTATGAGGGATACATAAGCATTGCTGTATCAGGTAAAATATCTCATTGGAGGCAAAGCCCATATCGTTAATCTTCTTCAAAACAGTGCTCCAGCGTCCTTAGCATTTGCCTGAGAAGGTACTTAGGTCCTCAGTTTCACCTTTCAGCTGGAAGATTGTGTTTCTGACAGTGCAGCATTTTGTTTAACACTCAGGATATTGGATATTAACTGAAATCATATTGCAAGGTGAGATCATTTGGTTAATTAGGTGGATCCAAGTTGAGTATTGGAGTACTGTAGAGTCGAGGTAACTAAATTTCCATCATACAGTTTGGAAAATCATTTTGTTGGTTTTTCTTTGAGTTTCTTCAAACATATTGATTGAAACATGTTCATATCAAATGAGCAAGTGGTAATGGAGCCGGGGATCCCTGGCGTGATTAAAGCAGGATGTAGGTTTTTCTTCATTGCCTTGGCAAATGAATCTTTGCATGTTTTAAAGTTTGGTTTGCATTTAGCTCCTTTACAGCGCGAGCAGCATCATGCAGGATTTTTTTTGCTCAACTGCAAGGATTTCACACTCCACAGAACACAAGTGGAAACCCAATTTATCATAGTGTAATTCTCAGCACATTAAAGAACTCTCAACCTTGACAGTTTCCTTCCTCTCAGCATGCACATCAACCTAGAAAACTAGAAAAGGTGACCAATAATTCCCAAAGAAAGCTGACACCTCAAAAACATTCCTCAAGATAGGCTTTTGAAATGTCACAATCTTACATGGGATTACACAGGATATACAGCATAGAAACAGTCAATTTGACCCAATCAGTCTGAGCAAGTATTTATGCTCCACTGGAGCCTCCTCTCATATTTCCTCTCCTAAATATATCATTGTAACCCTCTACTCCTTGTACAGTTTCCTCTTAAATGCATCTGTACAATTTGTACATGACCCCATGGTAACGAGTTCCATTCTCACTACTCTCAGAGTAAACTCATCTCCTCTGTATTCCCTAAAGAGGGTTTTTTTTATGAATGCTTACATTGATGGACTCTAGTTAGGTTCTTCCCCACATTCTCTCTGCATCTGCGCTAACAAAACCTGTCAGAATTTTAGGTCATCCCCAGTATTTTTTACAAGAGGGAAGGGAACCAATCTTTGAATTCTATTCTAAAATTGATATTCACGCGTTTCTGCTATCTGATTACATCCCTGTTCCTGTACTTGAAACCTTTCACAATGAAAGCCCACATACTACTTGCCTTCTTTGCTGCCTGATGCTCCTGCATACTTGCTACAGCAACTGGTGCTCAAGGACAAACAGGTGTCCTTGCATCTCCTCTTCTTGATCTGTCACCATTCAGGTGATTATCTGCCTTCCTGTTTTTGATGCCAAAGTGGATAACCTCACATTTATCCATGTTATACTTTACTTGTCATGCATTTACCCACTCACTCAACTTGTTCAAATCACACTGAAGTATTTCTGCATCCTCCTTACGGTTTATCCTCCCCACTGGTTTTGTATCATCTGCAAACTTGGAGATATGACATTTACTTCCCTCATTAATATATATTGTGAATAGCTGGGGTATCCCTGCACGGCTCCACTAGTCACTGGCTGCTACTCAGAAAAAAATATTTATTCCTATTCTTTGTTCTTTGCCTGCCAACACTTCTCTAACCA
>NC_063346.1:6962527-7011470 GCF_021869965.1 Rhincodon typus
ACGTTTCGGGCCTAGACCTTTTTCTGATGAAGGGTCTAGGCCCGAAACGTCAGCCTCTCTGCTCCTGTGATGCTGCTTGGCCTGCTGTGTTCATCCAGCTCTACACCTTGTTGTCTCGGATTCTCCAGCATCTGCAGTTCCTACTATCACGAATGTCCTGTACTGCCGCAACATGAGATCCCAGCTTTTCTTCCTAACTAAGGAATGTTACTATCATGAAGTCACAAATCTGGACTCAAATTGAATGCTCTTGTTCTGTCTGAATAAAAACAGCTCCAGCAAAAACAAAGGGAAAGAAAAGGAAAAGAAGACATTAGTAGGAGTATTGTAACGACAAAGAGTAGCCACTTTGTAGGAAGGGCCATAAATCAACAAATAACTGGAGAATGTAAAAAGAATAGAGCAATAATCATGGGTGAGTTTAAACTTTATGTTGATTGGGTTAATCAAGTTGGAAAGGGAGATTTGTCAACAAACTCACAGAGAGCTTTAAGGATAGTTTCCCAGGGCAGTATTGTCTTGGACCCAATTAGGGATCAGCCTATCAGGATAGGGGATTATGAGGCAGGTTTATTAAATGACCTCAGAGTAAAAGATCCTCTAGGAAGTAGTGATGATAACATGATATAATTTAATATTCAGGTCAAGAGTGAGAAACTTGTGTTGGAAACAACTGTGTTTAACTTATATATAGGGTATTATAATGAAATGAGGATTGTGTTGTCTAAAATGAAATGGGTAGATGGATTAACAGGAATGATGGTAAATAAGCATTGGCAGACATTCAAGGAGATAATTCATGACTCTTAGAAAAAAATACATCCCAGTACAAGTGGAAAAGTTCTAAGAGAGGGAAAAACCAACCATGGCTCACTGAGGAAGTTAAATTAAATTATTAAGTTGAAAGAAAAAGCTAATAAAGAGGTAAAAGTCAAAGATAATCTTGAAGGTTATGATGAATTCAGAATCCAGCAAAGTAAAATTAAAAAGATAATAAGACAGAAAAGTAAATCTGCAAGGACAAACTTATGTAGAACATAAAAACTGATAATGTGGACTTCTTTAAATATGTAAAAAGGAAGAGAGAGGTCAAAGTGAACATGAGCCCTTAAAAAAAATTTGGGGAGATGGTTAAGGGGAACAAGAAATGGCAGAGGAATTAACCAGTTGTTTTGCATCAGTCTTTATGGTGGAAGATACTTCAAACATCCCAGTAATCTTAAAGAGCACAGGGAAAGAACTAAATACTATTACCGTCACTGAATAAGTACTATTAGACAAATGAGTGGGCTGAAGACAGAATATTCTCCTGGCCCTGATGGTTTACATTCTTGGATCTGAAAAGAGGTAGCTACAGAAATAGTAGATGCATTGTAATAATTTTCCAAAAAAATTGGATTCTGGAGGTGTTCCAGAGGATTAGAAAACTACTCATATGATGCTTGGGCTCAAAAAGGGAGGAAAGCAAAAAGTAAGCAACTGTATGCTGATTAGCCTAACATTTATTGTTGGAAAAGTGTTGGAATCAATTATTAAGGGAATACTAGCAGAACACTGAGAAAATCAAAATCTAACCAAACAGAGTAGCATGGCTTCATGAAAGGGAAATCATGTGTGACGAATTTATTAAAGATTTTTTTTGAGGAAATCTCAACCAGAGTGGATCAAGGGGAGCAAATGGATGTTGTTTAAGAATTCCAGAAGGTGTTAGACAAGTTACCTCATTAAATGTTAAATCATAAGAGATAAGAGCCCACAAACTTGGGGTAGCAAGGTAACACACTGGTTAGCACTATTGCCTCATAGAACCAGGGTCCTAGGTTCAATCCCAGCCTTATTTGACTGTTAGTGTGGAGTTTGCTCATTCTGGTGACTGTGCAGGTTTCCTCAGGGTGCTCCAGTTTCTTCTCACAGCCCAAAAGCATGCAGGTTCAGTGGATTGGTCATGCTAATTTGCCCAGGAATGTACTGGCTCAGTTAACCAGGGTAAATGTGGAGTTACAGGGATAGAGTGGGGTCTAGAATGTGCTTCAGAGGATCAGTACAGACTTGATGGGCCAAAAGTAGGGATTCTATGATTCCAGTATATCAACATAAATAGGAGTTTAGCTAATGAGCAGGAAACAATGGGGATAAGAGTTTCTTTTTCAGGTTGGTGACCTGTGACCACTTGGGTTCCGCAGAGATCAGTGCTAGTACTGTAACTGTTCAGCATAAATATTCATAACTTGGAGGAAAAAAGCAAATGTACTGTTGTCAAATTTACAAAAATAGGTGTAACCACAGATTGTGAGAGATATGTAAACAGTTTCCAGAAAGATAGTGATAAGTTAAATATGTACCAAAAAGGTGGAAAATGGAGTGCAATGTGGGAAAATCTAAAGTTATTCATTGTGAAAGAAAAAAAAACAAAAGAACAGAATGTTATATAAATGAATAAAAACTGCAGAAAGCTACAAAAAAGGGGCTTGGGGGTACCTGTATGCAAAACATTAAAAGCTAGCACTCAGGCCGTAGAATCATAGAGATGTGCAGCATGGAAACAGACCTGTCTGTCCAACTCATCCAGGCTGACCAGATATCCTAAATTAACCTAGTCCAATTTGCCAACATTTGGTCCATATCCCTTTAGACCCCTCTTCTTCATGTACCCACTCAGAAGCCTTTTAAATGTTGTAATTGTACCAGCCTCCACCACTTCCTCTGGAAGTTCATTCTATACATGCACAACCCTCCGCATGAAAACGTTGCTCCTTGTGTCCCTTTTAAATCTTTCCCCTCTCACCTTAAATTTATGCCTTCTAGTTTTGGACCCCTCTACCCTGAGGAAAATACCTCTTTATGTCCCTCATGATTTTATAAACTTCTATAAGGTCACTCCTCAGACTCTGATGCTCCAGGTAAAATAACCCCAGCCTATTCAGCCTCTCCCTATAGCTTAAACCCTCCAAACCTGGCAACATCCTTGTAAACCTTTTCTGAACCCTTTCAAGTTTCGCAATATCCTTCGTATAGCAGAGAGACCAGAATTGAATGTAGTATTTCAAAAGTGGCCTAACAATGTCCTGTACAGCTGCAACATGACTTCTCAACTCCTATACCTAATGCACTGATCAATAAAGGCAAGCGTACCAAACACCTTCTTCACTATCCTATCTACCCATGAATCTACTTTGAAGGAACTATGAATCTGCACTCTAAGGTCTCTTTGGTCTGCAGCACGTAATCTGAAAGGCTAATGGAATTTGGTCCTTGTTTCAAAGGGGTTGGCGTATAAGAGTAGAGAAGACTTACTGCAACTGCACAAGGTGCTGATGAGACCACATCTGGAGTACTGTGAGCAATTTGGTCCCCATATTTAAGGAAAGATATTGTTTCATTGGAGGCAGTTCAGAGAAGTTTCACTGGGATGATCTCTGGTATGGAGGTTTTACGTGCAAAAGCTAAAACAATTTGTGATTCTACTCAATGGAGTTTAGAAGAATGAGAGGTGGTCTCACTGAAACGTAGAGGATAAATGCTGGGAGAATGTTTTCCCTCATGATAGAGTCTGGGACCAGACTGGCATAGTCTCAAACTAAAGGGGCACTCAACTGAAGAGTGAGATGAGGACAAATTTCTTCTCTCAGACGGTTGTGAGTCTTTGGGAGTCCTTGCCACAGAGTGCTGTGGGGGACAGAGTCCTTGGGTATGTTTAAGGCTGAGATAGATGGATTCTTGATCAGTTGGGAATCAAGGATTACTGGGAAAAGACAGGAAAGTGAATGTGAGAACTTTAGATCAGCCATGATCCTATTGAATGGTGGAGCCTACTTCTGTTCCTATGGTGGTGACAAAATAGGCAGAATCCGGCCTACTGAGCCTGGGGCTTGACCATTCAGTTCGCTTTAGTTTCTCTCTTTTCTCTCATTTTTTTTTTCTTCTCTTTTTTAGTTTTTTTTCTTCTCTTTTTTAGTTTTTTTCTTATTCTCTTTTTTAGTATTTTTTTTATTTACCTTCTGGAGAGAGCTCAGTCATGGAGGCAGCAGTGGTGATGACATGGAGAGCTGGGGCCAGAAGGACTTTGCCGGTTGATGGTGGAGTGGCTGGCGAGCCGGGATGGTAGTTGACTGTCATCAGTGTGAGTGACTTAGCGCAGCATGGGGGAGAGCAAGTCTTCATCGGGAAAGCCCAGCATGAAGAGACTGCAGGCCCATGGCTAAAGAAGAACTGTAATGTAGAACTTTTAACTTATTTATTTATCTATCTATTTTGTACCTAGGTACCTTTGTACCTAATATGGCACAGGACATGGTGACTTTGTAAACTTTTCACTGTATTCCTGTATCCCTGTACTTGAGTACATGTGATAATAAACCAAATTCTAATTCTAATTGTAATTCTAATGGTGTTATGGTCTAACATTGAAGAAGCTCAACACTATCCAGGACAACGTAACCTGATCGGTTGCACCCCATCCACAGCCTTAAACATTCAGCGTGTGCCATTTACAAGATGTACATTAATAACGTTCCAAGGGTCTTTCAACAGCCTTCCAAACATGCAACTTCTATCACCTAGAACAACAATGACAGCAGACTTAGAGGAACACCATCTGTATCTGCAAGTTCTCCGATAAGTCACACATCACTCTGACCTGGAAATATACAATTGTCCCTTCACTAACATTGGTTCAAATTCCTGGAGACACCCCCGCTCGCCCCCAACAGCACTGTGGATGTATTTAAACTATATAGATTACAGCATTTCAAGAAGGGAGCTCACCATCACATTCGCGAAGGAATCTAGGGTAATGCAATAAATACTGAGCAAGCCATTGATGCTAACATCTCAAAGATGAATAGAAAAAAAGAAACAAATTGATCATAGTCACTCCCAGTTTTTCAGGTCTTTCACTTTGTTCTCTGATTCCTCCCTCTTCCAGGTTTGATCTCAATGAGGAACAGAACATGTCATGTGAATGTCACCATCTCCATAATCCCCTACAAGTGACACATCATCAACACTTGGACAAATATAGCTGTTCCCTTATTAATATTTGGTTACTATTGTGGTACACCTGACCTAACAATGCCTCAGAAACACATCAGCTGAAGTCCAAGAAGAAAGACCACCAATATCTTCAGGGAAATATTGGAACTGAGAGGTAAAAAAATCTATGGCATAGCTGGTGTTACACACATCGAAATAATGAATAAAATCAAAATAGACCAGATTATAGCATGCTCACTTACTCTTGCATTACCATTAGATTGTAGCCTGTAAATTTGCTGTCAAGATGCTGTTAAGACAGGCAATGTCACATTTATTGACCATCTCTAATTGCCATGAATGCATTGTGGATTGTTGGAAAAACCCATCTGGTTCACTAATGCCCTTTAGGGAAGGAAGCTGCCATTCTTACCTGGTTTGGCCTACATGTGATTCCAGACCCACAGCAATATGGTTGACTCTTAACTGCCCTCTGGGCAATTAGGGATGGGCAATAAATGCTGCCTAGCAGCGATGCCCTCATCCCGTGAATGAATAAAAGAAATGACAATTTAGTTATGACTTACCTTATTAAACTGCTTTAGTCCAGGACACAATCCTGTTACCCCATGTTCCTCCTTGTTGTCCATTATCCCCAATTTTTACTGATCAGAAGTGCTAATTAGATTCCATGCACTTAGTTATTTATTGTTCTATCCATAAACAAAGTGATCTATTATCAGGGCTACTATTCCTTTTATACCTAATATGGTCTATCCACACCTTATATTGTGGTCACTGCTGAAAAAAAAAACATTGTTCTGTGCTTTGACTTGTTCTCCTTGCAATCCAATCCTGCTTCTCAAGTTAGAGACATTCATTTCTCCCAGAGTCAGCAGATCAAGCCCTAATTCAGGACTTGAACACACAATGTAGGGACAAATCTCAGTGCAGGAGTAAGAGGGTGCTGCCTGGCTATATCATCTTCCAGCTAACAGAAGGCTTCATCCACCAGTTCAAGTGGATATTTAAACTAATTAATGAAAAGCAAACACGATCCTCTGGTATTCTGGTCAGTATTCATCCCTCCATAGAACATTGATTAGTTTTGGATTTTGCTGTGCAATGATTGGTTTCTGTCAATGAGATGAAGGACTCTCCCCTTGCCTGAGGCAGCATGAACTTCAGGTTAAACCATTGCCAGTCATCTCTCTTTAATGACCAAAGCAGCCTCATGTTCCTCTGAGAATATGTCGACTTTACTATCTTATCTTTGCCTGCCACACACGATTGACATGTAAACTGTTGACTGGGAAATGCCTTCGTGCACTTCAAAGATTGATAAATAGATGTTAGTTTTCTTACTTGCATGGGTTAAAACTCACTTCTAACCCTATAGCCCAAACCCTACCTCTCATAAAATGACACATAATAATCAGCATTTTCATGACCTCTATTCACTGCATCTTCCCCTGTTCATTCACATTGATCTTTTTGTTCAGAACTTTAATTCCTTCCCCCCTTTTCTGTGTCTCCAGAAATGTACTTTTTATTTTCTCCCTATCTTCTCCGTCTATCTTAAAACTGCCATTCCAGACATTTACCTGTCCATTGACCACATATCAATGGCACAGCACAACCTTCAGCAATATTGAAATCTAGAATTTCTTTTTCATATATGACCTTTTCCCTCACCTCAGGCGCTTCCTCAATATGAACTTGTCACAGACGGGCAGGGCTCAGGAAACGAGGAACGTTTCAGACTGAGTTCAGGAGAAATTTCTTCATCCAGGTGATGCACATATGGAGGCAAAGTTGCAGGATATATTTAAGAGAAAAATGAGATCAATTTCTAGAGGCTACAGGTGTCAAGGAGTAATGAGAGAAAGAAAGTGTATGATGTTAAGATGGAAGAATAGTCATGGTGGAATGGGTTTGATGGACTGAATGGCCTACTCTTGCTTTAATTTTTGATGTTTCTGTGTCTAATTTCACAGTCTGTTCTAAACAACCAATACTGATGAATCAACCATTGTTCTTACTGGTTAGTTTGTGAGCATGCTGTGCACAGATTTACTTCTGTGTTTGCCCACAGGATAGTTGTAACTTAAAAGTAATATATTGGTTGTGAACTGTCCTGGAGTATTCTGAGAGGCTGACAAATACAAGTTATTTTTTTCTTCTTACACAAACTGAAACTTCTTGATAAACTCTCTGACCCAAATCCCAATCCTCATAAAGTTACACAATGTCAGAAAGCCATCCAATCTCCTGGGAGAGATGTGAAACCAAATTAAATCCAAGCCAATTATGATTAAAATAAATCTAAAAAATTCCTATTTGATCCCTGAAGATGATCAAATTAAGTCAAGGAGATTACCTTGGCTCTGACCAATTTTATATAGTATCTCTTTCTTTACAAGGTTATCTCCATGCCAACCAGAACTAGGTCCACCTCATGTTTGATGGAATTTAATGTATTCGTGGCTGAACCTGATGTTTGTTCTCACAGGTCCACTCTTCTCTTGGAAGAAAATGCACTACCTCCTAACTTCTAACATGACTCTGCTGTTACATTATATCAGACTGATAACCTTGACTCAAAGCTCCCTCTATCCTGACTTGTATTAAATTTTGATCATCCATCGCTCTTTATGCAAAGTGATCTATTTTGTACTCACACATCTAAAATCTGTAAAAGCTCAACTTTAAAATTCTCACCTTTGTTCTCATTTTCAAGGCATCTGACTGTTTTTGTAAAGCTTCCTGCAATTGGCTGAGATTTCTGTGTTCTTCTAAATGTCACCTATCGTTGGTTCCATTGACTGCAACACCTTCAACTGCCTCGGCTCTACATTCTGGAATTCTCTCCCTAAGCCACTCATTTCAAAGTCTCTCTCTTCCTTTTAAAAGTTCTTCAAAGCCTATCTCTTTTGTTCAACCTTTTGGTCCCCTGTTCTAATATTTTCTTACATGCCTCATCATAAATTTAGTTTATTCACGAGAACCACTTCAGGACATTTGACTGCAATAATGGTGCCATGTGAATGCAAGTTGTTTTTGCCGATGCTTAATCCCATCATTGTGTCTTTTGATCACCTCTTAAAGCTACTTCACATTACAGAATCCACTAAAAACCTCCTGTAAAGCACCTGAGGGTGCTTTTATTCCAAAAAAGTGAGCTGTTGCCACCAGACATCTATTACATAAATCAACTGGGCAGATGTACGTTTTGCTTCAGGAACACTTGAACATAAGAAGTAGTCACATAGAACGACAAGACAACATCTCTTCAAGAGCTGCATCATAAATTGCAGGCAAGGCATTGTTGCTCCGGCAACGGCAATGTATTACTTTGCTGATGTGAATATTGGGTGTCCTTAGTCACGTTCCTTCATAACTGCGAACTTTCATCTTTAATTTAATAATTCCATTGAAAATTAACTATCTGTGTCTCTGTCACTTTTGATTAGCCTTGTGCTTGTCAACCAGCAGTCAATTTTTGCGTTTAATATACTTCCATGTTTAAATTCTTAATGCTTGAATGCCAATAGTTTGTGTATGTACAACAAACATCATTGCCTAATGTCCCCTAAAATGATTTCATCGTTGGATTTGTAAGTTTTTAATAATAGTTTGGTGTATTCAACCTCAGCTGCAAAGCTTCCCCAAAAGTAAGAGTAGGTGATTACTTTATCATGGTAAAATACAGACTATCAATTTGCAACTTCCATTATCTGCTTTAATTTTTGGGACTCAAAAAACAAAAAAAAACTTACTTAGAACCAGCCTTAATAATCACCTGATCACAGTTTGAGCCAAGTTGTATGAAACTGTCAATAAAGAAGACCTAGCCTAAGCAGAGATTAACATTTTTATCAAAAAAGTCTGAAACCAATCAGCCAAACCCGTGTCTTCTGTTTGATTGATACCTTTATGAGAAGTGCTCATGTTGGAGATGCAAAACTTTGTCTGCAATTACCCAGCCTTTAAACAAGAAATTCAGACATTGGAATGCACAAATGAGATGTATGTCAGGGAGCTACCTTTCATGGAAGAAGGGGAGATGAATTTTTGGTTGGTACAAACTGCAGAAATCTCTCTCTCTCTTTCTCTTAGCTTCTCAAAGACAAAGCACCCCGTGATAACATGAACTGGAGATAAACATTCAAATGGTGAGAACACAAAGGTATCTGTAATTTTACTGGATCCTGAATACCTTGAAACAACAGTGGTCACAGGTTAACTTTTAACACTTACCGTAAGGACTTTAGACTACATGTATTGTGTTATAATTCCTTTTAGAATCATAGAATCCATACTGTGCAGATAGAGACCATTCTCCCCATTCAGTCTGTACCAACCCTCCAAAGAGCATCCCAGCCTATCCCCCTACCCTTGTACTGGACACTAACCCTTTTATAACTTTGTGGCAAGCATCGTGCTCTAAGTGTGAGTTGAAGAGCTTTTGAGGTGCTCCCAGATACTACTCCACATCCTTGACTCATAAACCTACAGTTTTCTGGTTTATTACATACATGGAGTTAAATTCATTGCAATAGTAATTTGTGTCAAAACTGTGTTTCGAAGCTAAACTTTTAACCAGGCTAACTTCAATCGCATTCTTTCTGGCCAAAGTAATTCATTCAGGCCTCAAGATCTTTAATACTCAACATAAAAGATGAAAGTTCATATTTATACTCGCAATGGCCAGGCAGTAAAGTCAAATTAATGTGAAAGAAAAATACTGCAGATTCTGGAAATCTGAAATAAAAACAGAAAATTCTGGAAATACTTAGCAATCTAGGCAGTGTCTGTGGAGAAAGACATAGAGTTAACATTTGAGATCTTTGACTTATCATCCAAACAAGGTATACAATCTATAAATTTAAACAGAGAATTAAACTTACAGCTAATATCTGAAAGAATCGCACTTCAAGATTTTTTTTAGTACAACATTTACTATATCAAATGATTGAAACTATAATTGACTGAACGTTATTGTCCTTTTGTAGGCAACATATGTTTACAATTATAGAGAGAAATATTCCCTCTTATGCTTTGAATTCCCTTGAATTACAGCCCTTACAGCAAGCAGCACACAGTTGCTTGCTTTCAGCTTCCAGTTCTGTATCTGCATGTCATTGTGTAGGAAGCTCAAGTGGCCATGCCCAGGAGCTTTTCTCAGTTTTCAGGGAATTCCTTAAATCCATCATCAGCAATAATGTCTATTCCAATGACTTTGTTTTTTAAGCTATTGACAATGCCTGGATAAATCGTCTGGAATCCATGATGTCTCTTTGACTGGAGACAATCTTCCTCTGACAGTTCTGATGCCAAGCAAAGTCAAGTAGCCTTTTCTGTCTGCTGACCACGCCCATCTGCTGTTCGTCCACGATATTCATTGATTTGTAGGGAAGCATAGAACATGATCTTAAAAATGCCTCTTTTCTCTTGGCAAGATGAACTACATTAACCTTATATCCAGGCAGAAATACTGATTAGCTATTCTTGACTCCAAATCATTCATCTTAGAAATAAATGAATGGTTTACATCACAACTGTTTATAACCTGATATCAGTAACATCTTAAAAGTATAATTAGAATTAGAATTAGAATGAGGTTTATTGTCACATGCTCTCAAATGCGTACAGCAAGAAGTGTACAAGTCTTTGCTTATGGCACCAACTTAGTTTAAAGGTCCCTAGATACCACTTCTTCAGTTACAGCTCTTAGAAAAATAGTTAAGGAAGAAGTCCAGCATTACAGATTTTAGGAATAAGTTATAAAATGGAGAAAAAAACATTCAGAGTGACGTTCTCCCAACCCAGACAATGCTGGCATCTAGCCTCTAGTCTGCACAAGGTCTTGACTCCAGACTGTGCAGGCTTCACTTCAGGGCTTACAAGGCTGGGAGATTGCTCTGATACCATCACAAGACCGGAAGTCCACATTGAGACCATGCCAGGTCGAGAGACCGCCATGTACGGCTGGAAGACCACCAAGCCAGGCTGAGAGACCGCCGTTCTGAGCCACTGGGAGATCGGCATACTGGGCCAAGAGGACTCCACACTGGGTTAGCAGACTGGCATGCCAGGCTGAGAGACTTCTGGCACTTTGGGAGACTCTTAAGTTGTGAATAGAGCTCCCACTTGAGTGACTATTTTTCCTTGTCCTGAATTCACCATAACAGGTGGGTGAAAAGTTTAGATAAACTTATTCAACAACAATAAACTGCATTTACGTAGTCTGTTCGATATCAGAAAACATGGCAGGATTCTGCACAGGAGGAATTATCAAACATTTACCTGATGTAGATGTGCAAAAATATTAAGAACTGTGACCAAATGTTTTATGAAGTATTGAAGAGTGAGGTAGATAGAGAGGCCAAATAGTATAATGCTGGAATTCCTTTGCCTCTCATCCATGCAGCTGAGAGTTTTTTCTTTCTTTATTCCCTCTAAACATTGTCCTATTACTCAGTCCAATTAATTTGTCCTGTTTCAACCCATTTGTGGTGAGGTCAGGAACACAAAAAAGTTGAAAGTGGCATAGTGACAATGTGACCGCTTTGGCAATCTAGAGATCAGGTAGTATAGTTGCAAACCCATCAGTGCAGCTTATAGAATTTAAATGCAACTTATAAACTGTTTTCTGTAATAAGAACCCATGAGAACTATCACTGGTTGTTTTAAAACTTCACCTGGTTCATTAACATCCTTCAGGGGATTAAATATGTCATTGTTACCTGCTTTCCTCCTGCACTGTAGCGATTCTGCGAATCTCTGTTACTTAAACTCAGAAGCTGCTCCTATTTTTTTCCGATCTCAGCCACTTCCACCCACCCCTCACTCTTAGAAATTTTTTCACAATAAGACAAGTTAACCTTCCTTCTAACATCCAGACCATCCAGGTTTACTGATAGCCAGGTTTCAGAACAAGTCATACAACTGTCTTCACTTTCCCTTATCTTAAAATTACTATCCCAAAATATAACACTGATGCAAACCTCACAGTTAAAATGCTCCCTCCCAACAAATTCCAATATTTCCAACATTTGTTTTTATATTTGTTATATGAGAGTGACAATGGATGGGCTGAGATTTGTGAAAGATGTTGGAGAGAATTTCAAGCTTTGTACATCAAATCATGTTGACATATTGTTTTGTGTGTCCACATGTCCCTTTAGATTATTCCTGAGGTGAAATGGATCTGAGCAGTTGATTTCCCTAGCAGGCATCCAACAAAACCAATTTACATTTACATAGATCTTCAGATTAACAGCAAAGTCGCAGGGTCTATTACAGAATAGTTTTACTGCTCCTTTGAATTGTGGACACTTAGTGGATCATAGTTCCAGACGCACTGAAGACTTCAACTACATCAGTCAATGGATCTCTGCATGCGAAATCAAGCAATAGATAATCCTCCATGGTCATCAAATATTGATGCTTCCTGTAGGCATTGTGCTTCTAAGCACCAGACAATCCTCCTCATGGCTTCACATGTTGGGAAAAACAATCATTTGTGAGCCCAGGATGTCACAAGCTTTGCTATCCGTAATTTCCTATGAAGTATCATCACTGATGTAGAAAACATCACATTCCATTTGTTTCCAGCAAACCCCCACAAATGGGGCACAGTGGCTCAGCGGTCAGCACTGCTGCCACACAGTGCTGGGGACCTGGGTTCAATCCCACTGCCAGGTGACTGTCTGTGTGGAGTTTGCACATTTTCCCTGTGTCTGTGTGGGTTTCCTCCGGGTGCTCTCATTTCCTCCAACAGTCCAAAGATGTGCAGGCTTTGTGGATTGGCCATCCTAAATTGCCCGTAGTGTTCAGGGATGTGTAGAGTAGGTGGCTTATAGGGGGATGGGTCTGGGTGGGATGCTCTGAGGGTCCGTGTGGGTTTGTTGGGCCGAAGGGCCTGTTTCCACACTGTAGGGATTCAATGAGATACTACTGAAATTGATAATGGGGATGTCAAGGATGGATAAAGAATAGATATTAGTTCAGACACTAGGACGAATTCCACTGCCTGATTTTTCTCCAAATATTGACCTCGAGGATTCGTTGCATTCATACCTCTAGGGAGGCCCAATACATTAGGTTGGCAAGATAATAAAGTGATACACTCAGTAATGGCAATGCTAAAGTGTTATCAAGTTAGGAATGATTGACAGTTTTAAACAGGCACCCAAGATGAAGTGGTCCTCAATAGCTGTCACTCTTTGATCACATGGTTGAAATGCTAACAGGGAGAAATGTCTTTTAGCCGCACGTTTTGGCTACTGGATTTAAAATACTCAAATAAATGTCATTCAGTTTGATTAGTATTATTTAACTGAGCCATAAGGCAAAATAGTTGACTTGAACATTAAGTTTCCATCCATGGAATCTTCCTTTAATTGCCATGAGAGGTTGAAAAGTTATGGCTTCAGAATAAGCAGCGGCTGTGTAAATGGGCATATCAAAACGTTCCCCATCACCATGGTGGACAGGGCCCTTAGCCATGTCCAACCCATCTCCCACACTTTTGCCCCCATCTCTTCTCTTCCCTCCCACAACAACAATAAGGTCTCCCCTGTCCTCACCTACCAAATCACATTTAAAGATCATCAGCCATCATTTCCGCCACCTCCAGCGGGACGCCACATATTCCCGCTTGCCCCCCCCACTTTTGTCAGCCTTCCGCAGTGACCGTTCCCTCTGGGACACCTCCTTCACTCCCAAACAACTCACACAGTCCCACGGCACCTTCCCCTGTAACCACAGAGGGTGTAACACCTGCTCATTTACTTCCACCCTCCTCAGTATCCAAGGTTCCAGACACAGGTAAAGATAAATGTCTGAGGAAAGGTCACCAGACCCAAAATGTTAACTCCGATTTTTGCTTCACAGATGCTGCCAGAACTGCTGAGCTTTTCCAGCAACTTCTGTTATTTTTTCTTTTTCTTTCTTTCTCTCTTTCTTCGTTTTCTTCTTTCTTTCTCTCCCTCTCTCTGTCTCTCTCTCAGGCAAATTAGGAAAGTACAGGAACCAATTGATGTCAAGTTAGTGGCAGCCTGCAGAAAGATTCCAGGTAATTATCCAAAAATAAATAGGATAACTGTATCAAGGTGATAGCAAGGAAAATAGGATTGTATAAATCCAGCCACGATTGAGGTCTAACATAATGAGAGGGTCAGTAGCTATTTTCCAGAGCAAAAACAGAAAAATGCTGTAGAAACTCTGCAGGTCTGGTGGTAACTGTGGAGAGAAAAACAGAGTTGAAGCTTAGAGTCCAGTGACCTTTCTTCAGAACCATTTTTGAAAACTCCTCCCTTCTGAATAGAATAAAGAAATCTGGGTTGGGGGCTGGGGTTAATACTTGTGACAGTGATGGCCAGTCTTTGGTGGGTAATGCGTTTTACCCCTGATTTGGGTTTGGGTCAGTGTGGCTAAAGAAGGTACTTCAGGCTGACCATGAATGGAACAGGCTCCTTGCAAGATGGCCATGAGGAGGTCAATCAGATCTGCTGCTTTTTGTACTGCACACTCATGTCAGACAAGTCACAAACTCTCCCCTTCCCAGGCCTGCTTAGTATATTCATCGAGATGCAAAATCTTCCAAAGCAGCTGGCTCCTTTGACTGTATTCATGTGGCAATACATTCACCAAAGATCAGGTAAGCATAAGATAAACTCATTGTAGTCCTGAAAGATTGCCCTGCCATTAAAGAGAGATGATTTTTTGTGAGCCATAAGAAATAGGGGCAGGATAAGGCCGTTCAGCCCCTTGACCCGGACCCTGCTCCACTTTTGAACAGGATTATGGCTGATATTTCTCATGTCCACCTTCTTGTCCTTTCCTCATAACCCTGATTCTCTGATTGATCAAGAATCTATCTCTCTCAGCCTTAAATATACAAAAGGACTCTGTCCCCACAGCTCTCTGTAGCAAGGAGTTCCAAGGGCTCACAACCCTCTGAGAGAAGGAGTTTCTCCTCATTCCAGTCTTAAATTAGTGCCTCTTAATTCTGAGACAATGCCCTCTGGGTCCTAGGCTCTCCCATAATGGGAAACATCCTCTCAGTATTTACCCTGTCAAGCCCCTTAATAATCCTATATGTTTCGATGAGATCATCTCTCATTCTTCTAAACTCCAGGGAGTAGAGTCCCAACCTGTTCGGTCTTTACTTATAAGACAATCCCTCCATACCAGGAATCATCCTCATGAACCTTCTCTGATCTTTCTCAATGGAATGATATCCTTCCCAAAATAAGGAGAGCAAAACTGCTCACAGTACTCCAGATGTGGTCTCACGAGCACTTTGCAGTAAGATTTCCTCACTCTTATATTCCAACCCCCTTGAAATAAAGATCTCCACAGATAGTGATATGCTAGTATGCCTGATCCCAAGAAGGGCTGTGAGCTGAAATTTTGGGTTCATGCGCTTCAAGGCAACAATAGCCACTATAGAGGGTCTTTCTGAATTGTAACAGTCACATCCTGAATGAAGATGTGAACACCATTTATGGAAGACCTCCCCCCGTTGCTGCAGCTGGTATCACTCCACCACTCCCTCACCCTTTAAGGGTTGCAATGATTTTCAACTTCAAAATGGGGTCACAGTCTGGAAAGTACTAACCTTGGGGCATCTGAAGCAGTTTTTAACCAATGCAGTACGTTTTCCAAGTGGTAGTTGTTTTTGTTGCAATGAGTGAGGCAGAGTATCCAGTTCGTACATAGCAAGATCCCATAAACAGCAGTGACCATACAAACAAGGAACAAGAGTCAACTACTCAGTCTTTTCAGCCTGTCTCACCATTTCATCAAATCATGGCTCATTTGATTTAAACGTCAACTCTATATTCCTGCATACTCCCTAATATTCTTTCAACTCCCTTGGTAATCAAAATATGTTTCCGTCTGCCTTGAAACGATTCAAAAGATTCTGCGCCCACTGGCTTTTGAGGAAGGCAATCCCGCAGACATTTTATTTCTTCAGTCTCCATGATTGAGGGGTAAATATTGAGCCAGACATTGGGAGGACTCCTCTCATCTTTGAAATTGTTTGCTGGGAGGGACAGTCTAACACCTCATTTGATGGATGGCAGCTTCAGTAATGTATGGGCTACTCTCACAACATGCTCACCTATCTGAATTGAACTCATGACATTATAAGGTTGATGGCAGAGTACCATCAGCTGAGTGCCACATCTTTAGAGATGCCAGGCTACTGAAGAGAAGTTCAGCTTGTCTGTTTTATAAGAGATTACAATGAAACCTTGCAACTGCTAAAGAAATTCTTCACTGACTTGACGAGTGACCGGTATCACCCACAACAGGTTAACTTGTGAATTCCTGAATTTGCTCCATGTGGAATCTTGCTGTGCCAAGATTGACATTAGGATCACCTACATTACAACAGTGACTACACTTTGAAAAATGTTTCATTAAAGTGCAAAATGCTGTGGGATGCCCTGAGGTGGTGCAAACTTTTTACGTCAACGCAAGTCATTCTTTCATTCATCCCAGAGTCTGCAAATAGAGGCTCAGAACCACACAGAGTAGCAAATCTACTGAAGATTGAGGCTGTCAGTGAATTATGCTCGGGCTGTTCTCTAAGTAATATTCCACTGACCTGCAGAAGTCTTTAGAAACAGTAGGCAGACATTGATAGACAGCTCCCTTTCATGCTGTGTGCCAGATAGCTATCACAGTTATCGCACAGTAGGCCAAACACTGTGAATTCAAGATTACGGTAACATCGATCTGCTCAAAGCAGAAGCAGTTGCCACCTGATCAGCAAAAAAAAAAGAAACACCAAGTTAACGTCTGAAAGAAATTTGAAGGGGCCCCCAGAAACCCGCAGTTGTAAATGTACACCCACTAATCAGCCCTGCACTTCTCCAATGCAAATGGACATTTCAAATGGTACAGCACAGAGAGAAGCCATTCAGTGTTCAAGCATATATTGAGTCTTTCAAATTGCAATCGAGTTTGATGCAATCCAAGCTGTTAACTCATGTCTTTGCAACTTTTCTCTTTTTCAAACAAACCATTCATGGGATGTGAACATGATTAGCAATGACAGTTTTTATTGCCATCCTGAATTGCCTTTCGGAATAACTGCGAGGTCACATCTTGAGTGGCTGCTGTCATTACTATCACAATCCATTTGGAAAAGTGTGCTGATACTCAAGCCCTAATCCACTTGGTAATGTAATAAAAGTTAAAGATTTCATCAAATTATTCCATTTTCCTCTCTGATGAACTCAGGTTAATAGTTGGACCAGGTTTCTGCACCAAACAAGAGCCTACTGTTGCATACGAATAAATTAAAGCCAAAAACAAAAAATAATGATCAATTTATTACTCTATAACTTAAATTCTACCCCTTTATAAACCTCTGTGCAGACATGTAAATATACATGAGCAAACAAACAAAAAAAAGCGCTGTCATGGACAAAGAAAAGAAAATTAGAATAAGCTAGGCTTATATCTTCTAGAGTTTAGAAGAATGATATGTATAGGAAGAATATTAAACTTGAAAGGGTCCAGAAAAGATTTACAAGGATGTTGCTGGGATTGGAGACTTTGAGCGATAGGGAGAGGCTGAATAGGCTGGGGCTATTTTTCCTGGAACATCAGGAGCTGAAGGGTGACCTTATAGAGGTTTATAAAATCATGAGGGTGAATAGCCGAGGTCTTTTTTCCCAGAGTAGGGGAGTCCAAAATTAGAGAGCATAGGTTTAAGGTGAGAGGGAAAAGGCATAAAAGGGACCTAAGGGGCAATGTTTTCATGCACAGGGTGGTGTGTGTATGGAATGAGCTGCCAGAGGAAGTGGTAGAGGCTGGTACAATTACAACATTTAGAAGGCATCTGGATGGGTATATGAATACGAAGGGTTTAAAGGGATATGGGCCAAATGCTGGCTAATGAGACTAGATTAATTTAGGATATCTAGGCAGCATGGACAAGTTGGACCAAAGGGCTGTACAACTCTATATGAGAGGAAATCTAGTCGAGATACATAAGATGTTAAGGGAGATTGACAAAGTAGATGTAAAAAAAGGATGTTTCCTCATTTGGAACAAACTAGAATGAGAGGTCACATTTTAAGACTAAGGGATAGCAGAATTAAAACAGAGTTGAGGAGGAATAACTTCTCTCAGAGTCACGAATTCTGTGCAATTTACTACTCCAGAGTGTTGTGGACGCTGGGGTACTGAATACATTTAAGGAGGAAGTAGGCAGATTTTTAATTAGTAACAGGTTAACGGATTGTGGGGACCAGGCAGGAAAGTAGAGTTGAGGCCATGATGAGGTCAGCCATGTTCTTATCAAAGAGTACAGAAAGGAACAAGGTGCTGAATTGCCCCCTCTCGCTCCCAATTGTTATGTTTTATTTACAGACATAGGGCAGAAATTTTCCAGCTGCTGAATGACGTGGGAAATGGTGAGAAAATACCCAGAGAATGGAAAAAAAAGAACATTCTCAACATTGAGAAAGAGAGCCAGATTTTCTACATAGTATTTGAAAGGTCCAATGGGAATTTTTTCAGTGCATGGCGAGTGTCCTGTTTGCATACATTAATGGTTTCGTTATTACACAGAGTTCTGAGGGAGGTCACCAGACCCGAAACGTTAACTCTGTTTGTTCCTTCACAGATGCTGCCAGACCTGCTGAGCATTTCCAGCAACTTCTGTTTTTGTTCCTGATTTACAGCTTCCGCAGTTCTTTTGGTTTTCAATATTACAACACATTCTCTCATTGATATGCATTTGCTACTTTCCCAGGTCGCAGAGAGAAGCTAAATTGTGCCAATTCACGCTATGAAAGTCAGAGTAGCTATGCAGTGCTGTGGCTCAGTGGTTAGCACTGCTGCCTCACAGCACCAGGGACTTGGGTTCAATTCCAGCCTCAGGTGACTGTCTGTGTGGAGTTTGCACATTCTCCCCATGTATGCTTTGGTTTCCTCTGACAGTCTAAATATGTGCAGGTTGGGGTGAATTGGCCATGCTAAATTGCCCATAGTGCCCAGGGATGTGGATTAGCCATTGGAAATGTAAGGCAGGGAGGGGTGTCTTGGGCGGTAGCTTTTCAGAGGGTCAGGATGGACTGAATGGCCTGCTTCCAAACTGTAGGAGTTCTATTCCATGAAAACTGTGGGTCATTTGCATTTTCTCCAGGTGTCCATTTTGTGCAGCATTGCTCAACATCTTAGGACGCACAGCATGGTTAGTACAACAAATGCCCCACCCTGTTCCCTGGCCAGCATCTCTGTCTCTGGCTTGCTGCAGTGTTCCAGCAAAGCCCAATGCAAGCTGGAGGAACAACACCTCATTTTCCACTTGGGGACCCTACAGCCCTCCGGACTCAATATTGAGTTCAATAATTTTAGGGCCTAAACTCTCCCATGTCCCAGCCCCCCACCAGACCTTGTTACCACATAGCCTGCCATTACACACCCCCTGTTGTTAGTCACTAACAGTCCCCATTAACAACTACTCACCCTCCCAGCCTGATCATTATCAACTCCTTTGTCTGTCCAACTGTCTTTCTCTCTTTGGGCTCTATCCTATCGTTTCCTCCCTACCCCACCCACCTCCCTACTTTCTGCATATAAACTGACATTTTCCCAGCTACCATCAGTTCTGAGGAAGGGTCGCTAGACCTGAAATGTTAGCTCTGTTTTTTCCTTCACAGATGCTGCCACACCTGCTGAGCTTTTCCAGCAACTTAGTTTGTGTGCATGTGATAACAAGGCCTGGTGTGTTGGTGTGGGGGAAAGCATGGAGAACGTGCTCAAATCCTAAAATTGTTGAACTCAGTATTGAGTTCAGAAGGTTGTAGAGTCCCCAAGTGGAAAATGAGATGCTGTTCTTCCAGCTTGCGCAGAGCTTCGCTGGAGCACTGCCGTAATCCTGAGACAAAGATATTGGTCAGGGAACATGGTGGTGTAGTGAAGTGGCAGTCAATAGGAACCTCAGGGTCTTTTTTGTGGACAGAACGTAAATGTTAGGTGAAGCGGGCACCCAGTCTATGCTTCGTTTCCCCAGTGCAGAGGAGACCACATTGTGAGCAGCGACTACAATAGACTGGATTGTGGGAAGTGCAGGTAAAGTGCTGTTTCACCTGGAAGGTATGTTTGGGCCCTTGGATACTGAGGAGAGAGGAGGTAAATGGGCAGGTGTTACACCTTTGGCAGTTGCAGGGAAGGTGTCATGGGGGTTTGGGTGGTTGTTGGGAGTGAAGGAAGAGTGGACATGGGTGTTCTGGAAGGAACGGTCCTTGTGGAAGTGTGGCAAGGAAGGGGAATATGTGTCTGGTGGTAGCATCCCACTACAGGGTATCGGAAATGATGGCTGATGATCCTCTGGAAGTAAATGCTTGTGATGGTAGGTGAGGACAAGGGGGTCCCTATAGCTGAGGGCAGAGAGAGTGTGAAGGGCTGAAGTGCGGGAGGTGGGTCAGACATGGCTAAGGGGCCCTGCCAACTAGGATGCTGGGGAATCCTTGGTTGAGGAAGAAGGTGGACATTTTGGAGGTGTCATTGTCAAAGTTGGCATCATTGGAACAGATACGACGGAGAGAGGGAAGCTGGAAGAATGGAATGGAGTTTTCTCCTCCCATGTTTCCACGACCCATCTTCAACATATACCAGAGATAACACAGTGTGGAGCTGGAGGAGCACAGCAGGCCAGCCAGCATCAGAGGAGCAGGAAAGTTGATGTTTTGGGTCAGGACCCTCCAGCTCCACACTGTGTTATCTCTGACTCCAGCATCGGCAGTTCTTACTGTCTCTTCAACCATATACCAAAATTGTCATCGCTACCATCAGTTCTGAGGAAGGGTCACTGGACGCGAAACATTAATTCTCTGATTTCTCTCCACAGATGCTGCCAGAGCTGCTGCGTTTTTCCAGCAATTTTTGGTTTTGTTTCACTTTTAATACTGTTCTTTGGAGCTCATCTACTCCTTATCTTGCAATGTTGGAGAGAGGTTGCTCTGTGCACAGGGACAGGTATAAATCTCACGCATCTGAACAGGGTCTGTCTCAGAGTTTTAACCTTAATTCCTTAGTGCTCACTCACTTTGTGCCGACTTTGGTGTTCACAGCATCTTTGCCTTGCCTTGCCTTGACTTTCGGTCAGTACTACCACTTTCAGAAGCTACAGGCTCACAGTACATCAGTCTTGACTTCCTGCAGTCACAAAGCACAGCAACTTGTCATGTTTGCCTGGCATAATGAGACAAGAGAGTGGACACGTTGCTGTTTGGCACCTGCTAGATCAATGCCAGACTTGCGACATGTACTGGAAGCTTATGCAGCAAGCACACACACTATGCAGCAAGCAGATAGCCATGCCTGAAAGTCTATGGGGAGTAAAGTGAAGTCGACAAGCAGTCTATGAGGCTGCACTCTCAGTAGAGAGAGGCAACTGGTGGTGGCTCAACCTGAGGATCATCACACCTCAGGTGAAAGCTTATGAAGGAGAGTCCTCCATAGCAATCTCAGCCAGTGCGGAAATCCAACCCATATTGTTGGCATCACACTGTATTGTAAACCAGCGTCCAGCCAACTGAGCTAACTCTGGGGAGTAGCCTTCAGTCAGCATGTTGTCACTCAGAGCTACGGTCAATCAAGGGCATCACGTGACATCTGTCCAGGAGTTTGGACACAGGGAGATGGTCACTTGGTGCATTCAAGTGAAAGGGAAGGAAAACCCCAGCCCCTTACTCACAACATTCTGCTGTTGTGTACTGAAGATATATTTAAAGATTCATTGTCACGGAAGCCACCTGGATAGCTGCTATCAAAATGTAACTACATAAGGAAAATGTGACGTTTGGGTGTTGAGAAGGTAAGGTGCTGGGGTTGGGGGGAGGTGGCACTGTAGGATACCAGATAAGTAGAATACCAGGTGGGTAGGGTGCTAAGTGGGTAGGTCCTCAGGTGCCTCAGGTACCTGGGGGATCCGGCAGTGGGATAGATAGATAGCACTTGCATCCCACTTCCCTTCTTTGACCCTTCTACCATACTGTGGGCCATTTCCTCTTGAAATGAGATGAGAGCATGGATTCAATGTGATGAGAGTAGCTGTCACACAGGTCTCTGTGCTGGTCCATTTGCGGGAAAGGTATTGAGATGTCCTGAGTGAAGGAAGGACAGGGGGCAGTGAGAGTTAGTCGTATGGAGGGACTGGGATGGGTGAGAGGGATGAAGGAAAGATGCTGCATGCCACAGTTGGAAGGTTAGATCATGAGCCTTAGTGTGAGCTGTTTACAGTGCCAGAGTTAGAGTGAGTGTGAAGTAGCAGAGGGTCAAAGGTGGCAATTACACTTTCACAATGTTATGAACCTTCTTCCTGCTTTGATGTACATTTCTCCCAACAGTGGTTACTGTACTGACTCAGGTAGCCAATACAAGATGCTCTGCAGAAATCCACCAAAGATCCATAGAGAGCACCTTCTAAATCTACATCCACTACCATCTAGAAGGACAAGGGCAGCAGATACATGGGAAAAGCAAAACCTGCAAGTTCCCCTCCAAGCCACTCACCATCCTGACTTGGAAATTTATTGCTGTTCCTTCACCGTTGTTGGGTCAAAATCCTGGAATTGTCTCCCTAAAGGCATTGTGGGTCAACCTACAGCACTTGGACTGCAGCGGTTCAAAAAGGCAGCTCACTACCACCACCTTCTTAAGGGCAAATAGAGACAGCCAATGATATCCACATTGCACAAATGAATAAACGAAAAGACCAGGCTGGTGGTGCCTAGTGCTGTGGTCTCCATTGGTGGTCCTGAGGGAAAATGAATGACCCTCCAGCCCTCCACTATCTGCCAGAATCTCCAGTACTCTGTCACCAAAGTGGTGGGGCCAGTATGTCTTTATCAGACATCCCTATGTCGATGATGCATGCTCTGCAATTGTAGGCAGCTCTGTGCATTGTTTGACCTGGCACACAACTAAGCATTAACTGTAATGTGGGCAGCAGAGAAACCCTGGAGACCCCAGCAGCACAAGCTCTTCCAGAGCTGGTGAGTGCAGAGAGCAGCGCTGCAAATGCCTGGCACAGACTGATAGATGTGAGTAGAAGAGGATTGCTTGAGAAAATGTGTCAGAGCTCAAGGAGAAACCTTCCATAAAGCTGTTCTGAGGAAGGGTTACTGGACCCGAAATGTTAATTCTGATCTTTTCTTCACAGATGCTGCCAGACCTGCTGAGCTTTTCCAGCAACTTCTGTTTTTGCTCCTTCCATGAAACTCCCTGAAATGGACATATAGTCATATTTTGGGAAAATTGAGCCCACAATCTTTGATTGGCACGGTAGGTTGAGAAGCTGTTAAAAAGCCATATGGGAGTCTTGGCTTCATAAATAGAGACATGAATCAATGGCTGGGTGTCAGGTGAAGAACTGTGTACAGTTTTTGGATATCATATGTTAGAAGGATGCCAATGTCTTCTCCAAGAGACAGAGATACAGATAAAGGAATTCATAGACTGAGGTTGCTATTCTTCCATCAATGGTTCATGGGTCATTTGGAGAAATGTTCAAAATCATGTATTGCTTTTATTAAGTGAATTAAAGAGGGAGTTTTTTTTTTCACTGGCAGGAAAAGAAACAGATCAGACTCAATATAGTTGGTAAAAGACCTGGAGTACATGAGGAGATTTTTTTTTGCCCAGTGATTAATGTAAACTTAAGGGAGAAGAAATAGATTAATCAAGAGTCCAGTCAGTGTACTGTCCTGAAGTATGGGTTAGAAGGTCCAGATTCAAGTCTCACCTGCTCTGCAGCTGTGTTATAATCTATCCAAATAGGTTGATATTTTAGAGAGAAAAAAACGAGTGGTCAGGGAGTAAAGGGCTGCTTACAGCCTGGTACGGCAACTGCTCTGCCAGGACAGTAAGAAACTACAGAAAGTGGTGTACACAGCCCAGACCATCATGGAAGCCAACCTTCCATCCATGGGTTCCATTTATGCAGCTCGCTGCCACAGACAGGCGGCCAACATCATCAAAGACCTATCCCATCCCGGTAATGACCTCTTACAACATCTTCCAGCAGGCACTATAAAATGACAATAAAAATCAATCAATCAATCAAATTCCAGAGCTCAGAGTCTAGGCAGAAGGTACAGACAATGGAGGAGCAATGGCAAGAGTTTAGAATTTGGTGAAATACAGAATTCCCAGAGGTTTGTTGGACTGGAGGGAGTTACAGAGATGGGAAGGAACTTGAAATGAGAATAAGAATATTAAACCCATAAATTTAAAGCAGAATTACCTGAGAAACACATCCAAGCATGATGAACAAGATTTTGTGTTCACCTCCAGCAAATTTGAAAACATCAAAATAAGAGTAGGCTATTCAGCCCTTCTAGTCTGAACTGCATTCAATATGATCATGGCTGATCATCCAACTCAGTCCCCTGTTCCTTCATTCTCCCCATTCCCTTTGATCTTTTTAGAACTTTTTTACAACTCCTTGAAAATATTCAATGTTTTGGCCTCAGTCCCTTTCTGTGGAAAAGAATTCCACTGGCTCATCACCTTCTAGGTGAAGAAATTTCTCTTCATCTCAGTCTTAAATGGCCTACTCCATATCATTAAACTGTGACTCCTTGTTCTGAATTTGCTGGTCATCAGGAACATACTTGCTGCATTTACCCTGTCTGGTTCTGCTAGAACGTTATATGTGGTTCTGAGATTACTCCCTCATTCTTCTAAACTCTAGTGAATATAGTCCTAACTGATCCAGTCACTCTTCATACATCCATCCGGCCATTCCAGGAATCAATCTGGTAAAGCTTTGTTATGCTCCTTCCACATCCAGAATATCCATCCCCAGGTAAGGAGACCAAAATATGGCAGAGGTGCAGAATTGTACAGAGGCACACAAAATCCAATTGGTGATTTACACCCTCGATCCCAAATTGCCTGAAATTTTGCAGGGTACGAGAAAGGTATCAGCCTGCCCATTGAGACCTTTAGGTTCCTCTTGAATCCAGTTCACCATCTCTTTTGACTGCCCCTCACCGAGGCTCCCAACCCAGCACCTACCAGGGCTGCTCACCATGATGGGGATGCCTGTAGTAAGATCATAAGACATAGGAGCAGAAATTAGGCCATTCAGCCCATCGTGTCTGCTCCACCATTCAATCATGGCTGATAAGTTCCTCAACGCCATTCCCCTGCTTTCTCCCCGTAACCCTTGATCCCTTTGATAATCAAGAACCTATCTATCCCAGTCTTAAATGTACTCAATGACCTGGCCTCCACAACCTCCTGTGGCAGTGAATTCCAAAGATTCACCACTTTCTGACTGAAGAAGTTTCTCCTTATCTCCATTCTGAAAGGTCTTCCCTTTACTCTAAGGCTGTGCCCTCAGGTCCCAGATTCTCCTACCAATGGAAGCATCTTCCCAACATCCACTTTGTCCAGGCCATTCAGTATTCTGAAAGTTTCAATTAGATCCCCCCTCATCCTTCTAAACTCCAATGAGTATAGTCCCAGAGTCCTCAAATGTTCCTCATATGTTAAGCTTTCCATTCCTGGGACCATTCTCGTGAACCTCCTCTGAACCCGCTCCAGGGCCAGTACATCCTTCCTGAGATATGGGGCCCAAGACTGCACACAATACTCCAAATGTGGCCTGACCAGAGCCTTATAAAGCCTCAGTGGTACATCCCTGCTTTTGTATTCAAGTCCTCTCAAAATAAATGCCAACATTGCATTTGCCTTCCTGGCTACTGACTTAACCTGCACGTTTACCTTGAGATAATCCTGGACTAGAACTCCCAAGTCTCTTTGCATTTCAGACTTCTGAATTTTCTCCCCATTTAGAAATTAGTCCATGCTTTTATTCTTCTTCCCAAAGTGCATGGCCTCACACTTGATGTACTCCATCTGTCACTTCTTTGCCCACTCTCCTAACCTGTCCAAATCCTTCTGCAGTCTCCCTGCCTCCTCACTATTACCTGTCCCTCCACCTATCTTTGTATCATCTGCAAACTTAGCCAGAATGCTCACAGTTCCTTCATCTAGATCATTAATGTACAAAGTGAAAAATTGTGGTCCCAACACTGACCCTTGTGGAACACCACTTGTCACCGGCTGCCATTCTGAGAAAGACCCCTTTATCCCCACTCTCTGCTTTCTGCCAGAGAGCCAATCTTCTATCCATGCTAGCACCTTGCCTCTAACACTGTGGGCCCTTATCATACTCAAACCTACTCAATCTTACTCAACAGTGACCACCACATCCAACTGGCACTGTTGGGCCTAAAGAGCCATTCGACTGGCAGATCCCTAAGGTGGAATTTCCTGATGAGGAGATGTGCAATTCTCACCTTATAAAGCAATTGACAGTGTCACCGCAGGGTACTTGTCAGGACTGTTGGCAAGTTTTCAACCCTGACTGCCTCACCAGGACAGGGAGCTTTGGCCACTGGCAAACTCTTCCAGAAGGTGGAATTGGGTGGAAATTGGAATGGGAAAAAGAGGAGAAATAAACGTACATCTGCACAGTATCCACTGTTTGTCTACTTGTTGTCGATCTGGCACGATTAAAATCAGAGCGTCAAAATCTCTATTCCTGAGGCGACTGAGAAGCTGGAGTTTCTCCAGGAGCTGGTACCATCAATATGTGATGTACAAGTTTTAATGTACTTGTTTGATTTAAAGGAAAGGTGCTGAAATAACACATTTACTTTCCAGCCAAATTAGTGTACACAGATCACAGAGAATTATAACTCCATCCACTTAGTAAATTTGGTCATTCCCATAGGAGTGTGAGACAGATCTAGGGCAATATGTGAAGCACCAGGGAACAAGGCAGAGATTAAATCTATCAGACCTCTATACTTAACAAAATCCATGACTGGGGCTCTGGTTCATGTTCTCTTTGGTATAAAATTAATTTTCAACCTCTGGTAACTTTACAGTTCAGATATGAGAATTATGAGGCATAGTAGGTAATATCACTGCAATGTGGGCCATTCAGTCATTCAATTTAAGTCATAGCTGATCATCTACATCAATGTCACTTGTCCAATTTAAATCAATATCTCTTGATAGCATTCATCTCCAAAATTACTTCGATTTCTGCCTTGAAATGTTCAATGACTGAACTTCTGGGGTCGAAAGTTCTAAAGATTCATGTTTTCTGAATGCAGAAATTCTTCCTTACCTCAGGCCTCAATGGCCTACCCTTTATTCTGAGGCTGTGTCCTTGGTTCTCCACTCCCCAGTCTATCTCCAAACAAACTGTCACACCTGGTGAGAATTTTAAAGTTTCAATGAGATCACCTCCCATTCTTCAACATTCCAGTGAATACAGACTCAATTTCCTCAATTTTTCCTAATAAGGCAATCCTACCATGCCAGGGATTAATGTGGTGGACCTCCATTGCACCTGCTTTGTGGCAAGTATATCCTACCTTGAATAAGGAAACCCAAACAGTTCAAAATGCTCCAAGTGCAATCTCAACAAGACTGTATACAACTGTAGAATGACATCTGTATTTCAGTACTCAAATTCTCTTACAATAAGGAGCAACGTTCAATCTGCCTTCCTAATTGCTTGTTCCACATGCATGCTGGTTTTTTGTGACTCATGAACAAGGATCCTTGGGTTCCTCTGGACACCAACACTTCCCAACAACTCACCATTTAAGAAATATTCCTTCTGTTTTGTCTACTTATTTATTTATCCAATTGTTATGCTGTAGCTCAGTCACCTTACCTGCTCCAAGTCCACTCAAAGCCACTTTTCATCTTCTTCATAACTTAAATCCTCACCTATCTTTCTGACATCAGCAAAGGTGGAGTTATTGACAATGCAAGGATGGAGGGATATGGACCAAGGGCAGGCAGAAGAAATTAATTTGGTGTCATGTTCAGCATATTATGGGCTGAAGGGCCTGCTCCTGTGCACTACAGTGCTATGTGCCACATTCTATGTTCTAATTAGTCTCTGCGCCTAAATCATTTATGTGGATTGCAAGCAATGATCTTTGTGGTGCCCAGCCTGCACAGTTGCTGTGCCCAGGCATAATCTGTCACTTTGACAGTGAACATTTATTCCCGTTCTCTGTTTTCTGTCTGTTAACCAGTTCTCAATCCATACATAATCACATGCACTCAAATAGTTTGTGAATTTTCAGTGTGCCATTTTATGAAAAACCTTTCAAAAGAGGTCCTAATGAAGTTCTTTGTCAATGTGGTGGTTTGTATGAGACCAGAAGACCACAAAAACAGGAACAGGAATAGGCCATTTGGCCCCTTGAGTCTATCCCATCATACAATAGGATCATGGCTGATCTAACATTCCTCATGTCCACTTTTCTTCCCTTGCCCCATAACCCTTGATTCCTGTCATGTGGGAGACTAGGGTTCAACACCCTGATGGAGAACCCTGATCATTGTTTGTAAAAAGTGTGGTTTTCTTTTCAAGAAGGAGCTAGATATAGTTCTTGGCACCAAAGGATTCAAAGGGTCTGGAGGAGGACCAGAGTATTGAGTACATGATCGGCCGTGATCATATTGAATGGCAGAGAAGGCTTGAAGAGCCAAATGAAATACTCGGGCTCCTATTTTCTATGTTTCTATGTAATGCTTTGGAAACCTAGGTTCAAATTCAACCACAACAGCTGGTAGTTTTTAAATTCAATTAACACTTCTGAAATATAGAGTTACTCTCAGTTATGTGACCACAAAAACATTAATAATTACTGCAAAAAATCCGGCTGGTTCACTCATGCCCTGAAGAGAAGGAAATCTGCCATCCATACCCTGTCTGGCCTACACGTGACTTCACAGCTATAGCGATGATCTTGACTCTTACGTACTCATTGGAATGACCAAGGAAGTCTCCCAAGGGCGATTAGGGATCAGAATAAATGCTGGACTTATCATCGATGCCCACATCCCACTCAAGAATGAATAAATAAAACATTTAAATCAAAATGAACACTAACTTTTGAACATTACAACACACCCAGTACCAGTCCAGTCAGTTAAAATGCAGTGGGGAAAGTTTCGAGAAACAATTATTCAAGGTTGACTTTAGTAGTCTCAAGGAGAAAATTGGGTCAATTAGAACGAGTAAACATGGATTTCTAAAGGGGAAATTGGTGCTTCATTAACTTGCTTTTAAAGAAGAAACCTCATATCTGCCTAAAAATGTTAACTCCATTTCTCTCTCCACAGACACTGCCAGGCCTTCTGAGTTTCTCCAGGATCCCAAGTACTTCAGTTTGCTGGTTATAGCCATTTATTTTGACATTTGCCTCTTCACCAATATTCTATAGCCTGGAAGCATTTTAATAGTGACATTGTTTATCTGTTGATGCTTCCCTTCTTGATTCCCTTCTCCCACGGATTGTAGTCGCAAATATTGATTGAAAACATGATTAATACCATCAAAGATATTACAGCTCCTTACACTAGAAACTATGTCTTGGCTCATGGCAGATCTGTGCCCATTGTTAACACTGATCTGCAAGAACAATCGAAAGAAGGAGGAAAACACTGACAGTTACATAGCAGCCTCAGAACGATGTAAATCAATCCATGGTCAATGCTTTGGAAGTGTAGCTTCTGTTGTAACACAGGAAATGTAGCAGCCATATTGCTCACAGTCAACTGCAATAAACATCCAGCATAATGTCAGATGATGTTTTATTGTGGGAAAGACAAATATTGACCTGGAGTTCAGGTGAATTCTTCATTTTTTCATAATAGTGCAACTGAAACTTATCGACCCACATGAGATGGCAGGGATCGTGGAGGAACGGAGGAGGGAATGTTGGGCATTGAGTTTATGTCTTACTCAAAATGTGGTGCCTCCAAAAATGCGGCACTCCCTCAGTACTGCACTTAAATCAAACACTGAGGTTACTATGCTTGAACTATTGATTATAAGCCTGCTGTTTTAATTGTTAGCAACTTAAAATGAGGCTGTCCCTGAAATGTCAAGATTTTGGGATTTCCATGAACTTCCATGAACCTGTTAGTTGGCTTTCCTTAAGCTCATTTATTTTCCAGCAAGTCGTTACCGGCTTTAGTGATGCTTCTGGATGTGAAGTCTCATTATTCAGCAAACGCAGGATGTGGTAAATCAATGCTTAATTGTTATTTAATTAGGGAAAGGTAGACATAAAAAAAAAGACTTGTGAGTTTCAAGGTCCACTATACTGTATTCATTTACTTGCTTCTTTTATTAAAAATGATGTCAAAGGAGGAAACATTTCTTCATTCAAGCTGTAAAATGTGCCACATCACTGGGTCACTGAGAGAAGGCTTCATACATGTTTAGATATTAAAGGCATGAAGAGGTATGGAGAGAAAACAGGAATATGGCATTGAGACAGGGGACAAACCACAACCATATTGAATGGCAGAGCAGGTTTGATGGGCTGAATGGACTATTTCTGCTCCTAGTTTCAATGTTTTGAGTGGAACAAGTTTAATGTTGGATGGTGACAGCTGATGTGTTACATTTGAAGTTTGACTGTGTGATTAACACACACAGAATGCTGCAGCTTCCTTTTGTATTTAGATAGAGAGATGGAACACAATGGCACAGATATTCACAATGCTGGGGAGGCCCTTCTTCATGACAAACATGACATGTGAGGCCAGAAATTGCAATTGTTACCCCCCAGATATGGAATGTGCCATTTTTTTCACTGTGGTGCGAAAGGTGCCTGGTCAGTATTTGTACGTGCAAAGTCATGGAGACAACTTGTCATTCCAATTGAGAAAAGCAGTCATCCAGTGACAACATTCCTGCAATAATACTGAAGGTTTGTGCTCCAGAACTTGCCATACCCTTAGCCAAGCTATTGTAGTACATCTATGTGGCATCTCATTGATAATGTGGAAAATGCCAGACAAAGAAGGCAGGGCAAATCCAATCCAGTTAATTCATTTTGTATCAGTCTGCACACAATTATCAGTAAAGTGATGGAAGGTGTTATTAAAAGTCTTACCCAGCAGTATATGCTCAGCAATAACCTGCAGGGAGACACTCAGTTGAGGTTCCACCAGGGCCATTCAGTGACTAACCTTGGTACACCCTTGGTATAAACATTGTCAAAAGAGCTGAATTTCAGAGATGAGGTGAGCATGCTTATCTTCAACACACGGCCACATCTGACCAAGTGTGATATCAAGGAGCCGTATCAAAACTAGAATCAATGGAATCAAGGGGAAACCTCTCTGCTGGTTGGAGTTCGACCTGGCACACAGGAAGATGGTTGTGGTTGATGGAGTCAGTCATTTCAGCTCCAGTACATCTCCGCAGGGGTTCCTTCGGGGAGTTTCCTCAACCAAACCATCTTCAGCTGCATCATCAATGAACTTTCCTCCATCATAAGGTCAGAAGTGGGAATGTTCGCTGATCAATGCACATTGCTCAGCACCATTCACTACTCATCAGACATTAAAGCAGTCTGTGTTTAAATTCAGCAATCTCCCACTGTCAACATTCTGGGGGTTACCATTGACCAGAACCTGAACTGGACTGACCATATAAATACAGCGGTTACAAGAGCAGGCCAAAGGCTTGGAATACTGCGGCAAATCACTCACCCCCTGACTTTCCAAAGCCTGCCCACCATTGACAAGCCACTAGTCAGATGCATGGTGGAATCATCCCCACCTTCTTGGATGACAGAAACTCCAAAAGCACTCAAAAAGCTTAACACTATCAGAGCAAAGTTGCCTGCTTATTGGCACCACATCCAGAAACATTCACACCCTCCAACACCAATACTCAGTAGTAACCGTGTGTACCTTCTAAAGATTCATTGCAGAAATTCACCAAGGCTCCACAGACAACACTCTTAACATCCAGGAGCACTTCCATCTAGGACAGGGGCAGCTGATATGTGGGACCACCACAACCTGTAAATCACCCTCCAAATCATGCACACTGACTTGGAAATATAATGCCTTTCCTTCAATGTTGTTAGGTTAAGGTCCTGGAATTCCTTCCCCAAGGGCATTGAGGATCTACCTGCAGCAAATAACCTGCAACAGTTCAAGAAGATAGCTCTCTGTCACCATCTCAAGGGCACCTAGGGATGAGTAAAACTGCTGGCCACTCAGCACTGCTCACATTTTACGAAGAATTAAAAATTTTAAAAGATCAACTGGATTTTGTTTACCTTGGACTGTGAAAACTGAAATGTCAAAAGTATACCTGATAATGTAACTTACTTTTTCCTTCATTTGTCTAGTGTGTAACTAAGGGTTGTCCCTGGGGTCTCTGTACCTAAAATTGCACCATGTGTTGGTGACATTATTACACTGTAACTTATCTTGCAACTAAAGAAGCTATGCGGAGATACCTTTGTACCTAAGAATGCACTGTAAGTGGCGACTTATAAACATTTCACTGCACTCATTTGAGTCCATGAGACAATAATGCTAATTCAATTTAATTCAATTCAATGAAAGTCATTTTTAATTATGGGCAACTCTGTGTACAGCCAGGGTACCTTTTTGGAAAGGTAAGGCATGCCATCAGATTTGGTCCTGGGATAACCTTGAAGGAGGTCAGATACCTGTTGGTAGAGGTCATATGCCCTTTGGTATTGTCAAACATAGGCAAAAATCTGGTTAAAAAAATTAATCCATTATGGTGAAGTTCACTGGAATTGTCAACTTACTGGTTATCACTGCTGTCTAACCTGTCAAAAGCAGCAATCAAAGGGACCTGTGAAGGGTTGTTCTTTTCAGTCTTTGAAAAATTGTCTGGATTGTTATGAAAAGATTGCTTATTATTTCATCTTACCAGTTGACACAAGCCTGAATGTTTCCCTAACTGAATAAGTGCTGCTTGATTGATTTCATAACCATCCATGAACACAGCAGTGTGTCCAACATTTCATTGTTTGATTGACAGCTAAAGATGGTATTAAACCCTTTGATGTGGGTTGATGAATTCCAGTGTTTATTGTAGTGTGCCAATGTGAGCTTAAATAACACGTTTTTGTTATTTGTTAAAATAATATAAATGTGAGAAATGGATTTTCATGCTTTTGAGCCTTTTTTTTCAATACAGTAAAGACTGTGATTGATAGTTAGAATGGTCTTAATAGACAAAATGCATACTCTATTTGTTTGAACTTTTTATGTCTTATCTTTGCACAGGCCCTGATGCCTGCTAATGGTGATTTGACATTGTAATTGTAACAGAACAGTGTGGTCAGTCGTGGGGCAACTGTTGGCATGAGTTTGCATAATGAGTGATAATGGTTGTTTGGGCAAGAGGTGGTATGGTAGGGGTGGAACATGGGGACTATGAATTGGGGTGTGTGACATGAAGCCTGGAGGGGTTTTTTTATTTATTCATTTTGTGGGATGTCGGTACGCTGTCTGGCCAGCATTTATTGCCTGTTTCTAGTTGAGAAGCTGCTGGTGATCTGCATTCTTGAACCACTGCTGTCCACCTCCAAGGGTTGACCCACAATTCCATTAGGGAGGGAATTCCAGGATTTTGACCCAGCAACAATGAAGGAGCAGCGATATTTTTCTAAATCAGAATGGTGAGTGGTTTGAATGGGAACTTTAAGGTGGTGGTGTTCCCATATATCTGCTCTCTTTGTCCTTCTAGATGGAAGTGGAGTGGGTTTGGAAGGTGCTCTCTGAGGATCTTTGGTGAATCTCTGCTGTGCATCTTATAGATGGTACACACTGCTGCTACTGAGCGTTGGTGGTGGAGGGAGTAGATGCTTGTGGATGTGGTGCCAATCAAGCAGGCTGCTTTGTCCTGGATGGTGTCAAGCTTCTTGAATGTTGTTGGGACTGCACCCATCCAGGCAAGTGGGGAGTATTCCATCACACTCCTGACTTGTGCCTTGTAGATGGTGGACAGGCTTTGGGGTGCCTGGAGGTGAGTTACCTGCCACAGTATTCCTAATTTCTGACCTGCTCTTGTAGCCACTGTATTTACGTGGTGAGACCAGTAGAGTTTCTGGTCAATAATAACCCCCAGAATGTTGCTAGTGGGGGATTCAGTGATGGCAACACCATTGAATGTCAAGGGACAGTGATTAGATTGTCTCTTATTGCTGATGGTCAGAGGCTGGCATTTGTTACTCGTATTGTTCTTTACTTTTCGATTTCGGATGCAGTGCCAAACTCTCAAGGTAGGCTTTCCACCCAACTTGCCTTCATGGTTCTTCTGTGGTTGTCTGTCCAAACATCCCAAATCATATAGTTATACAGAAGAAGCCTTTCAAACCATCCACGGACCTATCTACACAAATCCCACTTGGGAGGCGGGGACGAGCTGGGCTGGTATTGGGATGCCGTCGGGGGAGGGGAGATTTTGAAGCTTGTGAAGTCCACATTGATACCATTGGGCTGCAGGGTTCCCAAGCTAAATATGAGGTGTTGTTCCTGCAACCTTCGGGTAGCATTGTTGTGGCACTGGAGGAGGCCCAGATGGACATGTCGTCCAAAGAGTGGGAGGGGGAGCTGAAATGGTTCGCGACTGGGAGGTGCAGTCGTTTGTCACGAACCGAGCATAGGTGTTCCACAAAGCGGTCTCCAAGCCTCCGCTTGGTTTCCCCGATGTAGAGGAGGCCACAACGGGAACAGCAGATACAGTATACCACATTAGCAGATGTGTAGGTGAGCATCTGTTTGATGTGGAAGGTCTTCTTGGGGCCTGGGATGGGGATGAGGGGGGAGACGTAGGGGCAGGTGTAGCACTTCCTGCGATTGCAGGGAAAAGTAGCGGGAGTGGTGGGGCTGGTGGGGAGTGTGGAGCGGACAAGGGAGTGACGGAGAGAGTGGTCCCTCCGGAAAGCAGATAAGGGTGGGGAGGGAAAAATGTCTTTCGTAGTGGGGTCAGATTGCAGATGGCGGAAGTGCCGGAAGATGATGCGTTGGATCCGGAGGTTGGTGGGGTGGTACGTGAGGATGAGGGGGATTCTGTTTTGGTTGTTATTGCGGGGAGCGGGTATGAGGGATGAGTTGCGGGAAATGCGAGAGACACGGTTTTCAGATTACATGGCAGAAACTTTGCTCAGACTCTCCTTTTTGTCAATTCGAACACTGGGGTCTCCTGAAAGGATTATTATATTGGAATTCTCTTTGCATTACTTTCTCCCATGGTCAAATTCTTGGCAGCTGTCTAAGTTTGCTCGTGAGATAAATAAAGCCGAGAATATAATTACAACTCAGCATATTGCATGGAATTAGCACTGTGAGTTGTTATCACACAAATACTTAATGTAAGCTATCAAATTCTTCTGTCCATATTTTAAACCATTTCATTTTAAATGTGTTATTATCTTTGCCAAACAATGAGACAAAGCAATTCATCTAAATGTATTGAGTACTCACATGATAATATGATACAGTGTCATTTTGATGCTTGCATGTTTTAGTCATTCATAAATTGGTAGTGAATGCAAACTAATTGAAATCACACTCTGCTACATCAATGGTAAATTCAAAAACATCTTCACATGAAATTCTAATGCCAATGTTCAAATAAAGATTGACCTTGTTTATTTTAACCACGCTACCGCGAGACTTTAAATAGTCAATTGAGGAGATCCATATGGAGGCATAACTGGATTTTCCTGCTAGTTTTACTGCAGCCTTTTTTAAAATGCTAGAGTTTACTTTATCCATCCATTCTGATTCCTGGGATGGCAGAACTGATATGTAAAGAGAGACTAGAGAGGTTATATTCACTGGAGTTGAGAAGAATGAGGGGCAATCTCATCGAAAACTGTAGCATTCTAACAGGCCTGGACAGAGTAAACACAATAATGATGTTCCCATTGACCAAGGAGTCCTGAATCAGAGGTCACAAATTAAGGATACAGGTTCGACTATTTAGGACTGAGATAAGGAGAAATTTCTTCACCTCGAGAGCGGTGAGCCTGCAGAATTCTCTGCCACAAAAAGCGGTTGAGGCTGATAGAGTGAATGCTGGCAAGAAGGAGTTAGATGTTTAAAGGGTATGGGAAGCAAATGGGAACTGAGTTGGATAATCAGCCACAATCATAATGGAGAGCAGAACAGGCTTGAAGGGCCAAATGGCCTACTCTTGCTCCTATTTTCTCTGTTTCTACTCTTCGAGTAAGACATAGAACTATGGAGCTTTTTATTAGAATAAAGGAAATAAGGAAACATTGCATTTCTATAGAGTATTTCACCAACTCATGATGCTCCGAGGTGTTTTATAGCCAATCAAGTTCATGTTGGAATAACATAGGAAGAGTGGATTAGAGCAAATCTGTTACAACTGTTGAAAATTGTGAGGGATTCTGCAAAGAAAGAAAACAATTTCTGCTGATTAGTGACTAGATCATAAATTTGAAACTATTGCCAAATGGTAACATACAGGAGGAGATTTTATTGTAAATTTCAGTGACATTAGAATATGGAATTCCAGAGCAGAAACCTCTGTTTAGGCAGAATACAAACATGTTTAAAAAAAAAGAATTAAAAAGACCTTGTTGAAGGATGAAATTGGCAGGTGTGATTTTTGAAAGGTTTGTTAAAAGTACCTTCTTGCGTTTTGTAACACTCCTCCTCAGTATCAATATGACTGGCTGATTTATTATTGTCTGCAGTGTCTGAAAGGTTGCAACGTTCAGTCATAAAAAAATGTATTTATCTAATTCGGTTTTGCACCTTGCAATTTTCGGGAGTAATTTGTAACTTCAATACCACAGTACCAATGCAACAATCACTTCATGGATGAATGTTCTTCTTGTTTTGGCTGCAGCAGGATCAAAGTAAAGATTAAGCCAAAGATAGTAGGAACTGCCGGCTGGAGAATCTGAGACAACAAGGTGTAGAGCTCTCCACCTATCTTCTCCCTTATCCATTTTTGATCCGCCTCCCCCCTCGCCCTATTTATTTCAGAATCCCCTTCCCCTCCCCCATTTCTGAAGAAGGGTCTAGACCCGAAACGTCAGCTTTCCTGCTCCTCTGATGCTGCTTGGCCTGCTGTGTTCATCCAGCTCTACACCTTGTTATCAAAGGTTAAACCATGTAGCTTTTTGAGTTGCATAAACCTGTGCTCTGTGACAACAATTGGACGTCAGCTTTATCTGCACCTCAATGTTCAAACTTTTTAGATCTAATGTGATGACAATCTACCCAACAGTAATAGCTAAGATTGAAATGAACTGTTAGTATTCTTAAAACATCTTGTCATTGGCAGTATTATCCATTTAACAAGTAGTCAGTACCTGAAATGGTTAACTGACAATGTGAGATGAACTCCACCTACCATGATATAAAGAACTATTCCTCAGAGGAGCTAATCTGATTGCAGGACCAGAATTGTAATCATTCAGTTGTCTCTAAGTTGTGCACCAGAATGTTTCAGGAGCAGTCATGCTGACTTGCTCTTAACTTGAGCCTGATGTCTCACAAGACGCATCATGCATCTTAGATTTAATTGCAAGTTGCCATGGAGTACTGTGAAAAGGTTTCAGGACCCTGGTGCAATCTTGTGATAATGTCATGGAACTGCACATCACAGTTGGATGAATTAGAACACTCTATGTTAGACCAGAAATAACATGAACATGAGAATATGAAAACGATAGTTTAGTCCTTACTTAACACAGATAGAAGCCAGATATTAGAATAACTATTATTACCATTTAAAGCAGTATGTACCATAACTGATATTACATTGAAATCTATGCTTGAAGACCTTGACTTTGGTTTCTCATCAACCAGTCTGTCCCAAATCATGGTGCGGCATCTAACCACATAGACAATGAAATAAAGTTTTACTGTTTACTATGGTTAAACCTTCTTCTTCTTCTTAAGAGATCATGCGGGCCACCCTTCCACACATAGAACATAGAACATAGAACAGGACAGCACAGTACAGGCCCTTCGGCCCATGATGTTGTGCTGAACTTTTACCCTAAGCCTAAGGTCTATATAACCTCCACCCCTACCTTATACTATCATCCATATGCCTATCTAATAGCTGCTTAAATGCCCCTAATGAGGCTGACTCCACTACCCTCTCCGGCAATGCATTCCACGCCCCGACCACTCTCTGAGTAAAAAACCTACCTCTGACGTCTCCCCTGTATCTACCTCCACTCACTTTAAAACTATGTCCCCTCATAATAGCTACATCTACCCTCGGAAAAAGTCTCTGGCTGTCCACTCTATCTATACCTCTGATCATTTTGTAAACCTTTATCAAGTCACCTCTCATCCTTCGTCGTTCTAAAGAGAAAAGCCCCAGCTCTCTCAACCTTTCCTCGTAAGACCTTCCCTCCATTCCAGGCAACATCCTGGTAAACCTCCTCTGCACCTTTTCCAATGCCTCCACATCTTTCCTGTAATGAGGCGAGCAGAACTGGACACAATACTCCAGATGTGGCCGAACCAGGGTTTTGTATAGCTGGAGCATAACTTCACGGCTCTTGAACTCAATCCCTCTATTAATGAAGACTAACACACCATACACCTTCTTAACAACTCTATCCACTTGGGTGGCAGATTTCAGGGAACTGTGGACATGAACCTCAAGATTCCTCTGCTCCTCCACACTGCCAAGAATCTTTCTGTTAACCCTGTATTCTGCTTTCAAGTTTATCCTTCCAAAATGAATCACCTCACATTTTTCAGGGTTAAACTCCATCTGCCACTTCTCAGCCCAGCTCTGCATCCTATCAATGTCCCTTTCTAACCTAGAACAGCCCTCCGCACTATCCATAACTCGACCCACCTTCGTATCGTCCACGAACTTACTAATCCACCCTTCCACTCCTTCATCCAAATCATTTACAAAAATCACAAATAGAAGAGGACCCAGAACAAATCCTTATGGTACACCACTCGTAACTGAGCACCATGTTGAATATTTTCCATCCACTACCACCCTTTGTCTTCTAAGGGTCAGCCAATTCTGAATCCAATCTGCCACATTTCCCCCTATGCCATGCCTCCTTACTTTCTGCATGAGCCTACCGTGGGGAAACTTATCAAACGCCTTACTTAAATCCATGTATTCCACATCCACTGTTCTACCTTCATCTACGTGATTGGTCACCTCTTCAAAGAATTCAATAAGGTTTGTGAGGCATGATCTACCCCTCTCAAATCCGTGCTAGCAGTAATCTAGTCTAATACCAAGAAGGAGGTTTGATGACAGTTTGATGACTTCTCCTTCCTGGACCCCTCTGTCTCCGTCTCTGGTGACCATCTCGAAACTGACATCGATTTCAAGCCCACCGACTCCCACAACTATCCTAGACTACACTTCCTCTCACCCACCTTCCTGCAAGAATGCAATCCCCTACTCCCAATTCCTCTGTCTCTGCCATGTCTGCTCCCAAGATGGGGCATTCCACTCCTGAACATCCCAGATGTCCTCTTATTTCAAGGACCGCAACTTCCCCCTTTCGGAGTTTGAAAATGCTGTCGACCGCATCTCTTGCGCTTCCCGCACCTCTGCCCTCACATCCACTTCCCCCAACAAAAACAAAGACAGAATCCCTCTGTCCTCTCATATCACCCCACTAACCTTTGTATCCAACGTATCATTCTCCACCACTTCCACTACCTGCAATCCGATCTCATAACCAAAGAGATATTTCCTTCCCCAACCCGATCTGCCTTTAATAGGGACTGCTCTGTCCGCGACTCCCTTGTCTGCGCCACACTCCCCACTAGCCCCGCCACCTCCAACACCTTTCCCAGCAACCACAGGAACTTCTACATCTGCCCCCACGCCTCCCCCCTCACCTCCATCCAAGGCACCAAACAAGCCTTTCACATCAGACAGATGTTCACCTGCACATCCGTCAATGTGGTCTACTGTATCTGCTGCTCCCGATGTGGCCTCCTGTACATTGGTGAGACGGGGTGGAGGCTTGGAGACAGCTTTGTAGAGCACCTGCATTCTGTTCGCGACAAACGACAACACCTTCCGGTCGCGAACCATTTCAACTCCCCCTCCCACTTCCTGTGTCCATCCTGGGCCTCCTCCAGTGTCACAATGACACCACCGGTAAACTGGAGGAGCAGCACCTCACATTCCGCCTCGGGAGCCTACAGCCCAATGGCCTAAATGTGGATTTTACCAGCTTCAACATCTCCCCATCCCTGGCCTCATCCCATGACCAACCCTCCCTCTCATCCCTGCCTCCTTGACCTGACACAACCTGTTCATCTTCTCTCCCACCTATCCGCTCCTCCCACCTCACTGACCAATCCCCACCACTGCCTACCTGCACTCACCTGTCACCATCCCACCTACCTTCCCCAGTATCCCCCTTCGCTCTATTTAGCTCAGAGCTCCCTTCACCCTCCCCATTTCTGAAGAAGGGTCCCGACCCGAAACATCAACTTTCCTGCTCCTCTGATGCTGCCTGGCCTCTGTGTTCATCCAGCTCCATACTGTGTTATTTCTTTTTGATGACAGTGTATCTCCCCAAGGTTTCTCAATCCAACCATTGCAACATGCTTCTAGCTCAGGAACCTGACATCATACTATTAACCTTGTGTAATTCTTCCATGTAGTGTTAATATGTTCAATAAAGAAAGATTTGCACTTCTCTGCTGCCTTTCACAACCTTTGTTGGAAAGAGCTCTGGGATATTTAATGTGCCTTGAAGGTGTCGTCACTGTTGTAACATCGGAAAAGCAGGAACCATCTTTTTTCAGAGTAAGGTCCTGCAAGCTGAAATATGTCATTTGTTTTAGTGATGTTGCCTGAGGGAAAGACAAGCCCCGCCCTTCTTCACTTGCCATAGATTTGTTGACATCTTACAATCTACATCCCAGGGCACTAAAGAAGCTGGCCATGAAGATAATGAATATGCTCATAGTTATCTTCCAAAACCCTGTGATTTCTGGAGTAATCCTGACAGATTAGAGGGTGAAAAATGCAGCCCCTCTAATTAACAAAAGGACGATAAGGAAAACAAGGAATTACAGACCAATCAGGCGAACATCAATAGTAGGGAAAATGCTGAAATCTATAAGAGGTTTAAGAGGGCTAAAAAGGACAATGAAATGTCTTTGGCATGTAGGATTAAGGAGAATCCAAAGGCATTTTATCTGTATAGAAGGAGCAAGAGGCTAGATAGAGAAAGAGCAGGTCCACAAAAGGACAAAGAAGGGAATTTCTGTGTGGTGCCAGAGGAAATAGATGATGTCCTCAACGAGTACTTTGCATTGGTATTCACAAAGGAAGCAACAGCTTAATAGTATTATCACTGGACTGTTTTAATCCAGAGACCCAGGAAAGGTTCCGGGTCCCAGGTTTGAATACCACGATGGCAGAAAGTGGAATTTGAACTCAATAAAAATCTGCAATTAGGAACCTAAATGATGACCATGACGACAGCTGCTGATCGTTGGAAAAACACATTTGGTTCATTAATGTCCTTGAGGGAAGGAAACTGCTATCCTTACCTGGTTTGTTCTACATGTGATTCCAGACTGATAGCAATGTGATTGACTCTTAACTGCCTTAGGGCAACTAGGGAAGGACAGTAAATGCTGGCCAAAAAAAAAGAGAAGGACATGGATGACAGTAACATTCGGGAAAAGTATGTCGATATTCAACGTATTTTGTTATTAAGAAGGAGGAGGTGTTGTGTGTCTTGACAAATATTAAGATAGCTAAGTCCCCAGGGCCTGATGGGAAATAAGGGAAGAGATTGCACGGGTCTTGACAGAGATCTGTGTATCCGCTCAGCCACAGATGAGGTGCCAGAAGTCTGGAAAGTAGCCAATGCTGTTCATTTGTTCAAGAAGGGCTATAGGGATAATCCAGGAAATTATAGGCCAGTGAGCCTTACATCAGTGGTTAGGAAATTACTGCAGAAGATTCTTAGGGGCAAGATTTACTCGGAATAGGAAAAGATTGGACTTATTAGGGATACTCAGCATGACTTTGTATGGGGTGGTCTTGTCTCACAAACTCAATTGAGTTATGAAGATGTGATGTGAAGACGATGAATGGTAAAGGTTAGGGCAGTCGATGTGATTTGCATGGGTTTCACTAAAGCACTTGACAATAGAACATAGAACATAGAACATTACAGCGCAGTACAGGCCCTTCGGCCCTCAATGTTGCGCCGACCTGTGAAACCAATTTGAAGCCCATCTAACCTATACTATTCCATTATCATCCATATGTTTCTCCAATGGCCATTTAAATGCCCTTAAAGTTGGCGAGTCTACTACTGTTGCAGGCAGGGCATTCCATGCCCTTACTACTCTCTGAGTAAAGAACCTACCTCTGACATCTGTCCTATATCTATCACCCCTCAATTTAAAGCTATGTCCCCTTGTGCTAGCCATCACCATCTGAAGAAAAAGGCTCTCACTGTCCACCCTATCTAATCCTCTGATCATCTTGTATGTCTCTATTAAGTCACCTCTAATATTCCATATGATAGGCTGCAGGCAAGGAACATAGAGAAGGAATAAATGGGTCTGTTTTGCAGTGGAATTGAGTGATTAATGAGGTACAGCACGGATCAGTGCTTGGGGCTTAATTATTCACAATATATCTCAACAATTTGGATGAGTGAATTAATGTATTATCTACACATTTGCAAACGACATAAAACTAGGTGGAGTTTTGAGCAGCGAGGAGGAAGTAAGGAGACATCAAGCCGATTTAGTCAAGTTGAGTGGGTGGACAAACACATTGCAGATACAAAATAATGTAGATATGTGTGAAGTTGTCCACTTTGGTAGAGAAACAGAATGACAGTGAAGCTTTTAAACATTAAGTTGGGAAGCAAATGGTTAGATTGGGTGTTGTACATTGGTCCTCATTGCAAGGAGATTCGAAAACAAGAGTAAGGATGTCTTGCTGCAGCTCTTCAGGATTTTGGTGAGACCACACCTAGAGTACAGTGTGCAGTTTTGATCTCCTTATCAAGGAACAGATATGTGTGCCATAGGAGGAGTTCAACAAATGGTCACCAGGCTGATTCCTGCAATAGATGGCTTGTCATATGAAGAGAGGTTAGATCGACTGAGCCTATATTCTTTGGAGTTTAGAAGTATGTCAGAGGGGATCGACTTGAATAGGATAAAATTCTGACAGGTTTAGAGAGACTAGAAGCAGGAATAATGTTTTCCCAAGGTCCAGAGGTCCAGAACAAGGGTTCATGGTCTCAGGACACAGGTAGACCATTTAAAACTGAGAGGAGGAAACAGTTGTTCATTTAGAGATTGGTGACCCTGTAGAATTGTCTATCATATAAGGTGGTGCGGACCAATTATTGAGTTTATTGAAGAAAAAAATAGACTTCTAATGGTTGACACTATAGGTATAGGGACAGAGCATTAAGATTGAGGATCTAGTATGATTGTGTTGAATGACAGAACAGACTCAATAGGCAGAATGCTCAATAGGCAACACTCCTTCATGTCTTCAGTGAAGGGTCAGCCAACATTTTATGTTTGGTTTTCTGGAGTGTGATTTGAAATCCACAACCTTCTGATACAGGACCACCAGTGGAACTAACTGGCCTTGAGCTACTTCTTCCATTCCATTGATGAGTTCCCAATGTCATCAATACTATGAGTTGATTTAACTGAGACAATACATGGCATTCTGACAAAAATCTTACTCTGCAAGTACTTTCATCTTAGAATCTTTTTGCTGTGGGGTCTGCAATATGACCTGAGGCTCTACAACAGAAGGCAGCGATACTGCGATTATAACAGAGGACTAATTGTTAAAATACATCCTGCTGAGTAACAAAAAAAATTACTGGATATTTACATTCCAGCAGCTTTGGAATGCTTTACTTTAAAAGTGTGTTTATTCAAGTTGTCTTAATTTATGCAAAATGTTGTATAAATTTTTGTAGAGTCAAAGGATCTGAGTACAGTACAGTACAATACAGCGAGAGGCCAACTGACATTTAGAACATACACACTAGGAGATAATCAACCTCTTGAGTCCGCTCTGCCATTTGATATGATCATGGCTGATGTCATCTTGGCCTCAACTCCATTTTCCTGCCTGCTCCCCATAATTCTTCAACCTGTTACTGATTAAAAATCTGGTTATCCCTTCCTTAAATTTATCCCATGTCTTGGTGTCCATTGCACTTTGGGGTAGTGAACGCCACAGATTCATGATCCTTGGAGAGCATTAAAACTACCCATTCCCTCCGGGATACCTTGGTCCACTCCTCTTTAATTCCAGCACTCCCCTCCCACAGCCCCACAGCACCTTCCCCTGCAACCGCAGAAGGTGTAACACCTGCCTGTTTACTTCCTCCCTTCTCAGCATCCAAGGTCACAAACATACCTTCCAGGTGAAGCAGCACTTTACCTGCACTTCCCAGGATCTAGTCTACTGCATTTGCTGCTCACAATGTGGTCTCCTCTACATTGGGAAAACGAAGCATGGACTGGGTAACCACTTTGCAGAACACCTACATTCTGTCCACAAAAAACTGCCTGAGCTTCCTGTTAAAAACTGAAAGAACTGCAGATGCTATAAATCAGGAACAAAAACACTAGAGCGCTGCAGCATGCCCGAGGCAGAGATGTTGGTAAGGGAACCCGCTTCTATGTTGAAGTGGCAGGCAACTGGAAGCTCAGAAGTTGCTGAAAAAGCTTAGCAGGTGAAGATAAAAATCAGAGTTAATGTTTCGGGTCTGAGGAAGGGTCACCAGACCCAAAACGTTAACTCTGATTTATTCTTCACAAATGCTGCCAGACCTGCTGAGCTTTTCCAGCAACTTCTGTTTTTGTTTCTGATTTCCACCATCTGCAGTACTTTCTTTTTAAAAAAAAATCTGTATTATAAGTGAACATAAAGTGTAACCCACTGTAGGACAGTTCTTTCCAAAGTAGGGATCGGGACCTCAAGTGGAGTGGCGAGCTTAAAATTTGAGGGTAATGAGTTGAAAATTTGGCATCACATTTTGGGGATCTGACCACATTATAACAGACATACAGTAGTCCTCTCACACTCAAGTTCTTATGAAGGATTGAGAGCAATTTCCAAGATTCAAAATTATATCACATGGGGAAAAGGTTTGGGAGGTACTGCAATAAGTGTATTGAGTGTAAGCCAAAGCAAATTTCATCTGTAAGTGATGAAATCTCATTTATGATTTAAAACATATCATGAAAGCAGAGAATGGAGATGGGTCAGATTAGAATTTCTAATTATGTGCTTTCCTTTCACAAGGGATGCCACGGTGGCTCAGTGGTTAGCATTGTGGCGTCACAGCACCAGGGACCCGGGTTTGATTCCACCCTTGGGTGACTGTCTGTGGAGTTTGCACATTCTCCCTGCACGTGCTTGTGTTTCCTCCAGGTGCTCCGGTTTCCTCCCACAGTCCAAAGATGTGCAGGTTAGGGTGGATTGGCCGTGCTAAATTGCCTGTAGTGTTCAGGGATGTTTAGGTTAGGTAGGTTAGACATGGGAAATGCAGGGGTAGGGGAAGGGGTCTGGGTGGGATGCTGTTTGGAGGGGCAGTGTAGACTGGTTGGGCCGAATGGCCTGTTTCCACACTGTTGGGAGTCTATGATAACTCTCTAAGAAGAACAAAGCTTGAAAGCTGATAAGTTACCATAGTTACAGTAAGGGGTCTGCAGACAGCAATAGTTACAGCCTGATGGCCAGTACTTCATCCAACTTCACCACCATCTGCATTTGATTTATATTTAACTCTGGGAACGCCACATGATCAAGCAAATGTGAACAACAGCAATGAAATAATCCCTTTAAGACAATATTCATGGCCACCTCCTGCCATCCAAAGACAATGGGCTCAAACTAGAGACAGTAGTGATTGTGTCCAATGTTAAATGTGTATAGTTTAAAGAAAGATATGGAAAACTGTATTTTTCTATTACTCATGAATGTGCTAAAACCTAAAACCGACACTTATCAGTGTGTTTGGTGTGATGGAATCTTAATCTAGATGAGAAGAGTTATGTTTAATGAAGTTTCTCGATCTTGTACTCATCAGGGACAGATGCAAGAATTATAAATGCTAAATGACTCTGACATTCCCAGATACTGTGATGGAGAAAGGGAAATGGAATTCTAGGCTCCCCAAGCTTCTGAGGAAATCAAAAGAGATGTTAATCCAAACACCATCCCCCACAATACCCCCACAAGAGCTGACAGTACTCTGTGCAACAGTGCCGGCAGAAACAATGGCTGTGGCCAGAACATATTGACCAGAGGTCTATGGTCATATAGTGAATGATGGTGGGATGAAGCTCACGGGACAATGGTAGTGACAGAGGGAGGAAGATGAACCTGAGTCATTAGGTGAGGGCAGTGACAGAGGAGATAATGGCTCACTGGTGTTGTCGCTGGACTATTATCCAGAAATGCAGAAAACTTCCCTGTAGAAAACTTTTCTGAAGAAGGGCCTAGGCCCGAAACGTCAGCCTTCCTGCTCCTCTGATGCTGCTTGGCCTGCTGTGTTCATCCAGCTCTGCACCTTGTTATCTCAAACTTCCCTAGGACTGGGTTCAAATCCTACCTCAGCAAACGGTGTAATTTGAATTCAATTAAAAAAAAATCTGGAATTAAAAGTGTCTAATGATGGTTGTCAAGGCACTTCCAATTATGGAGAAAACTGATTTGGTCTCTCCTTTGTTGTAAAGAGAGATCTGTCGTCCTTACTTGGTCTAGCGTATATGTGACTTCAGATGCAGAGCAATTTGACTGACTCTTCGCTGCCTTCTGGGTAATTAGAGATGGGCAAAAATGCTGGCCGAACCACGAAGGCCCACGTCCTGTGAATGAATAAATTTCTTTTAAGAAAAACGTTCGTACGGTCAGAACTTGAGTGTGGTTCTCACCAAACCCCTTCCCTCTTATCTTCTAAGAACATCTTATTGTCTAAGGCAGATCCTTAGATGAGGTACTGAGTGTCTTTGAATGATGGGCGGCATTCCACCTCCATGAACGATGATAACAGAGTTTGCATTTCAGTCTTCCCACTGAGAGAATTCCCTACCCGGCCCTGGGTTAACACCAGCAGCTGAACTTGAGACTTTCAAGTGGGTATTAATTGTCTGCTGAAGGGCCTTGATTGATAATTCCATGACTCACTATTTCATTCCAATGTCTGATCTTCATGCACCGATGTAAACAGGAATTAGTAGCAAACTAGTTAAATGGGAATGGAGAAGGGTAGCGCAGCATCACATTCACTTAACACAATGGTGATCACACGAAGGAGAGCGGGGATCTGTTCCCCTGGCAATTCAAGAACTAAGGTTGGTAGGCGTTGTTGGATAAACATAATTGCAGTTACAAAAGCAAAGTGAACTAATGGAGATCAGTTAGACCCACCATGAAAGAGTAGAATGGCGCAAAATACATGAGGGTCTGAATCCATGCACCTTCTCATGTGTTCTCCGTGTTCCTGGATGCTACTTATCTCTCAATTATAGTCATTTGGAGGTACAGAGCTTGAGTATTACAGGAAAAAAAAGACAGATTTTATCAAAGCTTTTTATCTTGTGCTGATCAGGATAATTGGCAAGAACACCAATTCACGGGGAAACCAATATTTATACTGCATGAGAGGAGATTGGTCAGCAATGAATTCTGATTGGTAGAGGTGTTGCCATAGAGCATGCACCAATTAATTTTGATTGGCAGCTACCTGCCAACCTCTGCTGAAAATTTAAATAATTCTGAGTCATTCTACCTGATTTGAAATTGTGAAAAAGGCTGCCAGTTATTGTCAATCAGCATTAATAAATCCATTCTCTGTGGCAACATGTCTATCAATCAAATTTCACGTGCCAACCAATCAGCATCCTCCTCTCATGCGGTATAAATGTTGGTATTCCCCTACAGTTTGTAATCTTGTGAAATGTGCTGATGAGTACAGGATGAAAAGCTTTGGCAACAAAAGTCTTTTTCCAGAAATTCTAAAATAGTTTACTCAGCTATTGGCTGCTAAAATGGTAGCTGCGTGATCTTGCTGTGTGCAAATGGAGTGTCCTGAAAGTCTAACTTAAGACTTAAGATTTGTGAAGAAGGGTCTAGACCCGAAATGTCAGCTTTCCTGCTCCTCTGATGCTGCTTGGCCTGCTGTGTTCATCCAGCTCTACACCGTGTTCTCTCTATTTTAAGACACTGGCAATTTTTCAAAATCATTTCATTGGGTAACTTTAGGATATTTGAATCATGAAAGATGCATAACTATTAACTCTGTTTGAGTCAAATCTCATTATGCTCCTATTTCTCCATGGGGAAGAGGTGACCTAGTGGTGTTATCGCTGGACTGTTAATCCACAGACCCAGGCAACGTTCTGGGAAAACAAGGTGTAGAGCTGGATGAACACAGCAGGCCAAGCAGCATCAGAGGAGCAGAAAAGCTGACGTTTCGGGTCTAGACCCTTCTTCAGAAAAAATGAAAAAAAAATATAGGTCTAGACCCGAAACGTCAGCTTTCCTGCTCCTCTGATGCTGCTTGGCCTGCTGTGTTCATCCAGCTCTACACCTTGTTATCTCAGATTCTCCAGCATCGGCAGTTCCTACTATCTCTGTAACAATGTTCTGGGGACCTGGGTTTGATCATGCCACAGCAAATGGTGAAATTTGAATTCAAATCTGGAATTGCGAATCTAACGATGATCATAAATCTATCGTCGGAGCAAATTAGTGCAGATGCTGGGATCTGCACTGAAAGCAAAAATTGCTGGAGGTCTCAATGGGTCAGGCAGCATCCATGGAGAGAGAATAAACTAACGTTTTGAATCTAGATGACCCTTCATCAGACCCGATGTGAAGTGTGGAGGGGGTGGCATTTATGCAATAGTGAGGGGGTGAAGTGCTGGGAGGGAAAGGTGTTGATAGTGATCAGAATGTGAGAATGGCAGAACAATGGTGTGTCTAACTGCCAAATGGAAAGCACAGAGAGTCCCATTGGAGTGGGAGGTAGGGCACAGAGAGAGGACAAAGAATGTAACAAGCAAAACCAAAAGA
>NC_063346.1:7011480-7024498 GCF_021869965.1 Rhincodon typus
AGAGAGGACAAAGAATGTAACAAGCAAAACCAAAAGAAAGGAAAGAATCCATTGTCAATTGTCATGGGGAAAAAAAAAACATCTGGTCCACTAGTGTTCTTCAGGGGAGGAAACTACCAACCTCTCCTGGTGTGGCCTATATGTGACTCCAGACCCACAGCAATGTGGTAGATTCTGAACAATTAAGGATGGGCAATAAATGCTGACCCTGCCAGTAAAGCTCTCATCTTGTGAGTGAATAATAAAAAAAATCCTGATGCCTAGGCACATACACCACCCATGGCTCTGCAAAGGTCAACAGGGAGAACAAGGTCACAGTCCTGTATTTCCCTCTCTGATCCTTGGAAAGGTGGGGCCACTGGTCTCCTGTCTTTTGAGGCCCGCCTGCCACCCCCTACGCTGCATTGGCCACAGTTAAGTCAATGTGTTAGTCCCCGGGATATTGCTGCAGAAGCTCTTCAAGCTTAGGCCTAACTCTCTTCAGCTGCATGGGTCAGCCTTTCAGGCATTCGACTACATCACCCTCCCCTGATACCTGAGCCCCAGTGCCCCTGATCAGTTCACAATTAAACCATTTTTCTCTTGTCAATCTGAAAACTGTGAAATGTGGGCTCCGGCTTTGATTCCCTCAGTCAGGCCTACGTCAAGCGAGAATCATGGCCACATGCTTATATTCAATAAAGTAAATGCACTATTGCTCTAAGGTTCCTTTTCCTTCAGCTGCAATTGAGACAGCACACCGATGCAAAGTTCTTCGGCGAGATATTTTAGTCAGTTGTCAACACAATATTTGGTTTGAAGGTCACTCAAATCAGTTAGTATCACAACTTTCTGTAGAAATGCATTAACTGAAGCTAGTTAATCCTGTTGGGAGGATGGTAGCTTTGGTCTTGCCTTTTATGCTTGCATAGCCAAATTGCTCCCTGACGCTCACTATCATGCCACACAAATTGGGATAATGGGTGAAGTGGGGTGAAGCCATGGAATGGGGAGGGAAAGAAGGTTTTGGCTGAGAAGGTGAGTGATTCCAAGATGCAAGAGCATTTCAATTATCCTGTTTTTGCCTGATCCCACAATATTTTAAGATTTGTTTTATTTTCTTTGAGAGCTTCACTGGGCTCTGAACATCATCTCTCCCTCCTTCCCTCCCCCTCTTCATTGTTAACGCAGCTCCTGCAATAAAACCACCTGCTGCAAATTGTTTTGACAACCTCTACCTCGTCTATTTTTGCACATTACTCTCAAATCAGAAAATCCACTTCAAACGGCTCTGTTGTGTTGTAAGATTGTTCGACATTTTCCTTCTGACACAAGGTGATCTCAATGTCATTGCAAATGCTGAGAAACAATAGCAAGTGAGTGAGAGAGAAAGAGAGAGAGAGAGAGGTGGGAGAATGGAACTAATTTCAATCCTCCTGTCGCAATGCGAGAGAACAAACAAAAACTCGACAATGCAATTGGAGGCATGAGGGCAGAAAGGGGATCGAGAGCTTTGAGGAATTTAGGGGGTGAAGTGGACTGTGGCTTAAAAGGAAAGGATTTTACTTTTGACTGCAGAGACAAGTATCTTTCCCCTTAAGGAATTCAGGGCTTGTGCAGCTTGTGACTCTGATCCAGCATCTGCAATACACTTGCACTTACAGAAAAGCTGAGGTGTATTCAGTCCGCTTTTTCTCCCCAACCTTTGTGATTTTGCAGCTGCCAAAAGCAACTTCAGTCAATCACATGTGTACATATTGCACGTATATATGTGTTATTGTAAGATTGTATGTGATTATGTGTGTCTGTGCATTTGTAACTGCGTACGTGAGATTATGTGCATGCATTAATATTGTATGTGTGCCTGTTTGCTTGTGTGCATCTATGTATGTGCATAGTGTGAATTTATCTGTACGTGCGCCCCTTCCTCTCTGCTTCATTGCTAAATGACCTTCTTTTTCTTCATTAGTTATTTCTTCTTCTGTTTCATTTCCTTACAATTCGCACTCACTCTTGGCTGACGGTTGACACGAGATAATGAAGGAAATGATTATGCTTTCTCTCTTTTATTAACCCCACACTCCAATCCTCCTGCAATAGCTCAATGATTGCAATAGAATTTTGGGGTTCACGTAGCTGTAAGCAATTATTACTAAAGACAACCTATCTTTTTTCAGTGAAACCACTGATATCAACATTGGAGTTCCCTCGAAAAGCAATTGCTCACAATGGCTACCACCCTGAATTCCATCTGAGAGACTAATATTTCTTCAGTCTTTATTGTTCCCATTCTCCTCTGATAGTTTCTCCAGGTGATCATGCTTTCTTTTAAGCTTGACCAATAATATCCAGTTTTCCCAATAGGAAGACAGTTGTTGCTGAAGCATAGTCTCAGTTTGCGTACCAGCACCAAGCAGCGATCTGAAATAACTGCATAGGGGCCAGCTTCCTATCACCAAGCTACCTTTTATTTACATGTACACAGTACATTGGCTGTGGTCAGCCAGCCCAGAGTCAGTACCCAACTGAGGAGCTTCTAATTCCCCTGGTTATATTGGTCCGCCAAGGCTTTCCTGATTGGCCCTGGTTAACAACACCAATCCAGAACCTTGCAATCGACATGGTCCACCTGGTCCTAATCACTACAGATCACAATGCACCTGACTCCGAGGGATTTGCTTGTGAGGTTGAAGTGGAAAATGGGAAATTATCCAGGATTGAGAAGCACCCCCAAAAAAGGGTCGCCAATTCTGAGTTAACATCAGACTGCAGATAACTGCAACTCACATACATTAATAGTCAGCCAGGAAAGGTTGGAAGAATTAAAGCTGCTCTAATTCCTGACTAATTATTAAATTGATAAGCCAATCATTGACTACCTCCCTAAAACCCAATGAACAACCAAGCCTCTATCGCCCCACCATCCAACTCCTCTTCCCCCTCTCACTGGCAACCATAAATACATCCCACTATGCGCCAACTTGACTCAACGTGTGATATGCCAGGGCCACCCCAAATGAGACAGCTCAAACTGACCGTCACATTTTCAAATGTCCCATTGACTGAACAAAACCCCCTTCTCCTAGCAACAGATTTTAAATTTCTCTCAATCACTATTGAAGTGGCTTTCAAACCATGCAATATGGCAGCCACTATCACAAAGGGGAGCATGGTTTCAGCACATATCTGCCTCACTGCTGCCTCCATGGGTTGCTGGACTGGACAGGACTGCTTTGCCTTGGAAAGATTCCTGTGTGGGGAATTCAGCTAGAAAGGGGGCAGTACAGTGGCTCAGTGGTTAGCACTGCTGCTTCACAGTGCTGAGGACCCGGGTTCAATTCCAACCTTGGGCGACTGCTTGCACATCCTCCTCATGCCTACACGGGTTTCTGCTGGGTGCTCTGGTTTCTTCTCACAGTCCCAAGATGTGCAGGTTAGGTAGAAAAGCCATGCTAAATGTGGGGTTACAGGGATGGGGTAGACAGCTGGGTCTGCGTGGGATGCTCTTTGGAGGGTCAATGCAATCTCAATCAGGCCAAATGGCCTCTTTCCATACTGTAGGGATTCTATGAATACTGCACTAAATGGTAAGTGGGCAATTTGTTGTCTAATCGGGGTCAGGAAGATTCCAACAACTTGGCCTTTCTTGTGACAGGTTGAGAAGTTCAAAGTCAAGATATTGCTGGATTGTCGTTGAGTGAGCAGATCTCAGTACCACGTATAATACATGCACTAGAACCTTAGGTGAACTCACGTTTATGAAAGTATAAGATGTGAGTGAAGATGATTCAACCATTCTCCTCACTGTACCCTTTATACAAGGAGCTGTCAGAATTTTCTCCTCTCTGTCCCAACGAGGCTAGCAACATACGGTAATGGAGGAGGCCATTCAGCTCCTGAACCTCTTCTACAATTCACCCAGAATGTAACTGAACCTAACCCTAAAAACTACCTTCAACTTCACAGTCCTTAATAACACGATGTGCAAAGCATCTACCAATCTGGGATCAATTAGCTTTTTGTCTGCTCATCCATGGGTCATGGGTGTTGTTGGCTGGGCCAGCATCTATGGTTTGTCCCTAGCAGCTCTTGAGAATATATAAATTAGCTTCAAATATTAAAGAAGGTTCCTTGCCTTGAGCAACCGATGTGTGAGTCCTCACTAACCTCACAACTCAGAATTATCATTGACTGACTCAGAACTCATTGATGAAACCAGCCTGTATGGCTTGGGAGAATACCAAGTAGTGTCAATATCCACGAAGCCATGGGGTAGTTGATTATGGATTTTTCAAAAAAAAACACAGTTCAATTTATAAATGTTTTAAAAGCAAACTGAAATGTTTTTGTTAATTCATTTTGGATGCAGCTAAGTAGTGCAAATGTTTCCATTCTGCCCCTGGCAATGCAAAAATCCATTTCACTGAATGGACACCACTAATACTTCCTGATTCTCATAAACCGCATTCTGATTATTGATTCTCATGAAAAAAAGGTGTCTGCCTGGGAGTCCAGGGAATACTGTTTTTCAATCAGATCTGCCAAACGTCCTCGGTGTTCACCAAATAAGTGATGGGGGTTGGGGGCAGAGGGAGAGAGGGAGAAAGGTTAGGAACATTCCTTTATAATCTCAGGAGCTGTCAGTGTATTCTGTAACTGAATTTAATATACTTTGTAGAATTGAGGCACCCACTGCTGCTCTTTGTCTCCCATCGATAAGCAGGAAAAGAAAAAGACTCTCTAACACTGAATGCTTGGACAGCCAGAGCTGTGGAAAGCTACCTTTAAAAATAGCCCACTGCTTTCCTCCAGATGTGTCCATTACTGCACAACTAGGAATGACTTTAAGCTGTGATATGCCTTTCTCTTTATGTATTGTGTGGGTTACTCTGAAAGTCTGGTGGACCAAACTGTGCCCATTACAAACTTGAAACCTGCTAATTAGTATTATTTTCAGTTCCATTGCTATTTTGAGATGTGAATAGTGAGTTTTCTGTGTTCTATGATTTTGGTTTCACCTTTTACTGATATGACTGTCTCAGTGCTATCTATAGTTCCTGTTTGACTTGCATTGCTATTGAAGTGTATTAATTGTAATATGAAACAGTTATTGTCTCCTAATGGCTGCTACCTGTGGAATATCTATGAATGATATCGGATTGCTTTCACGTTCTGTACCAGTCTCCCCTCACTCCTCACCACTACCACCCCCAACAACCTGTTCAACCTTATTTCATAAATGGTTGCACAGAATGACACCGCAATTCCTGGCTGGGGTGGAGACAATGGGTCATTTCCCTTGTCAGTCGTGCCTGAAGACCACACTGGGATTGATTTTATGTACATAATTGATAATGTGTAATCATTCCCTAATCCATTGCAATTTGGTAAAGAGACAATTTCCCTGCGGTTGCACGGGAGTACAGAGCTAGCCTAATTCTACACACCGAGAAATGCTGCCAACTCTTTGTGTCTTGTGCTCACTAGGACAGATGCAAGAATACCAAATTTCAAACTTCATGTAATAGCAAAATCCTGCAGATTCTGGAAATCTGAAACAAAGATAGAAAGTGCTGGAGAGACTCAGCAGGTCTGGCAGCATCTATGGAGACAGAAACAGAGTTAACGTTTTGAGTCCGATATGAGTCTTCTCCGGACCTGACAACAATAAGATCAACTAGTGTATTGGACTTGAAATGTTAACTGTTTCCCCACAAATGCTGCCAGATCTGCAAAGTTCCTCCAGCACTGTCTGTCTTTGTCTCAGATTCCATTTGCCGCTTGCTTTGAAAGTTGTCAACCTCACACCTGTCCTGATGAGTGAAAGATGGCCCAGGAGGTGGTAGAAGCAAATCTGACAGCAACATTTAAGAGACATTTGAACAGACACATGAACAGGCAGAGAATAGATAGATACAACCCATGTGCAGGCAGATGGGATTAGTTTAGGATGTCATCATGGTTGGCACAGATATGGTGGGCCTAAAGGCCTGTTCCTGTGCTGTACCGTTCTGCGTTCCTACAGTGTGTCTCTTTTCTTCTCCAATACTCAAGTTCACATTTTAAAAAAAAAATCATCCACACAATGTGGGCCTTGCCAAGCAGGTTTGCATTTATCGCCTAAGTCTAATTGCCCAATGGCAGTTAGGAGTCAACCACACTGCTGTGTGTATGGAGTCACATGTAGGACGTTAGTGAAACAGATAGCTTTTCCTGACATTTGACCACAATTTCATGGTCATCATTCGAATCTTACTTCCAGGTTTTTCTTGCATTCAAATTCCACTACCTGCTGTGGCACCTGAGTCCCTTGATTACCAATCTCACAGTAATATCACGAGGCCATCGCCTTCCGAGGTGTCTTGATTTGCTGTAAACTATGTGAGTTCCTTTGTATTCCTCTTTTGTATCTAAGATCCGTACCTAGGTACTCGTACCTAAGATGGCACCATAAGAGGTGACATTGTGAAACTTTTCACTGTACTCCTGTAATTCTGTACTTGAGTACACATGTTAATAACAGATGTTCTATTCTTATCTCAGCTCAGTTGTTACTCTCCTACCACAGACCTGAAATGAACCTAATCATTTCAATTCCTAACTCCTTAGAATATAGAACATAGAACAGTACAGCACAGTACAGGCCCTTCGGCCCACGATGTTGTGCCGAACTTTTACCCTAAACCTAAGGTCTATCTAACCTCCACCCCTACCTTATACTATCATCCATATGCCTATCTAATAGCCGCTTAAATGCCCCTAATGAGGCCGACTCCACTACCCTCTCCGGCAATGCATTCCACGCCCCTACCACTCTCTGAGTAAAGAACCTACGTCTGACGTCTCCCCTGTATTTACCTCCACTCACTTTAAAACTATGCCCCCTCGTAATAGCTACCTCCACCCACTCCACCTTAACTCATCTTAATAGCTGAGATGGTATTGTCGACATTTAGGCTGTTGTATATTTTTTCACTCATTTTCCTTTCTTTCTGTTTAAACGCTCACTATTAAGGCATGATATGGAGGTGCTGGTGTTGGACAGGGGTGGACAAAGTCAGAAATCACAGACCTGCACCTGATGAAGGGGCTGCGCTCGGAAAGCTTGTGATTCCAAATAAACCTGTTGGACGATAACCTGGTGCCCTGTGACTTCTGACTGTCTCACTCTTAGGACATATCAGATGGGATACATTGCATTGTTTTCTGGAGTTTTGATGAAGACTTAGCAACTTGCCACAAAGGTGGATTTAAAACTTTTTTTTTATCCGGACTGGGTAAATTCACTGAGCCATTGCAGGAAAGTTGATTTCCATCAAAACCATTGAACCGACTTGCAATAACCAAGGAGCGGTGTTAGCTGTCACCTTGATGTTTCTGCTGACATTCTTCCATTGATCGTGTCCTTTCAAAGCTTTCCTAAGACCTTGACTGATGGCCTTTTGTGCAGCTTTATGAATTTTTGCTCCTTTTTCCCACACCTTCAGAAAAAAAAATTAGTTATCGTTAATTAAAAGCGTCACCATCCTCTATATAAGCGTTCAGATCAGTTTAAAAGGGGATCATTACAACAACAACTTATACTTAGGCGGTACCTTTTTTTTAAGAAACCCAAGTGGTCATTTATGGGATGTGGGTGTTGCTGGCTGGGACAACATTTATTGCCTATCACAATGCAGCAAAATGTCCCAAAAGCACTTCACAGGGGTATTGTCAAAATCAGTGAACTTCATATGGAAATCATAGAATCCCTACGGTGTGGAAACAGGCCTTTCGGCCAAACAAGTCCACACCTACTCTCAGACCATCCCATCCAGACCCATCCCCCTATAGCCCACCTAAACCTACACATCCTTGAACACTAAGGGGAATTTAGCATGGCCAATCCTCCTAGCCTGCACATCTTTGGACTGTGGGAGGAAACCGGAGCACCCGGAGGAAACCCACGCAGACACAGGGAGAATGTCCAAACTCCACACAGACAGTCGCCCCAGGGTGGAATCGAGCCCGAGTCCCTGGCGCTGTAGTGCTAACCACTGAGCCATCATGCCACCCACAGAAATGTTAAAGAAAAAGTTAGTCAAGGGGGAATAGAATGGTTGAACAACCTGAGGGCTTAAGGGACAGAATTCCAGGGCTCAGTGGCTAAGCAAGTGGGGTGCTGTTCAATTGGTTGAATGGTGAAAACTGGAGTCCCCATCAGGTAGATGGGAACAGTAGCAAGATATGCAATACTGAAGAGAGATTTCAAAGGAGTACCATTTCTAAGATAACAGATAAATTGCATTAGAATAAAATGCCTCATAATCTGGGAAGATACCAGGGTGACTTCGATTAGGTTCATTTCAGCTCTCTGTTGGGAGAGTAACAACTAAGCTGAGATTAGAATAGAATATTAGAATAGAATATCTGTTAATGACATGTGTACTCAAGTACAAGAGTACAGTGAAAAGTTTTACAACGTCATCTCTTATAACTCCATCTTAGGTACAAGTACCTAGGTATGAATCTTGGTTACAAAAGAGGAATAAAAAGGAAAAGTAGTTGCATTACTTTACAGTTTAAAGAATAAGTTAGAAATAAGACATAGGTAAACCGATTGACATTACAGTCGGATAAACAAATTACAAATAAACATTACATTGCAGTTGCTCAGCACAGGGTCTTCCATACATAGTGTGGCCATCCGCACCAGACCCCAGTCCAACAACCATCTCCCATCTGCTCCAAGTCTCCAGTCTGCTCCGCACTGGCTCTCAGCTGCTACAACTTATGTTTTCCCCATGATTCCTTCACCTCGCTGGCCTCTACCGGGGACTCACTCCCCAGGATGGCTCCTGCTCTGGGACTGCCCCCCTTCACCATCTCCTGCTCTGAGACTGCATCTCTTCACCACCTCCTGCTCCAGGACTGCTTCCCTTCACCACCTCCTGCTCCAGGACTGCTTCCCTTCACCACCTCCTTCTCCAGGACTGCTCCCCTTCACCATTTCCTGCTCTGGGTCTGCTTCCCCTTCACCATCTCCCGCTCCAGGTCTGCTCCCCTTCACCATCTCCTGCTCCAGGACTGCTTCCCCTTCACCATCTCCCGCTCCAGGTCTGCTCCCCTTCACCATCTCCTGCTCCAGGACTGCTTCCCTTCACCATCTCCAGCTCCAGGACTGCTTCCCTTCACCATCTCCTGCTCCAGGTCTGCTCCCTCTCACCATCTCCTGCTCTGGGACTCCTTCCCCTCACCATCTCCTGCGCCAGAACTGCTTCCCCTCACCATCTCCTGCGCCGGGATTCCTTCCCCTCACCATCTTCTCCTGCTCCGGGACTCCTTCCCCTCACCATCTCCTGTTCCGGGACTCCTTCCCCTCACCATCTCCTGCTCTGGGACTCTTCCCCTCACCACCCTCTGCTCCAGAACACATTCCCCCACACCGGCCACTGCTCTGGGACTGCGTTCCCACTTCGGGATTTGCCACTGGGGCTCACCAGCTCCTCCATTCCCCTAACACAGATAGGAGACAAAAGGAAGGGACATGAAACAAAGAAGAAATTAAAAGAAGAGGCTGTGAATTGGGAGAAAGATACAGGAAAAAATATAGAGATAGTAGGAGCTGCAGATGCTGGAGAATCTGAGATAACAAGGTGTAGAGCCGGATGAACACAGCAGGCCAAGCAGCATCAGAGGAGCAGGAAAGCTGATGTTTCGGGCGTAGACCCTTCTTCAGAAATAGATGGGTTGGCAAATTGCAATAACAAAGGATAAAGAAAGGGAGAGAGGTAAAGATGTTCCAGAGGTAAACAGGGGCAAATCATTGAGGCAGTTTGGCCATTATCATTTAAGATTTGAAGCCCGGGAAGCTAAATATGATGTGAGTAATAACCGAAAGAACTGCGGATGCTGTAAATCAGAAACAAAAACACAAGTTGCTGGAAAAGCTCAGCAGGCCTGGCAGCATCTGTGAAGAAAAAATCAGAGTTAACATTTCAGGTCAGGTGACCCTTCTTCAGAAATATAATGTGGCTCTAAGGTTTTGGAGTAGATCTGTAGCTCGGGTTGTGGGTGTTGAGGTTGGTTGGCTCGCCGAGCTGGTTTGTTGTTCCGCAGACATTTCGTTACCGTGCTTGGTAAAATCGTCAGTGCAGCCTCTGATGAAGCGTCGGTGTGTTTTCCCACCTGGTTTTTAAACTCTGGGGTCCGTTGCGATGGATTGCCTCACTTCCGGGTTTCCTCCGTAGTGGAATGTATATGGGGTCGAGTTCAATGTGTTTATTAATAGCATACTTCGTGGAATGCATTGCCAGAGAGGGTGGTGGAGTCGGCATCATCAGGGGCATTTAAGCGGCTATTAGATAGGCATATGGATGACAGTATAAGGTAGCGGTGGAGGTTAGATAGACCTTAGGTTTAGGGTAAAAGTTCGGCACAACATCGTGGGCCGAAGGGCCTGTACTGTGCCGTACAGTTCTACTGGTCTATGCTTTGTGAAGTGCCATACTTCCAGGAATTCTCCTGCTAGTCTCTGCCTAGCCTGTCCCAGGATCTCGGTGTTGTCCCAGTCGAAGTCGTGGTTCTCCTTGTCCATGTGGATTGAGATGAGTGAGTGTTGGTTGTGTCTTTTTGTAGCCAGTTGGTGTTCATGTACTCTTGTTGTTAGTTTCCTTCCCGTTTGTCCGATGTAGTGTTTCTCGCAGTCTCTGCAGGGGATCTTGTAGAAGATATTAGTCCTGTCCATGGCGGGGAGTGGGTCTTTAGTTCAGGTGAGCACTTGTCGTAGGGTTGACGTGGATTTGTGTGCCACTCTGATGCTCAGCGGTCGTAGAAGTCTTGTGGTGAGTTCTGACGTGTTCCTGATGTAGGGTAGTGTGATGAGTGTATCGGGGCGTGTAGAATCTTTCTGATGCTGTTCCTGCAGGCATCTCCTGACCCAGTTCTTTGGATATCCATTATCCTTGAACACTTGGAAGAGGTATTCCTCCTCCTCTTGGCGTAGTTCCATGTTGCTGCAGTGTGTTGTTGCCCTTTTAAATAGTGTTCAAACAGTAAGCGAAGCGAAGTAGTAAGGAACAGCATCAGAAAGATTCTACACGCCCCGACACACTCATCACACTACCCTACATCAGGAACACGTCAGAACTCACCACAAGACTTCTACGACCGCTGAGCATCAGAGTGGCACACAAGCCCAAATCAACCCTACGACAAGTGCTCACCCGAACTAAAGACCCACTCCCCGCCATGGACAGGACTAATATCTTCTACAAGATCCCCTGCAGAAACTGTGAGAAACACTACATCGGACAAACGGGAAGGAAACTAACAACAAGAGTACATGAACACCAACTGGCTACAAAAAGACACAACCAACACTCACTCATCTCAATCCACATGGACAAGGAGAACCATGACTTCGACTGGGACAACACCAAGATCCTGGGACAGGCTAGGCAGAGACTAGCATGAGAATTGCTGGAAGCATGGCACTCCACAAAGCAGGCTATTAGTAAACACATTGAACTCGACCCCATATACATTCCACTACGAAGGAAACCCGGAAGTGAGGCAATCCATCGCAACGGGCCCCAGAGTTTAAAAACCAGGCAGGAAAACACACCGACGCTTCATCAGAGGCTGCACTGACGATGTTACCAAGCACGGTAACGAAACGTCTGCGGAACAACAAACCAGCTCGGCGAGCCAACCAACCTCAATATAAAAGATAGTAGGAACTGCAGCTGCTGGAGAATTGGAGACAACGAGATGCAGGGCTGGATGAACACAGCAGGTCAAGCAGCATCATAGGAGCAGAAAGGCTGAAGTTTCAGGCCTAGACCCTTCATCAGAAAAGGAGGAGGGGAAGGGGGTTCTGTATTAAATAGGGAGAGAGTGGGAGGCGGATAGAAGATGGATAGAGGAGAGGATAGGTGGAGAGGAAACAAACAGGTCGAAGAGGCGGGGATGGAGCCAGTAAAGGTGAGTGTAGGTGGGGGAGTTAGGGAGGGGATAGGTCAGTCCAGGGAGGACGGACAGGTCAAGGGGGCGGGGTGAGGTTAGTCGGTAGGAGATGGAGGTGCGGCTTGAGGTGGGAGGAGGGGATAGGTGGGAGGAAGAACAGGTTAGGGAGGCTCGGGGACCGCTTTGCAGAACACCTACGCTCGGTTCGCAATAAACAACTGCACCTCCCAGTCGCGAACCATTTCAACTCCCCCTCCCATTCCTCAGACGACATGTCCATCCTGGGCCTCCTGCAGTGCCACAACGATGCCACCCGAAGGTTGCAGGAACAGCAACTCATATTCCGCTTGGGAACCCTGCAGCCCAATGGTATCAATGTGGACTTCATAAGCTTCAAAATCTCCCCTCCCCCTACCGCATTCCAAAACAAATTCTGTCCATCAACAGCCGAAACCCTTCATTTAGAATTTAGAATGAGCTTTATTGTCACATAAGTACAGTGAAAAGTTTACAAGTTGCTACTTATGGTGCAGTCTTAAGTACCAGTGTACCTAGGTACAGATTCTTAAGCAAAATTCTTAGGGAAAAAAAATTAGAAAAAAAACAAAGACATAAAATGCCTAGCAAATAAATTAGAAAAATAGAGAAATACAAGTTTAGAATAACAGCCCTTCCAACCCACACCAAACTGGGCTTCACCCTGAGGCCAGGAGTTTCGGGAGTTCAAGTCCACACTGAGGCCGGGAGCTCGAGTCCACACTGAGGCGGGGAGTTCCACGCTGACACCGGGAGTTCCAGTCCACGCTGAGGCCAGGAGTTCCACGCTGAGGCCGGGAGTTCCAGTCCACGCTGAGGCCGGGAGTTCTACGCTGAGGCCGAGAGTTCGAGTCCACGCTGAGGGCGGGAATTTGACTCCACACTGAGGCCGGGAGTTCGAATCCACACTGAGGCCGGGAGTTCGAGTCCACACTGAGGCCGGAAGTTCACACTGAGGCCGGGAGTTTGAGTTCGCACTGAGGCTGGGAGTTCGAGTTCACACTGAGACTGGGAGTTCACACTGAGGCCGGGAGTTCGAGTCCACACTGAGGCTGGG
>NC_063346.1:7024508-7055720 GCF_021869965.1 Rhincodon typus
TTCCACGCTGAGGCCGGAGTTTGACTCCACACTGAGGCCGGGAGTTCGAGTCCACACTGAGGCCGGGAGTTTGCGCTGACTTGCACCCCAGACGTTGTGATGCTGCCTGAGAACAGGGGGTAAAAAGAAAAAGAAAAAAAAATGCAAAAAAAGGATAGAGAGAGAAAAAAAGAAATGGGCAGAGTGGATGAGCTCCAGCTCAAGATTTCTACTTCACTGCCATCTTGGAGATTCGAGATTTAGAGATTATGTTCCATTGTCCTATTATCACCATTGCAGGGAAATACTCCAATGTCAACCCAGCTTCTTTTTTTTCCCCCATAATCTTTCATTCACAATTTGTTGACTAATGTGGTCTTTTTTTTGCCTCACCTTGCTTCTCTTTTAATTAATCCCCTTTTGCTTTCTTTCTCCCAATCTCCTCCCTTCATCTCTGTCTGATCTTCTTACACTCGCATTCTCACTTTGGCCTTTCTTTGTTTATTCCACTGTAAGCTGATTTGTAAGTGTAGGAAGAAGCTCATTGCTGACCTCATTTAGAATTTCATGCCCAGATGCATCTAATTCATACATTTATTTATTTCCCTTATTTTAAATTAACGGCTCAAAAACATTTTCTCAAAGTTTGGTCTTTGCTGACAGACAGCACAATACTGAGCCCTGAGAGATTGGTGTTAAGATATAAGAAATAAATCAGTGGGTCAGAATTAATAGATATTACCTAGCTGAAATAAATGGGATTCTGATAGTGGGTGAAACCAATTTTTCATGAATAAAGCTTATTTTAGACCAACACAAATAGCTGCAAGTTTCATCTTTTCAATCTGTTGGTATCTTAGATCAAAACTGAAAGGGAGCTCTGTACTGGAGCAAGAGCTTTCTTGTTTGCTTCACTGCATGTTATTTTCTTGTATTTAATTTGACAAGTGCATTTGGATGATTTTCTTGTAGATCTGAACATACTTACAGACGTTTAGCAATCAGTCTAGTCACATTTTCCTTTTTCAGCTCACTTGACATAAGGTATCATGGAAAATGATGGGCCCAAACTGCACTGCGGGAGTCCATTTGGCCTATTGTAACTTTGGAGGAACAATCCAATTTGACCTACTCTTCCCTACTCTTCCTACAAAATCCTCCTGGTTTTCACCTTTTGAAGAATACGACTGAACCTGCTTCCAGATCATAACAACTTGCTCACATATATAATTCTCCTCACTTCTTTCACTGGAGTGTAGGAGTTTGAGGGGTGACCTGAAAAAGGCTTATGAAATCATAAGGGATATAGATAAGGTGAATCGCAAGTGTCTTTTCCTTAGGGTGGGAGATTTCAACACTTGGGGGCATATTTTTAAGGTGAGAGGAGAAAGATTTCAAAAAGACTAGGGCAATTTTTTTACACAGAGTGGTTTGTGTGTGGAATGAACTTCCACAGGAAATGATAGATGTTGGGACAGTTACAACGTTTAAAAGACATTTAGACAAGTACATAAATAAGAAATGTTCGGCAGGATTTGGGTCAAACACAGGCAGGTGGGACTAGCTCAGTTTGGAATTATGGTCAGTATGGACTGGTTGGACGGAAAGGTCTGTTTCCGTGCTGTATGACTTTTTGAATCTATGATTCTATTTCATGTCTGGTTCTTTATCCAGTTACCTTAAACTTGTAACACTAAACAAAAGAAAAACCAAAGAATTATAGATGCTGGATATCGAAAACAAAATCAGAAATTGCCGGAAAAACTCAGCAGGTCTGGCTTCATCTGTGGAGAGAAAGCAGAGTTAATGTTTCAGGTCCAGTGACCCTCCATCAGAACTGTTCTAAGCTGATTGTTTCAGGCAACAGCTTCTCCCTATTAGAGTTAAAAATATATACACTTTTTCTGAAGGCTCTCCTTGAGACCTCCTAGGGCTATTATGTGCTTTTCAGGGGTTACTTTTTAGTTTTCAAGGGCTCGTTTTTCAGACTCACTCATTCCTTTATTAGATGTTGCAGTCAACTAGCATCAATACCTTTTTTATAATATTTGTGTTGATATGTAAGAGATTTGGACTCACACAGGAGGAAGATTCGAATAATTCATCAATATTCCCCAGATACATTACCGCTCGATTAAATTTAAACCCGTAATCCATGAATTTTCTTGACATTACAGAATTTAAAACAATAATAACAGACATAATTTTATACATGAAAAGCCATTACCATAACCATGCCTTCCATGGACTTTGTGAGGTCATGGCTAAATGTTGCATTTTTGAATACAGTCTTGAGTAGAGTAACTGCATTTCAGGTAATTTAAAATTTATAAGATACTTTGAGATGTGAATGTGCAAACATATAAAAGAATGAACAAAAGTAGACCACTCGGCTCCTCGAACCTGCTCTGTCATTCAATAAGATCATAGCTGATCTGATTTTAACTTCAGTTCTACATTCCTGTATATCTCTGATAACCTTTCATCCTTTTGTCATCAAGAATCAATCTATCTCTGTCCTAAAAATATTTAAAGACTCTGCATCTACTTCATTTTGAGGAAGGGAATTCCAAAGACTCAAAACCCTCTGAGAAAAAAACATTTTCCTCGTCTCCATCTCACATGGACGCCAATTACCTTTTAAACACTGACCCCGAGATCTAGATTCTCCCACAAGAGGAAACGTCCTTTCAACAGCCACTTGGTCAAATCCCTTCAGGACATTATGTATTTCAATTAAGTCACCTCTGACTCTTCTAAACTCCAGAGGATACAAGCCTAACTTGTCTAGCCTTTCCTCATAAGGCAATCAACTCATTACAGATATCAGACGAACAAACCTTAGAACAAGATTCTGACTAGCAACCCTATCTATAATCACATAATCATATTAAGTTTCCCCTCAGTCTCTGCAGCTCCAGAGAAAACAACCTGAGATTTTCTAGCCTCTCCTTATAGCTCATTCCCTCTAATCCAGGCAGATTCTGGATTCTGAACTTTCTCTAAACTGTTTTCAATACATTAAAATCCTTTCATAGTTTCAGCCATCAGTACTCTACATAGTATTCCAGATCCAATCTCACCAATGTCCTCTACAATTGATGACGCAGAAATGGAAATATTTATAAAGCTGCCCAGTATTAAATGATACAATTGACACAGGCTTGTCCAGAGTATTTCAACCCAATTTGATTCCTGAACTCATGCACCTTTAATTGAGCGACTCAACGTCATTTTAAAATAATTTATTAGATCAGTTTCCTATGCCCTGTCAGCAGAATGTCCTATTGTTGAAAACTTTTCCTCTTTGCCACACCTTCCTCTCCTTTCAGGCTTTTTCCACCCCTTATAAACCCTCTCCCCTCTTTGCAACCTCTCATTTCCTTTTGCAGCCTATCTCTCCCTCTTAGCAAACTCCATCTCCCTTTTATGGTTCCTCACTTTCCCTTGGTTCACAGTCTTCCTTTACAGCCTTTTACTCTCACTTAGCAGAACCACTCACTGCCCTCTTCCTCCAACCCTTTTCCGAGGAAGGGTCACCGGACCCAAAACGTTAACTCTGTTTTCTCCTCCACAGATGCTGCCAGACCTGCTGAGCTTTTCCAGCAACTTTGTTTTTGTTCCTTTGCACACACTCCTTCTCCCTTTTGCAGACTCTCTCCTCTCCTGTTGTAGACCTGCATTGTTCCTTTCCAGCTTTGCCCTCCACCCTTCCCTGTAGCTCCTCCACCCTCCTACTTTTCAATCTCACTTCCCTCTCTGCCTCCTGGTCCGTTGCCCTCACTGCCCAGCCCGCTGGGCGCCCCAGCAAAAACAAAGACAGAATCCTCCTTGTCCTCACATATCACCCTACTAACCTCCATACCCAACGTATCATTCTCCGCAACTTCCACCTCCGACAAACCGACCCCACAAGCAAAGATATATTTCCCTCCCCACCCCTATCTGCCTTTTAGTAGGGACCGCTCACTCTGAATCTCCCTTGTCCGCTCCGCACTTCCCACTAGCCCCACCACATCCGGCACCTTTCCCTGCGGCAACCGCAGGAAGTGCTACACCTGCCCCTACACCTCCCCCTTCACCTCCATTCAAGGCATGAAACAAACCTTCCACATCAGACAGAGGTTCACCTGCACATCCGTCAATGTGGTCTATTGCATCCGCTGCTCCCGATGTGGTCTCCTCTACATCGGTGATACCAAGCGGAGGCGCGGAGACCGTTTTGTAGAGCACCAGCGCTCTGTTTGCAACAAACGACAACACCTTCCGGTCGGGAGCCATTTCAACTCCCCCTTCCAGTCCCTGGGTGACATGCCTATCCTGGGCCTTCTCCAGTGTCACAATGACACCATCCACAAATTGGAGGAGCAACACCTCATATTCCGCCTCGGGAGCCTACAGCCCAATGCTATAAATATGGATTTTACCAGTTTCAAAATTTCTGCACTCCCGGCCTCATCCCATGATCAACCCTCCCTCTCATCACCACCTCCTTGGCCTGACACAACCTGACCACCTTCTCTCCCACCTACCCGCCCCTCCCACCTCACTGACCAATCCCCACCACTGCCTACCTGCGCTCACCTATCACCATCCCACCTTCCTTCCCCAGCCCCACCCCTCCTCTCTCTATTGCTTTCTGAGCCCCCTTACCCATCCCCATTTATGAGGAAGGGTCCTGACCCGAAACGTCAACTTTCCTGCTCCTCTGATGCTGCCTGGCCTGCTGTGTTCCTCCAGCTCCACACTGTGTTCTAACAGAGAGTGAGTTGTTGTTTGACCATGCAGGGGGCAATACAACCAAGTATATTATTGTGTCTTTGATCTTGGGAGCAGGAGTTCATTCAGTTTGATCATGGTTGATCATTACCTACACTCAGTTAATGTGCTTTCATTCCATTTTGTCCTCACCGAGCAAAGAACACAACCAATCAAAGTTTTGAGTTCTCCAGCCTCAGATGCATTAGAAACATAGAAAATAGGAACAGGAATCGGCCACATGACACTTCAAGGTTGTTTTACCATCAGTTATGTTCATGACTGATCTCCCCATTTAGTAAGCTGTTCCTGCTTTTCCCCCTCTTTGAGCCTTTTAGTCTCTAGTGTTATATCCTACTCCTTCTGGAGACTGTATAAGGTTATCACCTTGACAATTTCCTGTGGTAGAGGATTTCACAGGTACACCACTCTCAGGGTGTGGAAAGTTCTCCCCATCTCAGTCCTAAATTGTTTACCCCGCATCCTTAGGCTGTGACCCCTGTTTTTGAACTTCCCCCACCGTCAGGAACGTCCTTCCTGCATCTACCCTATCTGTACTTTGCCCAACTAGGGAAGTAGGGACAGAGTTCTGGATAGTAGGAACTGCAGATGCTGGAGAATCTGAGACAACAAGGTCTAGAGCTGGATGAACACAGCAGGCCAAGCTCTGAAACTGCTTGGCCTGTTGTGTTCATGCAGCTCTAGACAGAGTTCTGGATGTCTATTATCCTTTGACAAGAAGAGCAGTTGCTTGTTTTGCTCTGATACCGTTGGCTTGATTCTTTGCTCTTCTCTGGTCCAGGGAATGCTGAATTTAATGACAACACATTAACTGTTTCCTGGTTATAATGGGTTGAACAGAAACAGAGCAAAACTCATACAGCCCAAGACTGACTTCATATCTGTTCCACCAAGTTCTGACTTTCCCTTATAGGGCCACTGGAGGGAGCTCCACAATAACTCTCTACACAACAAAAAAATGATAATTACCCATTCACTTTCATAAACATCTGTTAACTGGTGAGATCAAAATGAAGCTTTCAAAGCTTTTTGCTGTAGCTCAGGGGTCAGCACTCTGGTCTTTGGCTTGGGAAATCATTGGTTTAAGACTTTGTAAGTCACCCACCTCACGCTCCAATCTTGACCCTTTGAGTTGGTTGTTTTAATTGACACTAATGTGTGGGAAGGCTCGACTGTCAGAGATGTTACCTTTTCAATTACGAACGAAACTGAGGCTCGGTGAATTTAGTCTATGCTTTGTGAAAACCTATATATTGGACAGTTTTTCAATTGTCCCCTTCTGCTTTTGTGTCAGGGGCTCATAGCGCTTTCTTGTTTTGGAGATAATTTTCTACCGAACTTCTTAGAATTCATCTCACTCACCATATTAGGCTAATGAGACATTTGGTGGATCAGCCTGATTTGTTTCTTAATATTTGTACTTCACAAATTTCTGATTATTGTCAAATGATCTTTGAATTTCCTTGTCCCTTGCATCCCCTTCAATTTCCTTTTGTTAATTGCTGAGAATTTATTTGTATTTCCACTGTGCTACATGCTGAGTTCCATCTGCTTTCGATTTATTTTCTTCACAGGACGGTGCTTAGCTTTGAAATGTTACTCCTTTGGTTACGAGCACTGAATAATCTTTGCTGTGCAAATAGAAATCTAGGTTAATGCTGTCTAAGATATCCAGCCTCTCCTTACAACTCCAACCATCCATGCCCTGCAACATCCTGGTAAATCTTTTCTGAGCCCCCTCCAGCTTAATAACATCTTTCCTAAAACAGGGCAACCAGAACTGGACGCAGTATTCCAGAAGAGCCTCACCAATATCCTGTATAACTTCAACATGATTCCCAACTTCGATACTCAAAAGCCTGAGCAATGAAAGCAAGCATGCTAAACACCTTCTTAATCAGGGGCTGCTCCCTCATTAGAGGGGAGTGTCTTGTGTAGGTTTAATCTGAGGGCCACCGCATCTCAGGTGAGGGGAAACGTTGAGAAGGAGATTCTTATTGTGGGAATCGAACCCAGCCTGCTGGTATCACTCAGCAGTGCAGTACAGCTGTCTAGCCAAATGAGCTTACTGACTCCCACACACTGCTAAAAGATTATTGATTGGAAGTGTTGGCTTTGGCAATGGTTTCTTGGAGGCTTTGACACCTGGTCTGCCACCTGGCAAGCTGGCAACGTTTCCCATCTGAGGAGAAGCTCACCAGCATCAAATGCCTCTCTGGCTCGTTAGTGGGAAGCCATTGAATGACAGCTGTTTGCAACCAGATCTGGGTGTCCTTGTACATCAGTCACTGAAGGTAAGTGTGCAGGTGCAGCAGGGAATGAAGAAGGCAAATGATCTGTTGGCCTTCATAGCAAGAGAATTCAAGTAAAAGAACAAGGATGTACAATTGCACAGGGCCTTGGTGACACCAGTATTGAGTGCAGTTTTGGCCTCTTTATCTGAGAAAGGATGCCTGGCTATGGAAGGAGTACACCAAAGTTTTACGAGACTGATCCCTGAGATGACAAGACTGACAAATGAAGAGAGACTGGATTGGCAATGACTAAACTCACTGGAGTTTGGAAGAATGTGGAGGGGTCTCGCAGAAACCTATACATTCTAACAGGGCTAAACAGGGTAAATTAAGGAAGGATCTCCCCAATTAATGGGGAGCCATGGTTTAAGGGGAAGGCAATGGCCTAGTGCTATTACTGCTGTACTGTTAATCCAGAAACTGAGGTAATGTTCTGAGGACCTGGCTTTGAATCCTGCCATGGCAGATGGTGGTATTTGAATCCAATAAAAATCAGGAATTAACAGTCTAATGATGACCATGAAATCATTGCTGATGGTTGGAAAAAAACAATCTGGTTCACTAACGTCCTTTAGTGAAGGAAATCTGCCATCCTTACCCGGTCTGGCCTACATGTAACTCCAGGCCTAAAACTATGTGGCTGACTCTTAACTGCCCTCTGGGATGGCAATAAACACTGACCTAGCTCACGATGCTCTCATCTTGTAAATGAATGAAAAGAAAATTGGTAGGCATTTTAGGACTGAGATGAGGAGAAATTTCTTCACCCAGAGTGTGGTGAGCACATGGAATTCTCTACCACAGAAAGTCCCTGAGGTTAAAACATGGAATATCCTCAAGAAGGAGTTAGTTACAGTCCTGAGGGCTGAAGGGATCAATGGGTAATAGGACAAGGTATCAGACCATGAACACATTGAATGGTGGAGTAGGCTCAAAGGGCCGAATGGCCTTCCCCTGCTTGTATTTTCTTTGTTTCTGTATAATCAGCATTCCCCAGGTTCAAGGACCTGATGTGGGGAGGTGAGGGAGAGTAGAAATCCCATCCACTGAGAGCCGCTGGCCGATCAAAGGCCCACAGTTCTGTTGGTCTGCAGCATCATCAGGGAAGGTGTGCCTGCTGCTGGAATGATACCAGCTGGACACTCAGGATTGAGTGGTGACCCCAGCCAAATGGGCTGGGGAGGAGGTGTGCTGGTGGGGAGGGGTTTTGGGTAGTCAGAGGGAAATGATGTAGGGAAGTTGGCAGCAAAGGCAGGGGCATGGCTTTCAGTTGCTAGATCTCACGATCAGGTCCTGAGTGCACTCGAAAGAGGGACAACAAGCACCCAGGCTTGTTTATGTAAACCATGCATAGAGCCAGCTCTGCCACTATTGAGTTAATATTAGCGACAATAGGATGAGGTCCTTTAGTGCTCATTAACTACTTACTTAAGACCCTCAACTGGCTGAGGCCAGCAGTCCATTCATAGTTTTACTGTTGTAGATGTAATTTTAGTACAAGTAGGAATATTCCAAAGTACTTCATTGGCTGTGAAGCACCTTATAATTCTTCTAAATTTCAAGAAGGTGGTGTTTACACAGTAGGTAGTGTTCAGGCTGAGACTGCCCACTCCAGGCGGGCAGCATTGTTTTTCTCTCTCTCTCCTTTGTGTCTTTCTCTTTTGCTTTTCCTTTTCACCTTCCTGACATTCACAGGGAGACCGGTCACAGTCCCCTGGTTTTAAAGGCCCAATGCATGGAGTCCTGGAATGTCGCTGGAGCATTGGCTGCAGAGATGGCAGAGCACAGGCTTCTGACTGCGGTAGGCCCGGACTGGGAACATCGCTGAAGTCCCAGAGCCGTATTTGGGACTCTAGCCAATGAACTCAATTTAAGTACTTTCCTTTCTATTCTTTTGTAGCTCAAAATGGTGCCAGATTGTGGCCAACAGGACACTTTTCACCAAACCATTCTTTCATTCACCTTGGGAAGTTGATGAAGATACATCATTAAAATGCCAGTTTTTCTTCTTTCCATTGATATGCTTGATGAGGCAGTATGTATAGTGAAAGGACCAGAAACATCAACAATAGGAGCAGGGATAGACAGTTCAGCCCTTTGAGTCTGCTCTGCCATGCAATATGATCACACCTGACCTTTGATCTCAGTACTGTGCTCCCACTTTCTCCCCATTCTCTTTGACCCCTTCAGTCTAAAGAACTACATTTAACTCCTTCCTGAAAACATTCAATGTTTTGGAAGCAGATAATCAATACAACAGGTGCAAATTGTGATATCCCTTATTCTTTCCCCAGTTAACATCAGGGAAAGACTTAAAAGAAGAATAAACAAATTATTGTTACCAAACTGACCCAGCGATGGCTGCATTATCATGTAATCAATGTGTTTTCACTAAGCCTCTGCCTCCTAATCACCATCCCCTCCCAAGTTCTCCCCAGGAGGCAGTTTACTCTGTCTCACTTCAACACGTCTTCTGTCACCCAATGTAAGTGGACCTGTAAGAAGTCGCTGAGTCTCCCCTTGTGTTCGACTAACAGCCCAAAGCAAAATAGGGCAGTAACGTAGGGATCATGCAAAAGCAAAACATCATGGATGCTGTATATCAGAAATCAGAAATGAAACAGGGAGATTGATGGACTTCAATCATTCAGGAGAATGACCTTTGATCAGGGTTGGTGGGGAGTTTGAGGTAGGACAGTTTACAAGCAAGTGCAGATCTGGAATGAAGACTGGGTGATGGGAGGAAGCAGGAAGAGAAGTGTTGGGGGGAAGTGAGCAAAGTGTTCAGGTCTCTCATAGGATGTAAGGGTGGGAGCAAATTAGCTGATGGTTCTCATCAAAGGGAAGTGATAAAGGACAATAGTGAAAGGCTCTGAGAAGTATATGTATTGAATGGAACCGATGCCAAGTTCCACGTCTTCCTGCCTCAGGCAAGTCGATGCTCATTGGACCCCATGTCGATAGCACTTTAATTTCCTGATGCTTCACAATTTGCAGCTTTCAAACAGCCTAGTGTGAGCAAGATTACCACCAGCGCCACATGAATATACTGATTTGTGTAACTCAAAAGAAATCATTAACCCCATATGCTTCAGTACTAAATGTGTACAATCATCAATAAAATTACAACAATTATCATAAAATTGCCCTTCCATGTAATCCAGCTCCCTCACATGATCAGGTTTAGTCTTTTCTCCTAGCCAGAGTTTAGGATCACTGATTTTTGTTTTCAATTACACTAAGGCAGTTCCTTCAGAGACCCAAAATTGGTCACTCTTCTCTCTCGAGTGTTTGCTCCTGACCGAGGTGCTGAAGCCTCATTGGGATTTTCACGTCTATTAGGAAAACAGATCAACACCAGAACAGCAGAGACCTGCTTGTCTAAATCTGGAGGGGCCCCTGCCATTTTTTGACACCTTTTTCTTTGCTGATATTAATCTAGCTCTCTCACACTTTCATGCAAAGAAATCAAACCCAGCCAATGTATTAGGGTCTTGAGCTGGATGGACATAGCAGGCCAGGCAGCATCAGAAGAGCAGGAAAGCTGACATCAGCTGGCCTGCTGTGTTCATCCAGCTCTACACCTTGTTATCTCAGACTCCAGCATCGGCAGTTCCTACTATCTCTCAATGTGTTATGGTCAATATGTTTCATCATGTTAATTTAATTCTCACCAATGTTTTGATTTAGAAACCCATCCTCACCAGTGCTCTACATTGCTGACTGTACCTCATGTGATATCAGCTCCACATCCCTTCAATCCAGCAATGAAGTTATCAGTACACATTGTTGGTTAGGGGCCAGGAAATCCACACTTCATTCTCATCACAATGGAATTATGTTGGGGTGATAAAATGGATTCTGACATGATTGATGCCTTCACTTTGAGTGTATGCAAACAACTCCAAGAGACTCTCACAAACCTGTCTTCCTTTCAAATGTGACTCTTAAACAAGTGAACATGTCAAGGTTAATTTGTACACTGCAATGAAAAAACCAGTGGCTTGTGAATGGCAAGGGGAAAAAAAAAGGATTTTAGAAAATTTGGGCCAGCATAACACAAAATAACATGGATTGAAAAAGTGAAAGTCAATAAACTTTGAATGCACTCCAGGCAGATTCCAGTACACTCTCCCTAATAGACCAGGTCAGGTAGCTCCTGTGCACGTTTGATGCCCAGTTACAATTTTGAACCGTATCCAATATTTCTCTAGTTACACTGGAAACTCTGATTCAAAGCAAACAAGAACTATTTTTCACTTAGACACTCTTGTTATCATTTATATGTTAACAATAACAATTTATGTTTAATTGGCCTTTCATTTAGAAGGTAAAAGTATAAGAAATTGGATTCAGACAATGAACACCGACTGTGATGCAAATGGTGCATTTTTATCTGTTTTCATTTATTGGAATCTTTCCTGCTGGTCATCACAGATGGAATTTTTAAAAAATCAATTAAGCTTTGCTATTTATTTCAAGGTGTGTGGAATATACACACTGGGAGGGTGAGATAAATCCAATAACATGTCTCTGTGACATTATCCTGCCGAACAGGAGGGAGATGAATTCAGAGTGATTGGTGTCAGGTGTTTTCTGTCCTCAACTGAAAATGTGAAAAAAACAAAAGAGAGAAATGCACTCACACAGCAGCTTTCATGGTATCAGGACATCCCAAAGCACTTAACAGCTAATTAATTACTCCTTTGAAGCAAAGATATGTGGGCACTGCAGCAACAAGTTTGGAGGCATTGAGGGTATGGATACAGGTTGAATCACAGAATATGTACCATCTGGAAGCAGGCCATTTGGCCCATCATGTCTGCACCAACCGTCCAATGAGTATCCTTCCCAGACCCACCTTCCTACCCTGTGCCCCTAACCCTGCATTTCCCATGGCTAACCCACCCAGCCTGCACATCCCTGGGCACCATGGGCAACTTAGCATGGCCAATCCACATAGCCTGCTCATTTTTTGACTGCGGGAGGAAACCGGAGCACCCAGAGGAAACCTACTCAGCCACGGGGAGAATGAACAAACTCCACACAGACCAAGGATGGAATCAAACCCGGGTCCCTAATTCTGTGAGGCAACAGTGCTAACCACTGAATCACTGTGCCACCCAAAACATATGGCCAGCCCAACTGAGTTTCAGATCAATTTTACTCCCCCAGGATGCTGATAGTGGGGGATTTAGTAATGATAACATCATTGATCATCAAGATTGTGGTCCTGATCTCATAATCCAGTGCCTTCAACAAAGGAGCCAGAGACATGAGTTTCAAATCTCACTGTGACAGCTTGAGAATCTTACATTTACGTCATTAAACCATATGTGAATTAAGAGATAACATCAGTAATGATGACCATAAAACAATTTGATTGTTATAAAAGCGTATCTTATTCACTAATGCCCTCTAAGGAAGGGACATCAGATTCCCCGATATCCCCTAAAATAGTCTCCAGCCACACAGGATTGGGAATGACTTTGAAATAGCTTAATGAGCCTTTCAGTTGTATTCAAGGGGAGAATTAATGTCAACTTCCTTAAGGGTAATTAAGGATGGGCAATAAATGCAGTGTTAATGAAGTGAAATAAAGGGTTCCACACACAGATTAGAGATAATGGCTGGATTATGTGATAATAAGGTGTAGAGCTGGATGAACACAGCAGGCCAAGCAGCATCAGAGGAGCAGGAAGGCTAACATTTCGGATAATGATGATCAGGTCTTTGAATTTAACTCCCCATTCTCCTTCACAATTTTTCCATGCAATACGTTACATCCATCTGTGTGGGATGTTGTGACATCTGTTGTATGATAGCACCTCAATGTGAGCAGCAGCCCCTCCCATGGCATTGGGACTGTTGGTGTTGGTTTGGTGATTTGCTGTGTGACTTGTATATGTGATACCCTGTCTTGGAGATAAGAGTCCTGGAAGTAGAGCCACAGCTGGTTGGAGGTAGCCTTCCATTTGCAGACTGTGAGTGGTGGAGGTAATGTAGTGCTCCAAGCACACTTATAGGGTTTTCCTAATGGCTTGGCCTCAGCTACAGCCATAAGCACCCCAACAGTTCCACCTCTATAATGGTGCCTGCACCCTTGGATTCATTTTATATTAAACCTGAAAAGTTTATTCTGTCGGCCCCTCCAACCTGAAGAACCCTTTCCCTCTCACATCTGTGAGTGCAAATTACTAATTCATAGAATCCTTTCAGTGAGGGAACAGACCATTTGGCCGATCAAATCCACACTGGCGCTCCAAAGAGCATCTGACCCAGACTCAGCCTCATCCTGTCCCTGTAACCCTGCATTTCCTGTCGCTAAGACATCTGGCCTGCACACTCTGGGACAATTTAGCATGGCCAATCCACCTACCCTGCACATCTTTGGACTGTGGGAGGAAACCAGAGCACCTGGTGGAAACCCACACAGACATGGGGAGGAACGTACAAACTCCACACAGATAGTTGCCCAAGAGCCGATTTGAACCTGGGTCCCTGGCGCTGTGAGGCAGCAGTGCTAACCACTGAGCCACCCTGCCACCCCCTAATTCTTCTGAGCTAGAGGGTCTTCTGCTCTCCCTCCAGTTTTGAAATTCATCCTAATAGAAAACAAAATACTTCAAATACTGGAGATCTGCAGCAAAAACAGAAACTCAGCAGATCTGATAGCATCAGTGTGAAGGATAAAATTTCGAGTCTGGTGACCCTTTGTCAGAACGGAGGCTCATCCAGCCTTCCCCAGTTGCGTGGCAAAACCCACTCTCTGGTCACTAATTGACAAATTGGTGAGAATCACAGCTGAGTGACTGTTCTCAGGCATGACAAGTATCCAATCTCTACTGGAGCCCGATGATAGTACATTGAGGTGGACATACCCTGCCCTGAGGAAACTATTCAAAAAGGGATAAGTATGTTCAGAAAAACATAGTAACGCCCTGATATCTTGGGCAAGCGCTGGGAAACAGAGGCAGCATATTGATTTTGACTTCATGTGGATGGTACCATTCTTGGTGCACACAGCTTAGCAGTACAGTACGTCATTGCATGGGAAACAGTCTGCTCATGTGGCATAAAGGCACAAGGAACTGAAAGGGTTAATGCAGAGGAGTGCATTAAGCATTGCTCACTATGACAATATGGCATGGACTTACAGTCAGAGCATCTTAGGACAGCAATGGAGTGAGGCCTACCATATTGTACCTCCTCTTTGTCACTGAAATGGTGTCTATGATGTTCGTACATGTGTCTATTTACTAGCATATAATAAACTCCAAGTAGGTTTTTTTAAATTAATTCACTGGATGAGGGAATTGCTGACTAGCCCAGAATTTATGGCTCACCCTTAATTACCCAGGAGTAATTAACAGTCAACCACATTGCTGTCATTTACAGGCCAGACCAAGTTCGAATGGAAATTTCCTTCCCTGAAGGGCATTAGTAAACCAGATGGGTTTTTCCCCCAACAATTGGCAATGGATTCACCAGATTCTTTCCTCTTAACTTTAACTCCCACTACCTGCTGTAGCAGGAATTTGAACCCAGGTCCCCAGAACATTACATGGGTCTTTGGATTAACAGCCCAGCGATAGTGCCACTTGGCCATCACCTAGCTATGTTAGTAAAGCAGCCTCTTCTTATTTAGCCACCAAATAGTGGCTGCTATTGATTGTCTGGTCACAAATGTTGTTTAAGGAAGGAAATCTGCCATCCTTACTTGGTCTGGTCTACATGTGACATCAGATCCAAGAAATGTAGTTGACTCTTAAGTTCTCTCTGGGCAATTAGAATTGGGCGATAAATGCTGACCTAGCTAATGACATCCACATCCCATACATGAATTTAAATAAAAGGGAGAAGGATCAAAAGCAGAAATTGTTGGAAAAACTCAGCATATCTGACAGCATCTGTGGAGACAAAGTAGAACTGGGCTGATGAAAAGTCAACTGACTTAAAACATTAATTCTGATGTCTCTCTGTTGATACTGAGTTTCTCCACCAATTTCTATTCTTGTTTCAGATTTCCAGCATCTGTAATCCTTTGTTTTATTTAAGGGGACAAGGATACCCTCTTTCCCCAGCGTGGCTCTTTAGACACTGATCATCAAAACCAAATTTCGCTGCACCCCAACGTTGACGGTCTTCACTTGGAGGAGTCAGATATTCAAACTCCTTTTGTGGCCCTTCCTTTAAATGCACAGAAATGCTACTTAAATGCCACAAGAAATGGTTAAGGTCAAAACATTGCAAGCCTTCGAGAAGGAGTTAGATACAGTTCTGAAGGATGAAAGGGTGAAAGCAGGAACAAGGTCCTGAATGGACCAAAAAAAACAGAAATTGCTGGAGAAATTCAGCAGGCCTGGCAGCATCTGTGCAGAGAAAACAAGAAAGTGATAATATGTCTGGGAAAAAGAAAAGCTGAAAATGGGGATCCTTTGTCTGCCAAACTGTCATTCTCTCTGGGCTCCAAGCCCACCTATTCATTCACACCTTCCCCCACAACCGCTCCCCTCCCCTACCCACACCTATCCCATATCTTCAGCATATATAACACCTTTTCCAAACTCTTTTCAGTTCTGAAGAAGGGTCACTGGACTTGAAACATTAACTCTGCTTTCTGTCTCCACAGATGCCGCCAGATCTGTTGCTTTTCTCCAGCAAATTTTGCTTTTAGTTCACCTTTCTATCATTCACAATCGTTTGTTTAATTTGAGGATCAGCCATGATCATATTAAATGACAGAGCAGGCTCAAAGGGTTGAATGGCCTGCCTCTGTTCCTATTTTCTATATTCCCATATTTCTTTGAATACTTCCCTGCACCCAATGTTAATATATGCAAAGCACGCAACGTCATTTACTGGGCCAGTACACTAAAAAGGCAAGCAATTTTTTGTTAATGATCGAATGAGGTCAGTAGGGTTAACGAAAGAAGGGAGCAGTCAGATATTAGATGCTTAAGTGGTAATGAGAAAGAAAGTTTTATTCAAATCATGTTAATTTTTATTCAGTCATCCCCTTGTATCTCTGTATATTTAATGTATTTCTCTGTAAACTTTACTGGACCCTGGGCAGGCCAGTCGAGCAAAACCCACAATGTGATCCAGAGTATCTTAATTAACAACTGATTAAATTCACCCCTGCTGTTTGCTGGGTCAGTTTGTGCTGTCACATATGGGTATGAAGATAAAACACAAAAGCTGATATGTTTTGTCAAAGGCAGGTGAAGTTTGGACAAGTACCACTTAGTTAAGGTGTTGAGCGTGCACTAAGGTAGACACTTACCTTTCACCTTCTCTGACAATTGAGATCCAATCCAAGATTGGAGCAATGTTTTCAAAAACTGTGCACGATTATGGTCCCCATACTGAAAAAAAAACAGGAGTTAAAGGTAACAGTGAATCCACAAGAAGATTAACAAGAGTCACACCTGTACTGAGGTAATAACTTTCAGGAATTATTGAGCAGCTGCAAGAAAAGAGAAAGCTGAGGGGTGGTCGAATTGTTGAGAATTACAGAAGGGTCGATAGCATAGGTGTATAAAAGATATCTTTGCATGTCAGGCAATTCAAAATTATGACTCATAATCATATGAGGCTTGCTCATAAATTTAATAAAGTTATTATTATAAATTTAATAAGGAGGCAGTGAGGTGGTGATAACATCACTTGACAAATAATCCAGATTTCTGGGCTAACGTTCTGAGGTCATGAGTTCAAAACCTATCATAGCAGATGGTGAAATTTGAATTAAACACAACTCTGGAATAAAAATCTAGCCTAATGGCGACCATGTGGACACAGTTGACTGCTGCTAAAAGACAGGTAAGTTGGAGAATTTTGCATGTGTTGTAAAATCATTCGATTTTGTGACCACGCTGGTAACAGAGGTGTTTGATTTCTGAAGGTGGTACTTCCAGTGAGACGTAACATGTGCCCTTTTTTGAAACAGTCTAATGGGATCGTTTACGTCCACTGGGAAAACTGGAATCATCATTGCATTTAAAAGACAACATCTCAGGCAAAGCAGCACACCCACAGGAGGCTCCACAGCGCTGAAAATGCCACCTAGTAAGGGGACGAGATGTCTGCTATCAAACCTCCCAGCTCGGCGAACACACCAACAGCTACAACCGAGCTACAAATCTTCACACAACCCTGGGCAAAGCTATTTTTTGTGCTTCGTGGTGGAGCAGTTACTGAAGGTTGGCATGCAGGTGCAACAGGCGGTGAGGTAAGCTAATAGCAAGCGGATATAAGTATTGGAGTAGGGATGTCTTGCTGCAGTTATACAGGGCCTTGGTGGGGCCACACCTCGGGTATTGTGTGCTGTTTTCTAATCTCTGGAAGGACATTCGTGCTACTGAGGGAGTCCAGGAAGGTTCACCAGACTGATTCCTAGGATGGCAGGACTGACATATGAGGAAAGATTGGGTCTATTCTCACTAGAATTTGGAAGAATAAGTGGGGGTGGTGGGAGATCTTGTAGAAACATATAAAATCCTATGGGACTGGACAGGCTGGATGCGGGAAGAATGTTCCCGATGTTGGGGAAGTCCAGAACCAGGGGTGACAGTCTAAGAATAAGGTGTCAGCCATTCTTGATTGAAATGAGGAAGAATTTCTTCACTCAGTGAGTTGTGAACCTGTGGAATTCTCTCCCACAGGAAGCTGCTGGGGTTAGTTTGTTAGATATATTCAAGAGGGAGCTGGACCTAGCTCTTGTGGCGAAAGGGATCAAGAGGTATGGGGAGAAAGCAGGAATGGGATACTGAGATTGCATGATTAATCATGATCATATTGAATGCTGGTGCAGGCTCAAAGGGCTGACTGGCCTACTCCTCACCTGTTTTCTGTGTTTCTATTAGTCTCAAAGCCAGCACTATGTGACTCCATGGTCAAAGACAAAGTGGCACAGCTAAGGGAGAAACCTTGTTTTACACAGCAGGAAAAGTCTTTGTTCTTTGCATAACACTGTACTCAATGCTGTTTTATTACCTACTTAGACAAGCACGTGGAGACTTTGGTTTATTGTATCCTCCAAAACACATATAGGATTGTGCTAAAATGTCAACCTTCATTTCACACTCTGGTTCTGAAGTGTGGATAGCACTAACAATGTTCTGACTTGCCCAGCATAAGTGTTATCAAATGATCCAAACATACAGAAACGCGATTATAACAACTTGCATTTATACAATTCCGTTTATTATAATGGAGGTTCTGAGAGGCTTAACTAAGACTCACTCACACTAATTCTTCTTGTTGGTATTAGCCTGAGTTACTGATACCAAGTAGGGAAAGATCCTCACACAAAGTTTTCAGCAAAAGATAAACTCAATCTAGGTAAACAATCAATGTGTTTATTATAGATTACTTAATAGCTAGTTACGGTCGATCTGGGAGGCATCAGCCTCAGCTTAAGAGTAAGTACACATTACTGTTAATAAAACATTCTCACACTGACTTGGTAACAAATACAGAACTGGTTAACACCTACCATGAGCTGTCATGATGGGTTGAATTTATCTTTACGATGTCAATTCACCCTTTAAGGTCCTAACTGCCTTACAGAACATCTTGTAACAAAGAACCATACAGACCCTTTGGCCCACCAAGCTCGTGCTGACACATAAACAAGAAAAGGGTTCTGAAGAAGGATCACTGGACGTGAAACATTAACTCTGCTTTCTCTCCACAGAAGCCGCCAGACCTACTGAGATTTTCTGCAACTTCTGCTTATGTTCCTGCGCCAACACATGATGCCTTTCTAAACTGAAAACCTTTTGGCTCTAGATCAAAAATCATACAACACCAGGTTATAGTTTAACAGCTTTATTTGAATACACAAACCTTTGGAGTCTCATTGCTCTGAAAACTTATGTATTCAAATAAACCTGTTTGACTATAACCTGGAGTTGTGTAATTTTTGACCTTGCCCACCCCAGTCCAACACCGGCAGCTCCATAACTTTTGCCTCTGTGTTGTCCATATCCCTCTCTTCCCTACCTATTCATATATCTGTCAAGATGGGCCGGCATGGCGGCTCAGTGGTTAGCACTGCTGCCTCACAGCCACAGGGACCCGGGTCCAAATTCAAATATTGGGCAACTGTCTGTGTGGAGTTTGCACAATTTCCCCGTGTCTGTGTGGTTTCCTCCCACAGTCCAAAGATGTGCAGGTCAGGTGGATTGACCATGTTAAATTGCCCAGAATGTGCAGGGATGTGTAGGTTAAATCGATTAACCATGGGAAATACAGGGTTACAGGGATAGATTAGTGGGGGTGGTATTGAGCGGTGAGTCTGGGTAGGATGCTCGTTGGAGAGTCAGTGTGGACTTGTCAGGTTGAATGGCCTGTTTCCACATTGTAGGAATCCTACGCCTCTTAAATGTTCCAATTGTATCCACCTCCATTAACTCCTCTGGCAGCACGTTCCAGACATTTACCACCCTCTGCATAAAAAAATTGCTTTGAACAGCTTCTTTAAACTTACCCCGACTTACCTCAAACCAATATCCCCTAGTAATTGACATTTCTAAACTTATCTCAAAGATGTTTTGAAAAGTTCTATGCTCTGTCTGCAACATTCAATGAGGAACAGGTACTCAGACAAGAAAGGCGACATTTGGCTTAGACACTTTGGTTTGGCCAAAGGAGGATCATAAAGGAGCAAGGAGAAAGAACTGGAGTGAAGTAGGGAAGCTATTCCAGGTCTTAGTCAGCTGAATGCATGGCTACCAGTAATGGGACAGTTATTGAGTGAAGAAGAGGTTGGTGTTGGAGGAATACAGAGGTGTTGAATGTTTGTAGTATAGAAGAAAAAATCAGAGATTGGACTGGGCAAAACCCTGGAAGATTTTGAAAACCAAGATGAAAATTTTCACTATTTAAACCTTTTCTGATGATGTATTTGCCGGCAGCATACATATATAAACAGGGCAGAAATGCACGAGAAGCTATGGTATAGGGATGGAAGAGAATGCAAGGCAGGAAATTTTCCAACAAGGCCTGAGCAGATAAGAGTGTAAATAAGCTATGACTATCTCACAGCTGAATAACATTAGAGAGCTCCAGGACAAGGGAGATGAAGTCAACTGTGTCAAAGGCTGCAAGTCAAGAAGGATGTAAAGAACACAGTCAGACAGAATGTTAATTTGACTTGAGTAAGTTGCTCTGGAAAGGACAGGGAGGTGAATGGCCGCTTCAAAAATATGAAGTTGTATTAAATTAGACACAGATTTGGAAGAAGTGTGAAAACCACAATTTTTTTCTTGCACTTCTCATTATAAAGGGGAATGGAAAAATAACTATTTTAAAGGCCAAAGATGGCTGGAGATCGCTGCATGTTTTAAAAGCTCTCATTGTCAGCAACATTTAGACTTTGAGTCGAGGATTGGTGAGTGCATAATTGCAAAGAAACTAATTGTTCTTGCCACAGTGCAACTTTTGAGGTCGATCCATGGCAGCGATCTCTGGAAATATGAGTTAATGCATCTTCAAGCGAACCAATGTGTATGCATGCACAGAGCCTCTGTGCAGTTGCACAGCTTAGAGTGAACAATAACTCTGTCACATAAACAGGAATGTAATAGCTTATCAGTGGGGAGGGGGGGGAAGGGATAAGTTGTTTTTAATGATGTTAATTGAGCGGAAAATATTGATAGATACACCAGAGAGAATTTCTTTTGAAATAGTGGTGTGGGATCTTTAATGCCTAGCTTCACTGAACTGAAAGTCAGCACCTCGAACAGTGCAGCTCTCCCTTAGTCTCCCTCAAAGGCACATGATGGTCTGGTGGTATTATCGTTGAGTTATTAATCCAGAAACCAAAAAATGTCAGAAGGAAACTGCTATCCTTACCTGGTCTGGCCTACATGTGACTCCACACCCACAGCATTGTGGTTGTCTCTTAACAGTCCTCTGGGATGGACATTAAATGCTGGCCTAGCCTGGGATGCCATGATCCCATAAATGAATATATATAGGTACTGTACTAGTAAGTTACGTTGTCATAGCCCCAGAGGCTCACAGGGCTGATCACTCATGAGCAAGAGACAACTGGAGGTAGCTTAACTTGACAGTCACCATACCTCAGGCAAGGGACAAGATTGACAAATTGGAAGCTACAAGGTGACCTCAGATAATACAGGCATCACTTTGTATTGCAAATCAGCCATCTAACCAACCTGACCCAAGAGAGTGTCCACCTGCCTCAACTTTGCCCTGAACTCTGTGCAATGAAGGCTTCTGAAGGAGAGAATCATAGAATCCCTACAGTATGGAAACAGGCCATTCAGCCCAACACTGCCCCTCCAAAGAGCATCCCACCCAGACCCATTCCCCTACCCCTGCATTTCCCATGTCTAACACACCTAACCTAAACATCCCTGTACACTATGGACAATTTAGCATGGCCAATCCACCTACCTTACACATCTTTGGACTGTGGGAGGAAACCCACACAGACACAGGGAGAACATGCAAACTCCACACAGACAGTTGCCCAAGGGTGGAATCAAACCACCTGCTGTGAGGCAGCAGTGCTAACCACTAAACCACCATGCCACCCCAGACAAAGGCTGACACAATCAGGAAGCACTCATTTTGCACGAACCCTGGGATTGAACCAGGGACCTTTAGGTCTTCAATCTAACACTCCCCCAACTGAGCTATTTCAGCTGGTGCATGAGAAATGATGGAAGTAAAGCCTAAACACCACAGGTATTTGAACCCAGGATCTTCTGTTTACTAGATAGGCGCCTTAACCAACTAAGCCACTGCTCGCACACCAACAACTCATAACCTACAGCAGTGTCATAGGTGCAGGGCCCGGAGAACAGGGGATGGGTTTAAAACTGTGTAGATCAGCTCCACATTAGGTCCAGGTTCATCAACTTAGCAATCAGCTGGCAGGATACAAATACTCTTCAATAAGAGACTTGATTAATGCACTACATAAAGCAGCAACTGCAATCTGATAAGAGAGAGAGAGAAAAAATATTGGTCTCAGTTATCAAAACCCAGGCTGACTCACAAAACACTACATGAATGAAGCTTTTTGTGGTTTTCAACAGTCCTTGTCTGTCATTACAGAACTCGTCATTATCTGTACTCAAGTGAACACAAGTGCAAGCCATTGCAATAAACAACAAAAACTAAAGGCCCCCAGTGACCATCCTGAAGAAAACATCTTTGATCCTAGCCGAGAGAGTTGTTATTCTGACTGAGAGCGTGACCTGCCCTGCTAGTTGGCAAACACAATCTAATCCCTCACCCTCCCCCAAGGTCCCCAGAGAAACACTTTGATCATCCATTGCACTGAAGTGAGCTTTTTCTCATTCTCAGTGACTCATCGGGCAACACCACTTAGGTCTTGTCACACATACCCAGTGGAGCATTGTGTTCGGTTCTGTACTTAGGGCACTGCATCTAAAGAAAGATCTTTTACGAATGTACAAGCAAGGAACAAGAGTAGGCCACTCAGCCCTTAAAGCCTGCTCCACCATTCAATAAGATCATGACATGATTTTAACTTCAACTTTCCATTCCTCAGGAACCTTTCAACACCTTGGCAATGGACAGCCCAACATCATTGGCGGTCCATCGCAGATAAGGATGACTCTCTTCCACTCTCAGGGTGAGTGTATAGGTGGCTGTACAGACCGATACAGCTACCACAGAGTCTGTTACACTTGGGGGCTGGTGGTGGTCATGGGAAGGGATGGGTAGAGCATTGGTGTGACAGTGTGCTCCTTTTGCTGGTTTCACCTGACTTCTACTTTTTCCCAACAGCAAGTCTCGAGGTGCTCGACGCCTTTTCGGAATGCTCCTCCTCCACTTTGGATGTTCTTTCACCAGTGATTCCCAGGTGCCTGTGGGAATGCCACACTTCACCCAATGAGGCCTTGAGGGTACCACTGAAGTGCTTCCTCTGTCCACATGGAGCTCCCCTGCCGTTTCGAAGCTGGGAGTGGAGAACCTGCTCGGGGACCCTCGTGTCAGTCATGCAGGTGATGTGCCCAACCCATTGTAGCCAATCAAGTTTGGTCAGTGCCTCAGTTCTGGGCATGTTGGGCTGGTCAAGAACTATCTCTTTAACACATGGTGGAGAGTGGTGTAGCACACAACTGGGGCTGAGAGGGTTATAGAACATAGAACAGTACCGCACAGTACAGGCCCTTCGGCCCACGATGTTGTGCCAAACGTTTACCCTAATCCTAAGGTCTATCTAACCTCCACCTCTGCCTTATACTATCATCCATATGCCCATCTAATAGCCGCTTAAATGCCCCTAATGAGGCCGACTCCACTACCCTCTCCGGCAATGCATTCCACAGATCATGAGGAAGAGTTTTATTGAGGCTTTGTGCAGTCTCAAGCAAAACAGATTAAGGAATAAAAATACAAAAGAACTGCGGATACTGGAAATCAGAAATGAAAACAGAAATTGCTGGAAAATCTCCGCAGGTCTGGCAGCATCTGTGGAGAGTAATCAGAGTTAACGTTTTGGGCTCAGTGACCCTTCCTCAGGACTCTTTTTTTCTGTTCATGTTTTGTTCTTTTTCCTTTCCGCCACACTACCATGGGGTAGCAGTAGTGCTTATTTTGTTCTCCATAATACCTGTGTTGCATGTGTTTATGTGCAGTGGCTTAGTAAAGACACCATGTGTAAAAAAACTTTATTCAATATTTCCACCATCAGGAAAAGACCCATATGGTCAGTGAACCAGTAATAAGCAAAGCCTGATAAGAGCAATAGTCGCATTACTCATTCTTTCTTATAAGAGATGAAGGGTTGATCTAACTGAGGTGTTTCAGAATATTAAAAGAGTAATCATTTGGCAACATGAAGTTTGAGCATTGCTGAAAATAAGATGCATTTTGTGTTTTGCACTCATCAGAATTATTTGCATGATTAGATGGAAGAAAAGCTTCAACAAAATGTATCTTTTTTTCAGCAATGCTCAAACTTCATGTTGCCAAATGATTACTCCTTTAATATTCTGAAACACCTGATGAGTGCAAAACACAAAATGCATCTTTTTTATCAGCGATACACAAGATTAAAGAAATCAATAGGATAGACAGAATGAAACTACTTCCTCTGGTGGGCGTTTAAAGTTGGGTCATAATCTTAAAGTTAGAACTGAGCAGTTCAGGGATGGTCTCAGGAAATATGACTCGATACAAGGACGAATGAAAATGTAGGAGTCTCTCACAGCAAAAACATTTGAGATTTGAGTCAGTTGAAAATGTGAAAACTGAACTTGATGGATTTATCACAAAAACAGAAATTGGTGGGAAAGCTCAGCTGGTCTGGCAGCATCTGCAGAGAGAAAACAGAGTTAACGTTTGGGGTCCAATGACCCTTCGACAGAATGGTCCTAATTACTCTCACCCCAAATAGCGAAACCCAGCAGAATTACCTGGTGTAATTTGATTTTCTATAGCCTGCAATTGCATCCCTATCTGAATCTGCTTTCCCTTTTAGTCTGGATAGGATGATGTAACCTTAAACATCCGGTCATTAATCAGTATGTGACTGTGAAAAGTGATAAAAATGCATGGTGATGGACGTTGAACAGGAACAATAGGATTATTTAAATAGTGTTTTTCAAAGACCCAGCACAGATAGATGGAGTGGCATCCTGCTCTCTATTCTCTGTCCATTCTGTAATTAGCCAATGACTCTATTTGTGTTTTTTTTCTTCATTTCTTCATGGACAACATTTGTTGCCCGTCCCTATTTGCCCTTGAACTGGGTAATTTGCTGTCCCATTTTGGTGGAAAACTGAAAATCAAGCAAAATAAAAACCGAAAGAACTGCAGATGCTGTTAATCAGAAACAAAAAAAAAATGAAATTGCTGGAAAAGCTCAGGAGGTCTGGCAACGTCTGTGGTGAGAAATCAGAGTTAACGTTTTGGGTCCAGTGGCCCTTCCTCAGAACTGCTGTTATGTTCTGTGTGGCCCAGCTTCCTGACCACATTACAATCACTACAATGCCCTTGACCACCCCAAGCATTAACCCAAACTGTGAGATTGTTAGTCTAGTGCAACTATAACTGCGAGTCTATCTCCCCTACTCCCATTTCACCAAGCAGCTTTACAAGAATTCATTTCTCTAGTGAATCCCATTATTTACATGAATTATTTTGTTTTTATCAGTATTCATGATTCTCATTTGAATGCAGTTTATTTCACACATTTTAAATTCTCCCTGCGAATCACACGCAGCGAGTGACGCTATCCATACATTGATGAGTGTTAAAAATAGTTACCAGTTATTTTAAAGAAAATCACCCACAAGTTGTAGGAAAGATGAATGACAAAAGACGCTGTGGAGGATGGACTAAAGTCACTATTGTCCCTCTCTGTCACTCATGGAGAGTTTAACCCGAGAGTCGCAATGCTTCAGATAAGGGCCAAGGTTAAAAAGGCAGGACCTTTGTGAACCCCAGCCAGTGCAGGCAGCAAACATACACTGTTGGTGACACTCTGCTTTGCTGTCCAGCCAGCTGAGCTAACCAATTCCCCGGAGGCTTGATTATCCCAGCATGCACAGTCGTAATGCTACCCTTTTATAAAGCTCAGTTGCATCAGAAACAGCTTGCTGTTTTTAACCATAATATTGGCAGGTGTCAGTGGTTCACAACTTGAAGTTTTTAACCTGAGAGCTATCCAACAATGTCAACGCTGTTTAAATGTGTACAAAGTTCCTTTGACAGCAAAAAAATGCTGTGCAGAGTATAAAGTACGTGGTCAGCATCATAAAGGACCTTGAGAGCTGTCAGTGAGAATGATCATGCCCTGCTTCTAAGAGTTTTTCGCTCTTTCTTACTGTTTATGTTTAGGTGTCTGCGTTTTTTTTTAAGGATCACGTTTTGAGATTGAGTTGCTATTTCAGAAAACATGCAAAATCTCTGGCTTTGCTGTAAATATTCCCACTTGATATAGAAAGAATGAATGAAGGGAGGCTAGGAAGATTTGATAGTTTAGGAAGGAATCTTCTCCATAGTTTATTTTTGAAAAGTAAGATGGCTATAAGCAAAGAACAATTTCCTGGAACTTAACATGAGCAACATTTAGCTGCAAAATGGTACCAAGGGGCATGCACTTGCATTTTTTTTTCATCATTAACTTGTTCAGAGTTGTTTTTAGACATGTCTGGAATAGGTGAGAGTTGAATCCAGGCCTAGGGTTGCAGGAACAAGGACAGTACTGTTATGCCATATCAGGAGTGATTTCTTTTTTTCCCCTCGTCAACCTGGATCACTCTGGTCTAGGAACAGGGACACTATCACCGCACCACAAGAGGCCCACTAGTGATTAGCCACAAAAACAAACAAGAGACAGCTGATTCCCATGCCTCATCTCCCTCACTAACAGCCCTACATTCCTGTTCTCCAGCCTCAATTTCTACCTCCTAACCCTGACAGCAGAAATATTCTGTTCACAAGGTAACCAATCCTCAGACACGTTGCTGGTTATCTCTTTTCATCAACTAGAAGTTTCCTGTTTCAACCCTAAGATTCCCAAGCTTCTTGCACCTTTGTCACAATGATTGTGCATTATACCAACATTACATCTTCTCAATGTCAGTGCCATTGTTGCATCCCAGGATGAATAATTATAATTCACCCTTCATCTCCCATCATGTGAATTTACTCTGCATGTGTGAGTAAAACGAAGGTCTCAAATTTCTTGACACTGCCTGAGTTTTCGATTAAAATGCTGCAGAGGCCATGGAGGCAGAGGAGAAAACTCTATCGCTTGAATGGTTTAAAATTAATAAATTAAGAAATATTAGATAGCTTAATGTTGATAAGGCTCCAGGCCAGCACAGTGATGCAGTAGTTAGCATTGCTACCTCATAGCACCGCTACCTCATAGCACCAGGATTCCGGGTTTGAATCCACACTTGTGTGACTGTCTGTGTGGAGTTTGCACATTCTCCCCATGTCTGCGTAGGTTTCCTCCGGGGGCTCTGGTTTCCTCCCACAGTCCAACGATGAGAAGGTTAGGTGGGTTAGCCATGCTAAATTGTCCATAATGAGGCTAGGTGGATTAGCCGTGGGAAATGCAGGATTACAGGAGGGTATAGTAGGGTAGGGGTCCAGGTGAGATGCTATTCTGAGGATCAATGTGGACTTGGTGGGCCAAATGGCCTGCTTCCACACTGTAGGGATTCTATGACCAAATGAGTTAAAATGCTCAGAGTGGTGATGGAGAAACAATGGGCTGAATGGCCGTCTTTTGACTGTAAATATTCTGTGATTCTGTGAAAATCGTATTCTGCTGTAGCTGGATTTGCAAATACCATGTGTATTTCCTGGGGATGTCAAATGATCACAACAGCCTTTATCGATAAGTCTACTCTGTCTTCTCTAACACAATTTTTAGTTCATGAAAGTCTCAGGTATTAAAATCTACTGAAGAAAGTGGAACATTGAAAGTTTATTTTAACTCAAACGACACTACCTCCCAGATAGAAAATAAATATTCAAAACACCGATATGTTAATTTCTACTGTTGCTGAGCACAATTTTGACTCACAGATAGTGGTTATTTTTCTTTGTCAATATTATCAGGTGTTGTCAATATTAGTTATCCCCAGTTATTTCAACCGTAGTTGGAAAGACAGAAATAAATGATTGCATTTATACCAGAGATAGTAGGAACTGCAGATGCTGGAAAATCTGAGATAACAAGGTGTAGAGCTAGACGAACACAGCAGGCCAAGCAGCACCATAGGAGCAGGAAGGCTGACGTTTCGGGCCTAGACCCTTCATCAGCCTTTCTGCTCCTATGGTGCTGTTTGGCCTGCTGTGTTCGTCCATCTCTATACCTTGTTATCTCTGCATTTATACTGCACTGTTTGCAAACCTCAAATGATTGACAGCCACTTTTGAAATGTAGTCAATGTTTTAACAAGGGAAACATGAGGGTTTGTTTATGTAGTGCAGGGCCCTACAAGAAGCAATTCCCAAATGTCATGATGGTGCTCTTTGGGAAATAAATGTTGGTTTGGGCCACCTATGAGAATTCTTCCGCAATTATCTGCAACATCAGATTTCACCTTGCCCTGAGACCACAGGGAGGGTCTCGGTTAATTTAACATCACACCCAACAGGTTGTATGTAGAGTTTAAATGTATCAGAAAATAAAAGTGACAACAACAAGGAAAACCTCTTGCTACAAAATCCTGGTGCTGACTGTAACATAGACGGAAGTGTGGCAACATTGACAAGACTTGTTGGAGCACTTGTTTTAGCTGCATCAACAAGCCTGGGGCAGAACAGTGGCTCAGTGGTTAGCACTGCTGCCTCATTGTGCCAGGGAGCCAGGTTTGATCCCAGCCTCAGGCAACTGTCTGTGTGGAGTTTGCACATTCTCCCCATGTCTGTGTGGGTTTTCTCCGGGTGCTCAGGTTTCCTCATGCAGGTTAGGTGGATTGGCAGTGCTAAATTGCCCATAGCTTCTAGGTTGGGAAAATGCAGGGAGTGGGTCAGGGTGAGATGCTCTTTGGATGGTCAGTGTGGACTCAAATTGCCTGCTTCCACACTGTAGAGATTCTATGGTTCTTGTGCTGGAGACATCGCAGTGTTAAAGTAATCCATTGCAACAAAGTTGTCATTTCATTATAGAGGGCGATGTAATGAAAGATAGGAGGGCACAGATTGTGAAAGAGAAAGAAAGTCAGAGACTGACAAATATAATGTCAGAATTAGACTCAGAGGAAAAAGTCAAAGTTAAGAATCTACCTTGATGGACAAAATAGAGAAGGGTACAAGAGAGAAAATAATCTGAAAATAGTACAAAATCAAAAGATGGAGAGATATACAGAAAAATAGAGAAAAAGGAGAGAGAGAATGGAAACAAAGAATGAAAGAAGTGCATCCCAAAACTGTGTAAAGTTGAAAAATGGTCTGATAGATAAAGGGATGCATGTAGAGAAATAACAAGATGGAAAAGTAGGGAGAAATACTCAGAGAAAAGAGATGCAGAGGGGTAGATGGAGACTGACAGAGTAAATGATAAATACACATCATTGCACACCATTTTTAGACCAGTATGTGCAGTAAAAAGAGATAACAGAAAGTAAATGGGACTCAGTGTGGGAGCCAGGCTTTGCATGGAAGTGATTTAACAGCTCGTGTTTTTTTTTTCATTTTTATTTTAAAAAAACTGAAAATGAAATCTGCTTCCAGTTGTATTAACTTGTCAAACATGTGGCAGCATGTTTTGTAAATCTTCACCAAACAAGTGTGGTGCAAGAAGAGTAATTGAGATGTTACAAATACCGGTAATTAATTCTGCGCAGCTATTTCCTATTCCTAAGTCCTGTCACTAAATAAGTGTTTAGTATTCATGGCATCATGGATTATTATATTGTACCATTGGGATACACTCTCTGCCACTCTGCTATTTGGTTCAAAGGCATTTTCTTGTGTTTATAAAATATTAATTGAAGAGTTCATGATTTGCAATTTTGTTATGCTAAATGTTCACTTTAATTGTCCACTGTCCTGTATCCAATGCAGCATAATTTGGCTGACATGCCCACAAAAGGAATTGGAAAGTAGAGTTTAAGTGTCATAGTTGATTTTCATGTTGGAGACTGACTCTCACCATCAGGTCATCTTTCAATTAGGGCCCAGGGCAGGTGGATTGGAGCCAGGCTGAGCTTTCACCTTCAAAGCTCTTCATTCATATTCAAGGCAGCAATTGAGAGGTGAGCAGATGCCCTACCATTTGTGAAGTGCCCCTGTATGACATTGCTGTCTGAGAGATGATTGAGGAGGAAAAGGAGAAAAGGAAAAGGCTTGCATTTCTGTAGTGCCTTTCCTGACCCCTTGCTTGTTCCGAAACACTTTACAGCCAATAACATGTAGTCACTGTTGCAGTTTGGGAAATGCAGGAACCAATTTTTGTGCAGCACGTTCCCACAAATAACAATGTGACAATGGCCAGATACCATACTTTGTTCCATGGAGACCCTTGAGAGGTAACATTTGGCACCAGAATACAGCAGAGTCTTACAATAACAGAAGTTGCTGGAAAAGCTCAGCAGGTCTGGCAGCATCTGTGAAGAAGAAAATCAGAGTTAACATTTCGGGTCTGGTGATCCTTCCTCAGTTCTCAGCTGCCAGACCTGCTGAACTTTTCCAGCAACTTCTGTTTTTGTTCCTGATTTACAGCATCTGCAGTTCTTTCGGTTTTTATTTAGAGTCTTAAAATATTGCTTGCTAACAGTACCAGCATATTATGGGTGGATTTGTTAAGTTTGTATTGATATTAGTCACACTACTGGTTTCAATGATGTTGAGGTGCCGGTGTTGGACAGGAGTGGACAAAGTCAGAAATCACACGACACCAGGTTATAGTCCAACAGGTTTATTTGAAATCACAAGCTCTCTGAGCATTTCTCCTTTGTCAGGTGACATCAGGTGATAGCAATGATGGAGCAATGCCCACTTTTCAAGCAGAAGGCCAACTCAGTCTTGATCAGAATTTATCACATGTTACTGAATAACTGGTTACACTTCTTCTCAGGTACAGGATTGTTTCTTGTGGGACATCAGGCTCAACTTAAGATTAAGTACACATTACTGCTGCTGTAACATTCTCACACAGTGCAGGTAACAAGCAGAGATTTAGAAGCAGAATTGATTAAGACACAAACACACAAATCCCTAAACTTCCTCCCAGGAGCAGTCTTTTACATCCTAATGGGTGAAGCTTCTCTTCTGATGCCAGTTAGCTCTATTGCATACTAATACAAAACAGAGAACAATCTGCTCAGTCCCAAGGTATCATGTGACTTCTTTAACCTCTCCCAAGTGGCTATTTTCACACTTCCGTGATCTGATGGGCTATCAAGCAACTGATATATTAAACCATCTCAACATCTTAAAGGGGCAGATGCACATTACAACAGGCAACACTGAAAGAGAATTAGAATCAGTTGTCCTTCATACTAGACTGAAGGCAACATTCCAACTGCTGCACTTGGCTAAGACATCAAAGATCAAACCTGAGACCTTTCTGACAAACCAGGAGAACCAAGCATTTGAGCTTGCCCTGAAGGAATAGAAGAAAACATGGAATCACAGAAGGGTTGCAGCATAGAAAGAGGCAGCTCAGCCCATCATGCCT
>NC_063346.1:7056120-7109711 GCF_021869965.1 Rhincodon typus
CCTTGTTGTCTCGGATTCTCCAGCATCTGCAGTTCCTACTATCTCAGCTAGTTTTTCGCTAGCTCTCCAGGTGGTTGCAATTCACATTCAGATCCAGTTTCTTTTGTGATCCATGATTGAATCAACAATCCCCTCTCCCGCTCAGGCACTGCAATCAAAATCCAAACCAGTGGCTGTATTAAAAAAAAACGTTCCTCTCACATTGCTTTTTGGTCTTTTTCCACCCACCTCTGGTTCTTTGTCAATAGGAACAGACCTACCTTGTGACTTGTCAGTGGTGGCACAGTTAATAGCCATTAAACCAAGATCACATGATGTAGGTGTTGGCCAATTGGCCCATCAAGTCTGCTCTACCATTCAATGAGATCATGGCAGATTTAGTACTCCTGAACTCCACTTTCCTGCCTTTTTGCCATAACTCTCGATTGCCACAAGGATAAAAAATCTGTTTGTCTCAACTTTGTATGTAGTATTATAGAATGTAGTAAACATACCAGCTTCCACAACCTTCTGCAATGAAGAATTTCATAAACTGGCTATCTGCTGAAAAAAAAAATTCTTCATCTCTATCTTAAATGGGTGGCCTCTTAATCTGAAATTATGTCCTCTGGTCCTAGACTCCCACACAAAGAGAAACAGCCTCTCCATATCACCCTATCGAAGGTCTCAGAATCTCACATATTTCATTAATATTGCATCTCAATCCACTCAACTTCAACGAGTACAAGCTCTATCTTCTCATAAGAAAATAAGAAAATCCCCCATACCCAGAACCAATTCCGTGAACTTATTCAGGACTGTCTCCAATTCTGGTATATCTTTCCTTAGGTAAGGGGGCCAAACTACCCACATTATTCCATTTGTGGTCTAATTAGTGCCTCGTATAGTCTTAGCAAGATCTGCCTGATTTTATAGTCCATTGCCTTTGAAGCAAGACTAACATCTTGCATCTTGTGGCACTTAGTTTCATTTCTTCATGCTCACTCACTTTGCAATTACGAGGAGTCTGCCATCCTCTGTGGCTTCATTACCCTTTTAGCCAGAGGGCAAGAAGTGTTAGTAATTCTGGAGGATGAGGTGGGTGAGACTCACTGAGTGGAGATGCTGCACGCAATATTGATGGTGATAGTCCATGAGTATTAGTGATATTTGTGTGCAGTGGAAGAGTCAGAGTGAGCAGTGTCCTTATGAATGTGAGATAGCAGAGACAAGATGGTGATACCTACCCTTGCAGAGTGCAGAAGATTATTAATTTTCATCCTGTACTGCTATGCGTTCTATCTGATTCTACAGACAATACTGACCTGGATTGTTACCTGCGTCCAGGCTGACTGTGGTTGAACATTGAAACATACGAACAAGGAAGAAGAGCAGGCCACTCATCCCTTCAAGTCTGCTCTGCTATTCAGTAAGATCATGGCTGAACTGATTTTACCCTCAACTCTACATTCCTGCATGTCCTGATAATGTTTCATCCCCTTGCTCATCAAGAATCTATCTACCTGTTTTAAAAAGTATTTAAGGATTCTGTGTTCACTGCCTTTTGATGAAGGGAATTCCAAAGATTCACAGCACTCTGAAGTAATGTTTCTTCATCTCTCTTTTAAATATGTGAGTTTTATTTTTGAACAATAACTCGTAGTTCTAGATTCTCCTTCAAGGAGAGACACTCTTTCCACATCAAGTCTCCTCAGGATCTTATATGCTTCAATTAAGTCACGTCTGACCCTTCTAAACTCCACAGGATACAGACCCAGCTTTTACCTCCTTTAGTGGCTCACCACCTTACAATGACCCTCCTTTCCATCCACCAGGACCTCCAGGACTCTAAAGGAGGAGCCAGTTTCCCTCTCTGAGACTATTGATGTATGTTTCTTAACAAGGCTGTTTGCGAGTTGGTTCCTAGCTTGTAGCATCCCAGGTTTTGTGCAATTTGGCTTTAAATATGGTGACAACAGCTTGGTGTGTAGAAAATTGGAGCAGAAGTAGGCCATTTGGCCCTTTGAGTCTGCTTCACCATTCAATATACTCATGACTGATAAACAAGTCAACTGCCTGTTGCTGCTTGCTCCCCATGTCCTTTAATCCCAAGTGCTATACCCACTCGAATCGTACAGTGAATCATAGAACCCCTACAAGTGCAGATAAAGGTCTCCAAATAGCATTCCATCCTATTCCTATAATTCTGCAGTTCCCGTGGCTAATCCACCTTGTCTGCATATCCCTGGATACTGTGAACAATTTAGCATAGGTAATCAACCGAACTTGCACAGCTGTGGACTGTGAGAGGAAACCGAAGCACCGGGAGAAATCCTATGCAGACACAAGGAGCACGTATAAATTCCACACAGACAGTTGCCCCCAAGGCTGGCATGGAACCCAGGTCCCTGATGCTGCGAGGCAACAGTGCTTGCCACTGAACCACTGTGGCACCTGCATTTTTTGGCCTTCACTGCTTTCTGTGGAGCAGGTGAAGAAGTTTCTCCTCATCTCAGTGAGCTGGAAGATCTGGTCAATGGCAGGAATTTGCTTCATCTGTCACATGACCCATGTGAAGGGTGCCAAAGAGAGCGGTTACATTACTAATAAGATGAGAAATAGACGACAGCATGAGAAAAGCTTGCTGTGAGCCAAGACTGTGCATCCACCATGATGCTCCCTAAAAATAACACTTAGCCTAAAAATGACAAACTTGAACACTATTATTTCAATCATTAAATTTATTCCATTTTATTTATAATTTCAATGTTATTATTAAATTATTGCTATTAGTTATTCATAATTTAGAGATCAGTGGTGCCTTCGTTAATCTGGTTTAGAATGTTAACATTAGACAATTCAGTGTCCTTTTATCAACCGGATGGAAGAGTGAAATAGAAAGAGTGAAGGAGCAATAAGTCAAAGGCAGAAAGATAAAAAGCGGACAATGAATGTGTCAGAAGTATTATGACCAACCAAGTATAAAAATAGAGGGACAGAGAGAAATATGGACTGGAAGTTGCATAAAAGAGCAGTTGCAAGAAAGAAAGGTGATCAATTTTACAATTTCTTATTTGTGAATAATGTTACTTGTATGTATGTATAAAATAATGAATTCAGTGATTGTTTTTAACTTTGTTCTTAATTGATTACAGATGTGAGAGTCTTCAGAAAACAACAGAGAATTATTAAGTTTGGTATAGCACCTTCTGACCTGCGGCTGGAAGTGTATTATCCATTTTTATCTGGTTCTTTAAATGACCATGCAAGAAATATCTTGTCCGGGAATCAGCTGTTTCAGCTAATTTTCTGGAGTGGATAAAACATTGGATTAAACAGTGGCCTTAAAGTGACAGGCCAGATTTCAACTTGATGTCATTAAATATCAATGTTCATGCAGAGTCTTAGTGCTGACTTAAACATAGAAAGTTTAAGAGAAACTCTCCAGGTCTGGCAGCAACTGTCGAGACAGGAACAGGTAGTGTTTTGAATCAAATGTCACCCTTCTTTAGAATTGAAAAATTTGGAAAATTATATTTTTGTGTTGGAGACAAAGGGGGAAGAGGTGGTGAATATGCCCAGAGCAAAGGACAAAGGCAGTGATGATGGTGATGAAGAAGTGATAGATTTGTTAGGTAGGTGTGAATGTTAGGTGTAAAGGTAAAGACTTTGGTAATGCCGAATCAGTTTTAATTCTCAGTGCTATTTTTCACAGATTGTATCCTGAAATCTTGGAATTTTGATAACAAGCATTGACTATAGCACAACTCATTTAGCCTAATTTATTTTCTTGCATCAATAAGGTTAAAAGTGAGAGTGTAGGGCCAACATGCTCCTGTAAAAGTGAAGGTTAGGAGATATAAGTCGAGAGAATTCTAGTTGCAATAGTATGTACAAGATTGGATAAGACAAAAAAAAAGTTTACAGCAGATACCAAGTGCTCAAAACAGAGGATGCCATAGTGGAGTATATAAAAAAAGGGGTGAGGCAACTGCACAGAGGCTGGTATTCTGTCATGAGTCACCCTTAGTTTACATGTGCACAGTACACTGGCTATGGCCAGCCATCTTGGAGTCAGTGCCTTGAACTCAGCAGATTTTAAATCACCTCTTTACATTGGTCAGCCAGGGCTCCCCAGTCAAGGATCTCATAGTCAATAAGAACAACTGGTTCCAATCACTACAAGGGGTTACTTTAAAAAGGAATTAAGAGAGTGAAGAGTGGAGACATGAAAAGAAACACTGGCAAGGAACATTGATGAAAATTTATAAGGTGGTTTACAATTATAATAGGGGCAAAAGAATAACCAGAGGAAGAGAAGCCAAAGTAAAAATCTGTATGTAGAACTGAGACAAAGCTGAGGTTTCAAAAAGTTATTTACATTATTCAAAGTGGACAAAATTGCCAGTCCTGCTGATATATATCCCAGGCTGCTGTGGGATGTAAAGGAGAAGATTGCATGGACTTTGATATTAACTTTTCACACCTGTCTGGCGGGAGGAAGGGTGCTATTGCAGTACCGTATTCAAAAATGGCAGTTGGGATAAACCAGTAAGTTACAGGCCAGTGAGTCTGAGTAGTAGGGAAACTATTGGAAAGATATCTGAGAAACAGGATTAATCCAAAAAAAGTCAGCATGGCTTCCTTAGAGCAGGATAGTATCTAACAAATCTAACAATTTTTCGAGGAGGGCCACTAGCTGTGTAGGTGAGGGCTGTGCAGTTGATTTGTATGCATGGGTCTCAGGCTTTCAACAAGATGTCACATGGCAGTTTGCTTAAGAAGCTAAGTGCCTATAGGAGCCAGGCCAATTTGGCAAGCTGGATCCAAAATTGACTTAGGGACAGGAAGAAGAGGCTGAATATCATAGGACGTTTTTGTGACAGGAAGGATGTGTCCACTTATGTACCACAAGGTTCGGGGCTGGGTCCTTTTTAATAAGGAATACTTTTTACTAATTTAGACTCAAATGTAAGAGGTATGATCAGTAAGTTCACAGATGGCACAAAAATTGGTGATGTCATAAGTAGCAAGGAGTCTCAGGGTATAGGATGATACAGATAGGCTGGTCAGATGGGCTGAACTTTTTCAAATGGGAATTTAATCAGGAAGAGTGAGGTGATCCATTTTCGAAAACAAGCAAGGCAAGGAAGTGAAGTTGAATGATAGGACCAAAGAGATATAAAGGATCAGGGGCATGCATATCCATGAAAGCAGCAGGCCATGTAGATAAGGTGATTAAGAAGTTCTGAGGAAGGGTCATGCGACCCGAAACGTTAACTCTGATTTCTCCCCACAGATGCTGCCAGGCCTGCTAAGCTTTTCCAGCAATTTCTGTTTTTATTTCTGATTAAGAAGATGTATGGGATACTTCCCTTTTATAGTCAAGACATTAAATACAAGAGTAAGAGGTAGAATTGTATATAATGTTTGTTAGGCTGCAGCTGGAGTACTATGTGCACTTCCAGTCACCACACTATAGGAGGGATATGATTGCATTTGAGAGGTGCAGAGGACAATTACCATTATGTTTCCTGGACTGGAGTGATTCAGATAAGAAGAGAGAGTGAATGGGCTGGGGTTGTTTTTCTTCAAACAGAGAAGGTGAAGAGGGGACCTGATTGAGGTGTACAAAGTTATGAATGGCATTGTTAGAGTAAATAGGGAAAAATTGTCCTCTTCGTAGAAGGGACAATATCAAGGTAAGGAGTAGGAGTATAGATGGGATTTGAAGAAAGTTGTCTTCATTCAATTGGTAGTGGATATCTAGAACTCACTGCTTACAAGGATGGTAGAGATGGAAGCCTCAAGACATGTAAAAAACATTTAGATAAACACTTGAAATGCCACAGCATAGAAATCTATGGCCAAGGATTAGAATCGATGGATGTTTGATGTCCAACACAGGTTCATTGGGTCTAAGGACCTCTTTCTATGCTGTAAAAAATCCATCTCTAATAATACTGTGTAATGTATTCCACAAGTGGGTATGCCTGATTGAAATTTAAAAAATGCATTTGAATATCAGATTATGAATTCTTTAAGTATTGCTCTCATTCTCATCTATTCACTTTATTTCAACAACATATTTTATCAAGAGAGTTATCAATTTTGTTTAAAATCTGTAAAAGTTAAGAGCTAAATTATAACTGTAGCAAGTCAGTGAGCTAATTTGCAAACAGAGCAGGCTGGAGTTCTAAGGATGGTACTGTGGGTTAGCTGGTGAGTGAGGCAATGATTTATTAATGGTTAAAATAGTTGTCGGGTCAAAATCCTGGAACTTCCTTCCTAACAGCACATGGACTACAATGGTTCAATAACCTTCTCAAGGGCAGTCATGGATGGTCAATAAATGCTGGTCCCTTCTGCAATGTTCACATCTCATAAAAACTGGTGAAAAGTTTACATTTTTCTTCATTGCTATGTTGAGCTTTCTGGTTCTAACAAATGAATTTTCCATTATGCAATGTTTTAAAAGACATGGCTTGAACTTGAATAGTGTTTAACTTTTAAATTATAGATTAACTTTGTTGAGTACAGTTGTCAAATGCATTTAGCAACCTCTTGAAGGCCAAATGCCATAGTTCCATTCATCGGATGCAGAAGAGAAAAGAAGAACCTTAGAGCAGGAGTAGGGCATTCGGCCCCTTGAGCCTGTTCTATCAGTTTAATACGATCATGGCTGACATCACCTTGGCCTCAACTCCATTTTCCTGCCTGCTCTACATAACTCTTCAACCCATCGCTGAGTAAAAAATCTTTCTCTTCCTTACACTTAATGCAAGGAATGGAGGGATATGGACCAAGGGCAGGCAGAAATGATTAGTTTAATTTGCCGTCATGTTTGGCACAACATCATGGGCCAAAGGGCCTGTTCCTGTGCTGGACTGTTCTATGTTCATAAGTTCATTCGATGTAGGGGCAGAATTAGGCCATTCTGCTCATCCAATTCTGCTCCATCTTTCGAACATGGTTGATATGCTCCTCAGCCCCATGTTCCTGCCTTCTCCCCATAATACTTCAACCCATTACCAATTAAAAACCTGTCTAACTCCTTGTTAAATTTACTCACTGTCCCTGCATCCACTGCACTTTGGGGTAGCGAATTCCACAGATTCACAACCCTTTGGGAGAAGTAGTTTCTCCTCAACACTTTTTTAAATTTGCTACCCCTTGTCCTAAGACTATGACCTCTCATCCTCGAATGCCCCACAAGAGGGAACATCCGCTCCACGTCTATTTTATCTATAACTTTTATCATCTTGAATACCTCAATTTGATCTCCCCTCATTCTTCTAAATTCCAGAGAGTATAGGCCTAAATGTTCAATCTGTCTTCATACAACAAATCCCTCATCCTTGGGATCAGTCTAGTGAACTCCCTCAGTACTGCTTCCAATATCACTACATCTTTCCTCAAATGAGGGGACCAAAATTGTGCATAGTACTCCAGGTGCGGTCTCACCAGTGCCTTGTATAGTTGCAATAATACTTTCTTACCTTTATATTCTATTCCTTTAGCTATAAAAGCCAACAATCCACTCGCTTCCTTTATTATCTGCTGTGCCTGCGTGCTAGTTTTCTGTGATTAATGAACAAGGGCACCCAGATCCCTCAGCACTGGAATACCCCAAAGTCTCTCCCCATTTAGATAATAGATCACCTTCTCGTTTTTCCGACCAAAATGCATGACCTCAGACTTATCCATGTTGAATTCCATCTGTCGCATTTTGGCCCATCCTTCTAACCTATCTATATCCATTTTTAAGGTTCTTATTTCCCCATTGCAATTTACCATCCCACCTACATTTATTTCATCTGCAAATTTGGCTATCCCTATATCCAAGTCATTAATATAGATTGTAAATAGCTGGTGTCTAAAGACTGAACCCTATGGCACACCCACTAGTTTCCTTTTGCCATTCAGAAAAATAACCCATTTATCCTGGCTCTCTGTCTTCTATCCATCAGCCAGTCACTTATCCAAGCTAATAAATTACCTCTAATCCCATATGATCCAGCTTTGTGAATTAACCTTTTGTGCAGCACCTTATCAAATGCCTTCTGGAAGCCCAGATATATTACAACTACAGGGTTCCCATTATCCACTTTGCTTGTTACATCATTCGAAGAACTCTAGCAAATTAGTCAAACATGATTTGCCCTTCATAAAAGAACGCTGAATCTAATGGATAGCATTTTGACTTTCCAAATGTTCTATGTTCTAAGTAGAAATAACCCGAGCACTGATTATAGATCGAACAGAAACAATAACTTTGTAATAGAATCAGTACACCCTGATATAGCTTACAAATATCATAACAATTGTAAGTGCATCTATTATCTTTTTTTAAACACTGAAAAAACTGCGGATGCTGTAAATTAGGAACAAAAACAAAGTTGCTGGAAAAGCTCAGAAGGTCTGGCAGCATCTATGTAGGAAAAAACAGTGTTAAAGTTTTGGGTCCGGTGACCCTTCCTCAGAACTTTTTTTAAAATATATTGAAGGTCTTTTAGGAAATAAAATTTTGATTCATCTGTTCATCTGTTGGAAGTGTAGATAATCATAATTAATCATTATTATTCTGCTCCTGACTTAGCTTCCTTTCAGCATTATACTATCCATGATGCAGTTGTCTCTTTAACAACTTTTCAGCGTAGATTGAAAAACGAATGTCAGAATTTGGTAAGTTTTCCCCCTTAAATCCACTGGGCCATTCAATGAATAATGGGTAACATCCTCCGATTTAGAATTATGGGTATTGTACCTTTTAAAAGCTAATTGTTAACTCCGAACATACAGACAAGTCAATGTTATAGAGCCATAGACTCATACAGCTTGGAAACACCCTTCAGCTCAACCAGCCCATGCCAACCATCCCAAAATAAACTAATCCCACCTGCCTACACTTGTCCTATATCCCTCCAAACATTTCTTATTCATGTACTTATCTAAATGCCTTTTAAACATTGTAACTGTACCTGCATCCATCACTTCCTCTGGAAGTTCATTCCACACACGAACACTCTCCGCATATAAAAAAAATTCCCCCTCATGTCTTTTTTAAATCTTTCTCCTCGCATCTTAAAAATATGCCCCCTAGTCTGGAAATCTTCCACCCTAGGGAAAAGACACCTGCCATTCACCTTGTCTATATCCCTCATGATTTTATAAACCTTTTTAAGGTCACCCCTCAATCTCCTACGCTCCAGTGCAAAAAGTCCCAGCCTACCCAACCTCTCCCCATAACTCAAACCCTCCACTCCAGGCAACATCCTAGTAAATCTCTTCTGAATCCTCCCCCACTTAATAATTTCCCTGCTGTAACAGGGCAATCAGAACTGCACACAGTACTACAGAAGAGGCCTCACCAATGTCCTGTACAACCTCAACATAATATCCTAACTATATATTCAAAGGTCTGAGTAATGAAGTCAAACATGCCAAACACCTCCTTAACCACCCTGTCTGTACGTAATGCAAACTTCAAAGAATTTTGGACCTGAGCCCCCCCTATCTAAGGTTCTACTTTTAATTGTATAAGTCCTACCCTTGATTGTTTTATCAAAATGCAATATCTCGCATTTATCCAAATTAAACCTTCTCTCCAGAGATAGTGCCAGACCTGCTGAGTTTCTCCAGCAATAATCGTTATTGTTCCAGACAAGCCAACATGTTTAACAGAGAATTGCAAGAACTCAAACTTGCAGTAAATAATATGAAAGTATACATTTATATATAAATCTCACAGTTTCATCACAGCATGCTGAGGGGATGTAACTTTATGTTGGAGAGAGAGTTCAAGGATTATAAGAGCTTTGCTTTCCAGAGTATGCAGAAGCTTAGGAATATGAGACTCATATATTAATCTCAGTTTGTTTTTGGATTCAGTTCAGCGTTCGGACTGTTGTTGTCCATATTGCACAGTCAGGGAGAGGGTTACTCTATGTTTCATATTTTTGTTGAGCATTGCACTTACAGCGAGCAATTAAATAATTGTTAACAGATGTCAGAGGGCAACAAGAGTCTCAGTTCACAGGCTGCAACAGAGCTGTGAAATTGTGTTGATCTGGCAATAAAATAAGGTACAGGGCACCCAGCAAAAATAAATCACTGTAAGGATTGAGATTTGTCTTCAGACACAGATGAACAGATTTTATTCACATTAAAATCATATCCGACAAAAACCGAGCACAAATTCTCTTACCGTCAGTGCGGGCGCAGGAATTGGAGATTTAATCTATTTATTTCAAGGCACTTTTAGACACTTTTTTATCTCATAAAACCCATATGTTGTTGTTCCCTGTTTTGAATTTCTCATTTGTCTTAGTCACTGCAGTCTGTATTCCACATGGAGTTTCAATGGGAGAGGAATTGCCTGCTCAGACTGGATTTTCCAAACCAAGACAGGTAGCTCATATTGGGAAATTTCCCAACATAGCACGATTATGTTTAAAAAGGACCCCAAACTCAGAGAATAGTTCCTAAGTCCTGAAAGGGCCATGAACCATGAGCCAGAGAGTTGCTGGCCTGAGTCTATGCCAGTTTTGGAAAGTGTGAGCTGTGAGGGTGAGGAGATGCCTACAATGGAGTTGGCCAGGTTCAGAGTTCAGATGGGTGAGCTCCGTTCCTACTCTCTAACCCCACACCAGTGAAAATCGGGGTTGCTGTGAATGAGAAAAGGAAGCTCAGAACTGGGTGCTCCACCCATACCTTGATCCTAGCTTTCTGTGCCATTTTTAATAACTTTAGAGATCTTAAAAATGTGAAAAACTCCATTCCATTTACACTGATTCCTCCCATAGACACTACCTGACCTGCTAAGTATTTTCAGCATTTTGTGTCTTTATTTCATATTGGCAGCAACTGCAGCATTTTGCTTTCTTGTGATTATGCATTCCTTGGTGAGCTGAGGTACAAATTGACCGGTGGGTATTCTGTGTTACAAACAGTAAAAACATGTTTAAAAGATCATGTTAATAGCTTTGACAATCTTTGGAAGATACCATTGTCATGTCTAGCATTATATAATTTAATTTATTTTCAACCATTGAGTGTGGCATCAATGACACTATCCAAACAGGAATCAGGGAAATTGAATCACAGATAGTAGGAACTGCAGATGCTGGAGAATCCGAGACAACAAGGTGCAGGGCTGGATGAACACAGCAGGCCAAGCAGCTCCTATGATGCTGCTTGGTAGCCTCTCTGCTCCTATGATGCTGCTTGGCCTGCTGTGTTCATCCAGCCCTGCACCTTGTTGTCTAGGAATCAGGGAAATATCTCTAATGGTTGGAGTCACGCCTAACAGAAATAAAGAGAGTGCTGGAGGTTAATTGTCTAACTCCTGGGACACCACTACAGGAATTACTCAGGGTGTTGTCGCACATTATCTGCAGGGAAAATATATGCTATAGATTTTACACTTTGTTATCCTAAATGGTTTCTAAGCAACTTACTGAGATGTTATTACATTTGTAACATAGGAACTGGAGTAGGCCATTCAGCTCCTTGAGCCTTTCCACCATTCAGCAGGAATCATAGATTCCCTACAGTTCAGAAAGAGGCCATTTGGCCCATCGTGTCTGCACCAATCCTTTGAAGAGCATTCCACCTAGACCAAGCTCCTTTCTCTATCCCCACATTTACCATAATTAAGCCACCTAGACTACACATCCCTAGTCACTTTGGACAATTTAGCATGACCAATCCACTTAACCTGCATGTCTTTGGACTGTCACAGGAAACACAAGCACACACCAGAAATCCACGTAGACAATGTGCTAACTCTACACAAACAGTCACCCAAGGTTGGAATCAAACCTAGGTCCCTGGCGCTGTGAAAAAACAGTGCTAACCATTGAGCCATCATGATCTGTGGCCTAACTCCACATCCCTCCCTTTGGCTCATATCCCTTAATGCCTTTGCTTAATAAAAATTTATTTATCTCAGATTTAAAATTAAAAACTGATCCAGCGTTCACTGCCATTTGTGGAAAAGTGTTCCAAACCTCTCCCACCCTTTAATAATAACCGAAATAACTGCGGATGCTGTAAATCAGGAACAACAACAAAGTTGCTGGAACAGCTCAGGAGGTCTGGCAGCATCTGTGAAGGAAAAAACAGAGTTAACTTTTCGGGTCCGGTGACCATTCCTCAGAACTGGGGCTCCTCAGCTCTGAGGAAGGGCCACTGGACCCGAAACGTTAACTCTGTTTTTTTCCCTTCACTGATGCTGCCAGACCTGCTGAGCCTTTCCAGCAACTTTGTTTTTGTTCTGTCCTACCCTTTGTCTGTAGAGGTGCTTCCTAACATCTCTCCTGAAGAGCCTGGACCTAATTCTCAGACTATGACCCAAGTTCCAGAATCCCCAACCAGTGAAAACAGTGTTTCCTTACCTAGCCTGTCTTTTCCTGATAATATCTTGCAGACTTCAATCAGATCATCCCTTAACCTTCTAAACTCTGGGGAAAATAAGTCTAATTTGTATAATCACTTCTCACAACTTAACCCATGGGGCCCAGGTATTATTCTTGCAAACCTATGTTGCAATCCTTTCAAGGCCAAGATGTTCTTCCTAAGGTGTGCCGCTCAAATCTGCTCACAGTAATCCAAGAGGGATCTAAACCAGGATTTTGTATAACTGCAGTATAACTCCTGCATCCTCACACTCCAGTCCTCTAGATATAAAGGACAGCATTCCATTAGACTTCTTTTTTTTAATTTCTTATACTCCGTGGACTTCTATTTGGAACTCTTATTTGGGCCATGCACTGTAACCTGTTCCTCAACACTAATGCTTTATTTACCTATTCATTATGTCTCGCCTTGGTTTCATCAATACACTTCTTATAGTTTTACCATTTCTGGGCATTGCTGAAGTAGGATTCCTGACTGTTTATGTACTTTCTGAGCTGTAACTTGTTTTGAAACTGTATTGACTTCTTCCAAGCCCTCAATTATTTGATTTATTGTGGTCACCAATACTTAAGTACAGTGAAAAGCTTTGTTTTCTGAGCAGTACAGGCAGATCACAGTGTGCTTGGACAGAGTGAGGCATACAAAATTATGGCTACACAGGAGACGTGCAATGCAAGATCAACATTAACAAGATCAACATTATTTAAAGTTAGAGAGGTCCATTCTTCAGTCTAATAATGGTAGGGAGGAAGCTGTTCTTGAACCTGTTGGTGCATGTGTTCAAGCTTCAGTATCTTCTGCCTGATAGAAGAAGTTGGAAGAGATCATTACTGGAATGTGATGGGTCTTTGATGATGTTGGCAGCCTTTCTGTGGCAATGAGCCATGTAAATGGAGTCCGTGGATGGGAGGTCGGCTTCCGTGATGGTCTGGACTGTGCGCACAACTTTCTGTAGTTTTTTATAGACCTGAGCAGAGCAGCTGCTGTACCAGGCCGTTACGCACCCAAATAGAATGGTTTCTATGGTGCATCTGTAAAATTTGGTGAGGGTCCTTATGGACCTGCCAAATTTCCTAAGCTGCCTGAGAAAGAAGAGGCGTTGCTCTCCCTCCATTTACTAGTTTTAAGTCCTTGTGACCAACTTATTTAGACTTTCCACGAGGACATTTGTCCCAAATCGACTCAGGTGGAGACCATCCCAATGGTACAGTTCTTTCCTGTCCCAACACAGATGCCAGACCCCCACAAAATGGAACCCCTCTTTCCCACATACTCATTTGGCAATGAATTTACCTCCCTAATATTCTTATCTCTTTACCAATTTGCATGTGGCTCAGGTAATAATAATCCAAAGATTATAACCCTTGAGGTTTTAAAGTTTAATCTTGTTCCTAATTCCTGGTATTCCCCAAACAGGACCTCTTGCCTGCTCTTGCCAATGTTGTTGGTCGCAACATGGACAAAAACAATTGGATCCTCCCTCTCCCACTCCAGTATCCTTTCAAACTGGTTCAAGATGTCCCTTACAGTAGCACCAGGCAGGCAACACGCCATGTGGGATTCTCGGTCCAGCGCAAAACCTTGCTATCTATCTCCCTCATTATAGAATGCCCTATCACTAATTCCTTTGGCTCTGCTTGCTTGACCGGCCTCCTGCCCCACAGTGCAGTGGTCATTTTGCCCATCCTCCCTCCAGTCCTTTTCCTTATTCACTCAGGGAGCAAGTACCTCATCCCTATTGGACAAGGTCAAGAGCTGAGGATCCTCTAATGCTAAATTCAGGAACCCTCTACCTGTCTCTCCTGTAGTCTCACCGTCCTGCCCATGATCACTGGCCAAAGTACTTAATCTACAGGGTGTGACTGCCTCCTGAAACACAGCATCCAGATAACTCTCCCCGTCCCTGGTGTGTTGCAGTGTTCAAAGCTCCAACTCCAGCTCGTCAGCTCTGAGTTAGAGTTTCTCAAGCAACCAACACTTGCTACAGATAAGGTCACTATGAATGGCAAAGGGGTCCATTAGCTCCCACACCATGCAAGTAAAACACAACGGCTGGCCCTGCATCTCTAAATTATTTAATTAGTTTTTAACAATTAGTTTTTTATTTTTAAATTCTCTATTGATCTTCAGTTTTTACTCTGTAAAATATTTCCGAATTTATCTCTACTCTGAAAGCAGCTTAGAATAAGCATTCAACTGCAATTCCCTGGCAACCAAACTTATAGCTTTTCCTGTGATGTCACTCTGTTTGTTTTCACATGTTCTGATCCCTGATTCTCCTCAGCCTCTGGCTCAACTCTCTCTCTCTCTCTGGATTCTCAGGTGTAGGCCTGGAGTCTTGGCTTTGATTTTTATATCTTGCTTAGTCTCAGTGTCCTCCCTCTTCACTTTCCTCTTCCCCTTTATGCCTCAAAGTCCCTAAGACCTTACTTGGATATTAAAACGCAGAAGTACTGATCAATGGAAGAATAGGGACTGATCATCTTCTCCCTCATTTACCTAACTCCCAATGAATTAAGTGCATTGATCTCTAGACCAGCATTTATTACCCTTGCCTAACTGCCTTGGAGAAGACGGTAGTGAGTAATTGGAAACTGAATCCCAGCCTACTGGTTTAGAAATAGGGGCAATACTATAGTGCCACAAAAGCCCAGAATTCCTCAGGGTTGTGTCCGAAGTGGAATTGTCTCCAGCTAATTCATCAATGGCCTTCCCTCCATCACAAGAGCAGAAGTGGGAATGTTCACTGATGATTGCACAATGTTCAGCGCCATTTGTGGAGCCTGAGATACTGAAGGAGTCCATGTTCAGATGCAGCAACATCTGGACAATATCCAGGCTGACAGGTGATGAGTAACTTTCGCACTACATAAATGTCAGGCAATGATCATCGCTGACAAGAGAAAATTAACCATCTCTCCTTGATGTTCAATAGCATTATGATCGCTAAATCCACCATGATCAACACCTCAGGATTTCCACTTATGAGACCCTGAACTGAACTCGCCATATAAATACTGTGGCTACAAGAACAGCTCAAAGCTTGTTAATTCTGAGGTGAGTAACACACCTCCTGTCTCCCCAAAGCCTCTCAGAAGTCAAAAGTTAAATTTAAAATAGTGCAATGATATGCCATTTGGATTTCTAAAAGGCAAAGCTAGTATTTGAAGTGTGTGTCTAGGCATCTGAGAAAGGAGTTTGTAAGTACGACTCTTCTCTGTTGCAAAGGAGAGGCTGAGAGTGATCAATAGGAATCTTTAAAAATTCTGAAAGTTGTCGAATGAATGGATACAAAGAGGACATTTCATCCTTCAGGGAAAAGTATATGCTGGGAAGTGGGATTAGAGTAGATAGGTGGTACTTCTTAACTGGCAATGGGCCAAAAGGCCTTTTCCTGTGCTGTAAATGTCTTTGACTCTCTGGCTGTATGACTAGAGGCTATCACTAAAAGATGGACACTGAGAGAACCCATCAGGAATTCAGAAGGAAGTTCCTCACCCAAGAAGTGTTGTGAATGTGGAACTCACTATCACAGCAAATGTTTGAAGCAAATGACATGGATATATTTAAGGAGAACCAAGCCAGGCATTTGAGAGAGTATTAACAAAGATTTACAATCATAGTCTTCGATTAGGAAAAATGGAAGAAATTTCAAATGAACCATAAATGCCAGAAAGGTACAAGTCAGGATGATATGATGGAATACTCCCTACTTGCCTGGATGGGTGCGGTTGCAACAACACTAAAGCAGCTTGACAATATCCAAGACAAAGCAGCCTGCTTGATTAGCATGACATCCACAAACATCCACTCCCTCCATCGCTGATGATCAGCTGTGTACTCCCTGCAAGATGTACTGCAGAAATTCACTGAGGCTCCTTAAACAACACCTTCCAAACCCATGACCACTACTATCCAGAAGGCTAAGGGCAGCAAATACCACTACCTACAAGTTCCCTTCCAAACCACTCACCATTCTGACTTGGAAATATATCGCCGTTCCTTCACTGTCGCTGGGTCGAAATGCTGGAATTCCCTCCCTCAGGGCCTTGTGGGTCAACCTACACCACGCAGACTGCAGCAAATCAAGAAAGGCAGCACCCTCTCAGGGGCGGTTAGGGATGGGCAATAAATACTGGCCGAGCCAGTGATGCCCACATCCTGTGAATGTTTTTTTTATATGGATTAGTTGAACTGAATGACTTGTTTCCGCGCATTTAATTCCTTGTGATCCTCTGTAAACCAGAACATTGCTTGCCAAAGTGTCAAAGTTTTCACTTTTCCAGATCTAAATTGTGATCTGGCTCCTCGGCATTTCAAAGAGGCTCGATCACCTTTAGCCTCAACAATTCATCTCTCACAGCAGCCTGGGATGCAACTCATCTGGTCAAATGGATTTGTCCCCTTTGAAGCCCGGCTAAAGCTCAAATACCTCATCACTCCCTACAGCAATCTACCTCATCGAGGCAGCAGTGGAGCTGGGAACTCCTAGGGGCAGGGTAAGTGTGGGTTCAAGATGGGACCCAGCATCAGCATTAGCAAGGTGGGCCCAGTGGCAACGCGATGGCACCTAAAGAGATGACTCCTATGTTGGTGGGTCTGGCTCAGGTGGCAGTGAGGCACTGGAGGAATGGTGGCAGTGTAGGTGTCGTTGGTGACCCAGCTCAAGACTCTCTTTCAGTTATATCTTTTACCCTTTTTTTCCTTTAACTATTCAAAATGTTATGGATTGCAGTGACTGTTGAAGCTTATCACTGCATTTTACTTTATTATTCACTGTAAAATACAAGTGACAATAAATAAATCATCATCAAGAACCCCATAGTCCCTCTCCCCAATTCTGTACCTATATCCTTCTTCTCTAAAGTGAAGACAGATGTGAAGTTCTCATTTGACACACTATCAATATCTCCTGGCTCCAAATCCAGAGTGCTCCTTGGTCCCTCAAGGATGCTTCTCTTTCCTGATTATCCTCTTCCTCTTAAAGAACTTACGGAATATCTTGGGATTCTCCCTAACTTTTCCTGAATATTCCTAAACATCCAGGGTTCTCTGGGTTTGTTGCTCCAACATTTCACCCTAAAGGGGACATGCTGGGCCTATACTCTCCCTATTTCCTACGACAATGGATGAATGGACACCGCGCAACAATCACTGGGCAGGAATGTTCCTTCCTAGTTGGGAAACACTTCAGCGGTCAAGGGCCTTCAGCCTCCGATCTTCGGGTAAGCGTCCTCTAAGGTGGCCTTCAAGATACAGACAAAATAATGCAGAATCATCGAGCAGAAACAGATAACCAAGTTCTGTACCCATGAAGACGGCCTCAACCATGATCTTGAGTTCATGTCGCACTATATGTGACCCCATCCCACACTGTTCTGTATTTTTAAAACCTTCCTTACTGTCCTGTTTTGACACCATCACCTTGATACATTGCTATGATCTCTTTACATTAATTAATTTGTACCGTTTTGGATTACTTATTACTTTGGTTAGACCCTCAGCATGCAACTCTAATACCCATCATGTTATTCCAGCCATTTGGTTTGTCGACAGCACCACCTTATTTTTAATTTTTTTTGTCATTATCTCTCTGCCTAAGTTAATTGGATTATAGGTCATCCCTTCACTTGTTATTCTGCTGTTGACATTTTACTCACACCATCTGACACTCTTGATCACCTGCAAAGTCCTATTATGCAGCCTACCTACACTCCACTCACATCATTTGTATGATCTTTGGATCGATCTGCCCATTGATCTCACTGCCTCTAAATTCTGTGCCTGTGTGCTTCTCTCTCACTTCACCTGACAGAGGGGCCACTCTCCGAAAGCTTGTGATTTCATATAAACCTGTTGGGCTATAACCTGATATCGTTTGACTTCTGACCTTGTCCAGCTCAGTCCAACACTGGCATCTCCACATCATATTTCAACTGAAAGCCTTCGTTGCATGCTATATTTTTCTTTTCCCATAACAGAGTTAAATCATTCTGCGACATGGTCACTATTACTAAAATACTCTCACACATTAACCACCTGCCTAGCTTAGCTCCCCAAAATTAAATCTAGCACTGTGCTGTCCTAACTGTGTTATGTTCCATAGCAGTTATGTGATATACCTTTAAGAGACATATTCATGAAATCAGCGTGATATCTTGGCATGTACTCCAATGGCATAAATTGAAACCGCTCAGCCTCCATCTTACTGAGCTCTGTCCTCCTGCAGCATGACATGCTGAGTCAAAAATACATCCGAATTGTTTAGCCTGAGTCCAGGTGTACAACTGCCTATGATTGTCATATACATGTATAAATACCAGTTTGGGGGTTCTTGGGCACAATAGTAGTGTCCCTATCACAAAGCCAGGAGGCCTGAGTTCAAGTACCACCTTCTGGATGCGTTTAATGATATGTCATGAACAGGCTGATTAAAATAACTATAAATACCAAAGCTGCAATTTTAAAAAATGTTATATGTGACCCACATTTCATTCTTGTGTTCAGGGAGCTAACGTAAGTATTCCATCATCATTACTGCAAAGCATCAACCATTAAGCTTCACCATTATGTTATTACCATAGATAACACAGTGTGGAGCTGGAGGAACACAGCAGGCCAGGCAGCATCAGAGGAGCAGGAAAGTTGACATTTCGGGTCGGGACCCTTCTTCAGAAATGACAGAAATGACCTGCTATGCTCCTCCAGCTCCACACTGTGTTATCTCTGACACCAGCATCTGCAGTTCTTACTATCTCTGAGTGATGTTATTACTGTACATGTACTCTGACATGAAAAGATGACATGTTTGAAATACACTGGAGATCTCCGTTTTCTTCTTGAGATTGACATCCTGCTGCTACACAAGTCTAGGTCCAGGTTGGACAATCAAATCTCTGCCTTGTATACCATTGGGCGAACAGCTTGAATTCTGAATAAATTTCCATAGGCCACCTTCATTTACAATTTGGCATCCAGTCTGATATGCGTCTCCATAGTCATAAGTATGTTATCCTTCAAATTCCATGAGACGGCAGAGTGGGTGGAGAGCATGGTTCCAATGGAATGTATTTTCATGTTTTTCAAGGTGGTCATATCCTAAGGCTTGGCTGGCAGATGCCTCACAAGATCCTAGTTAATGTCAGTCCAGATATTGTGCCATTTTCCCTCTTTTGTCAAAACCTGCATCTCTCAAAAGCATTTGCAGGTTTTGTGCGATCTGTGTCACATATATGATATGTTTTGAAAGGTCTTTATGGATTTGGTAGTTCTGGGTAGGCTTCTATTTGGTCAAACTCTTTCAGTATTTTTACTTTCCAGGGCACGTCAGAAGGTGTTATATCAGACAGAACTGGGAGCCTGTGGGTTAAGAGTGACAATACAATCCATGACCTTGCAGACTGTGCTATGGAAGCTGGATAAACAGAATGGGAAATGGATCAATTTTCCAGCTCTAACATTCTTGACCTTGATAAGTACGAAAGAATCAATAATAATTGGAAAAATACTATGAATGATACCTCTGCTATGTTACTATATTAAGTCACAGAGGGAAGAAACCATTTGCATGAATGTTAAATCTGACTAAATACTTATCTCAAATTAGTTCAAGTGAAGGAAACAGATGCATTTATGATTGGAGTCCAACCAAATCCCTTGATATAATTTTGAAGCACTTCCTCCAATATAGCCTGAAACATCCACTTCAGCTTTCTATTTGCTTTTACATGAGGTAACTGTAATAAATGTAAAGCCTGTTTACAATTATTAATATTGAAGATGTCAGCCATCAGCATGGGTGGAGCATAATGGCTGGAAGTAAGGGCTAAGCAAAATAAATTCATATGAAGAAGTCAGGCAGGCTAAAGGACCATCAGCAAATTAGAAACTCATCCCTCAGAACGTTTGTCACACAACTCTACAGAAATACACAAAGTCCATCTATTTACTGTGGAAGGTCCAATAGAGGTCAATAGCTGTACAAACCAAATGCACATTATCATAAAAGCAGATTATTCCATCTGTACCACAGCAGTGATAGACCTCAACTAGAGTACTGTCGACAGTCTGACCATCATATTATAGGAAAGATGTGAATGCATTGGAAAGAGTTCAACTGTAATTTATACAAGCATGGTTCCAGAAATGAGAAACTTCAGTTACGAGGATAGATTGAAGAAATTGGGTCTTTTCCTTTTGGAGAAAAGAAAGCTGAAAGGAAATTTGGTAGAGGTTTTCAAAATTATGGGCAAGCTGGATAGAACAGATAGGGAGAAGCTGTTCCTGCTCATGAAAAGAATGGCAGAACATAGATGTAAAGTAGCATGCAAAAGAAGTAAGGTCGATGTGACAATAAAAACTTTTTCACACAGCGAGTAGTCTGAATTGGAATGCACTGTCAGTAACTACGGTGGAGGCAGGTTCAATTAAGACATTCAAGAAGGCATTGAAAGATTATTTGGATAGAAATGGTGAGTAAAGGTATGGGAAAAAAGCAGCAGACTGGTGCTGGCCAATGGTTTTCAGAGGACCTGGTGCCCACACAATGGGCCAAATGGCCTCCTTTTGTGCCATAACAATTCTGTCATTCTGTGTTTGTGGGAGATTGTTGAGCGTAAATTGGCTGCCAGGTTTCCTCCGCTGCAACAACAACTAAAGTTCTGGAAACAACTTATTGCCTATAAAGGCTTTTAGTCTGTTCTGAGGTTACGAAAGGCATCATCCAAATACAGGTTCTTTTCTTTTAATTTTTGAACAACTTCTGTGCTGAACATGAAGGGTAATTTTCAGTTTCCAGCAACTCGAAGCAACACCAAGCATTCTCCCAGTTGGGAAACAGAGTTAAATGCAGAGTGCTACGCCCCATAAAAGTACCTTCACCTCAATCCCAGGACTCTTTACTTCCACATGGCAGTTTGCCCAATTTCTTCTCGTTTCCAGAAAGTTAAGAAAGGTTTGCACTAATAAGACATCTCAGATTGACCTAAGGATGTCAATGTCGTCTTTTTTGAAATGGAATCACTGCTGTTATATGCAATCACATAGGAACCAGTGGTGTCATAGCCATGTAACTGGACCAGTAATCCAGAATCATAAGGCGATATTCGTGGGATTTGGGTTTGAATTTTCTTATAACAAAGAGTGGAAGTATAAATTCAATAAAACTACGAATAAAAAGTCAGCCTAATGACAACGCTGTAATCACAGTCAACACCTTTTATTGACCCTATCCTCATGCATCACTGCTAATCAGAAATCTACCAATCTCTACCTTAAATATACAGGTTGGTTAACATTTCATCAGAAAAGCAGCATCACACATCCTGTTATTGCACTGGGAGAGTCAGCATGGATTGTATGTTTACAGGCATGCAGGTGCCTTGAACTCACAATTTCATAACCCAGAGGCATGCATGCTGTTAACTCTGCTGGAAGTTATTGCTCTCTGTTGTTTTCCAGATTGGGTTGAATTTAGGATGCATTTAAGGTAATTAACATATTATTCTCTCATTCCGAATTGGACCAGTGTCAACAGAAATGCACCCAAGAGATAATTCACAGCTCTCCTGCTGATGTCTGCCAGTAAAGAGGAGAACGAAAGACTACATTTCATTTCTGCAGGTCATGACCTAAACCCATAATAAATAGCTACAAGTCAGTGCCAAATAAACATTTAAATCTTGTTAAAACTGGCTGCTATCTTTTTGCTCAACCCTCTTTGTACCACTGCTCTGAGCAGACAGGGTAATGACGAGCAGGCCTTCTGTGCTTTATCCCAAACAAACATTCGCCTATCCTCCCGAATTCTGATAGGAAAGAAAATCAGAGCTAGAATCTGCTGAAACACATTGTCCCCGAGATCATAACATCGCCTTACTGTACGCAGAGGCTGCAAGTAACAACGAACTGTTGACTCCGCCCGAGGGAAGATGAATTTCAGAGCTGCTGTTGATGGTGTCTTGTTGGTCAAGTAAATCCATCAGAAATGTGGTCCAATAACAATCAAAACAAAGTAATACAGATGCTGGAAATCTAAAATACAAACAGAAAATGATGGAAAAACTCAGCAGGTCTGGCAGCATTGTGGAGAGAGAAACAGAGTTAAGAGTCATATAGCCCCTACAATGTGGAGGCAGGCCTTTCCTCCCATTGAGTCAACACCAATCCTCCGAAGAGCATCCCAACCAGACCCATCCTTTCCTATCCCTGTATTGCTGCATTTCCCACAGCTAATTCAACTAGCCTGCACATCCCTGGACACTCTGGGTAATTTAGCACGGCCAACTCACCTAATGTGCACATCTTCGGACTGTGGGAGGTAACTAGAGCATCCAGAAGAAAACCACACAGATATGGGGAGAATGTGCAAACTCCACACAGATAAATGCCCAAGATGGGGAGTGAACAAGGGCCCCCTGTGCTGGGAGGCAGTAATGCTAACCACTGACCCACTGTGCCATCAAATACAATGCCTCTTTGGAAATCTTTAGAATTATTGTGAATTTGGTCCAGCTCAACTGAGGTAGGTATACGACCTGTCCGAATTACATATCTATCTGTACTGTTCAAAGCTGTTTAGCGGGGACACTATGGCCTAGCGATATTGTCACCAAGCTATTAATCCAGAAACTCAGCTCATGTTCTGAGACCCTAAGTTTGAAACCCAACTACGGCAGATGGTTGAATTTTAATTCAGTAAATAAAAATCTGGAAGTGACAATCTATTGATGACCGTGAAGCCATTGCCAATTGTTTGGGGAAAAAACCCCATCTGGTTGCTTAAAGCCCTAAGGAAACTGCTGTCCTTACCTGGTCTGGCCTACATGTGACTCGAGACCCACAGTAATGTGTTTGACTCTCAACTGCCCTCTGAAATGGCCTAACAAGCTGTTCAGCTCAAGGGCAACTTGCGGTGGGCAATATATGCTGGCCAGCCAGTGATGCCCACTACCCACAAAGGAATAAAAAGTAGTTGACTTCTGCCTTTGAAGTCGGTCATAAATAGTCCAAAACCAGATGCTTGGTCAGGCCAAATATAACATAAGAATAGAAATTGTTGGAGAAACTCAACAGTCTAGCAGCATCTGCGGAGAAAAAGACAGAGTTAACTTCTCATGTCTGGTGACCCTTCTTTAGAACACTGAACAAGAAACACAAACTCTGCTTTCTCTCTCCAAAGCTGCTGCCAAACCTGCTGAGTTTCTCCGGCAAATTTCTGCTTGTGTCTCAGATCATCAGCATTCACAGTTCTTTGCGTTATTTATCAAAAATATCTCAGCCAGACTCAGAGAAAAGTTATTCTTCTGTAAAAGTAGGCCTCAATTCCAGACTCAGGAATGCACAATCTGTTTTGCGAATCTAATTTTATTTTATCATTTCTTAAGAAAAAGCTTCCTCAGTCTTTCCAAATAACTTTGGCATTCAGTGTCATACAGTTCATCCAGTTTCCTGCCATTAATAATCTCTCAATTAAAAGCCTCTATTAATATATTTAAAAAGAAACAGCAGAGATTGTCAGATGTCACACTTCATTACAGAGGCAACAGACACTTAAAATGCTGGAATATTGGATACATAACCTTGTGCTAGCATAAGTATTCTGATTCACACAGTTTGGGAAACAAATAGCAAGAAACAACAGACAAAAACAGAAAATGCTGGAAATATTCCACAGATCTGACAGCAATTGTTGAGAGAGAAAGAGTTCTTAGCCCCTCGTTGATGGACTTTAAGGCAAGTGAAGCCAGAAATATAAAACAAAGAATTGCGGGAGCTGGAGATCTGAAACAAACCACAATGGAAATTGCTGCAGAAACTCCATAGGTCGGGCAACATGTGTGGAGAGAGGGTCACAAGTCACAAGCCACCAGGTTACAGTCCAACAGGTTCATTTGAAATCCAAAGCTTTTGGAGAACTGCTCCGATGTGCATGCACCTGATGAAGGAGCAGCATTCTGAAAGTTTGTGATTTCAAACAAACCTGATGGACTATAATCTGGTTTTGTGTGACTTCGGACTTTGCCCACCCCAGTCCAACACCGGCATCTCTACATTATGGAGGGAGAGACAGCATTGATGTTTCGAGCCCAGTGTGACTTCTTCCCTCCTCACTCACATAATGCAGCCCACAGAGGTGAATAGGCAGCAAGATGTGTGCAAGCTGTCTGCTACACATCCCTTGATGTCTAGAGTGTAGTGCAAACTTTTGCAATAAACCAAATCAAATCATCAAAGTGACTGTGGTTATTCACAGATGCCCCACTGCCCACCTTAGCCCATGATTGCAGAGTGAGTACACTCAAGCTATACACACTCAATTGCCTTTCTCCAAGGTAGTGAGACAGCTATGGTCCTTTCTTGGACTATGACTCCTTGCTATTACTGTGGGAGTTGGTTTAGCTCAGATGGCTGGAGATCTGGTTTGCAATGCAGTGTGATAGCAGCACTGTGGGTTCATTTCCCACACTGGCTGAGGTTATCATGAATCATAGAATCCTTACAGTGTGGAAGCAGACCATTTGGCCCATTGATTCCACACCACCCCTCTGAAGAGCATCCAACCCAGTCCCACCCCACCCTATCCCTGTAGCCCTGCATTTTCTATGGCAAATCCACCTAGCCTGGACATTACAGGGTAATTTAGCATGGTCAATCCGCCCAATGTGCACATGAAGGATTCCTCTTCTCAACATCCCTCAGGATATATTGCCACCAGTCAACTCTCTCTGATGGGAGTCCATCCTTGCGGTCTGGCAGGATTATGACAACTTTACGTTTACTCTTGCTACAGCAGTTTTCTTTTTATTCATTCACAGGATGTGGGCAACATTGACCAGGCCATTATTCATTGCCCAACACTAATTGCCCAGTTGACAGTCAACCACATTGCTATGGGTCTGGAGTCACACGCAGGCCAGGCCAGGTAAGGATGGCAGTTTCTTTCCCTAAAGGATATTCCACTGGGTGTAGAGTAATCTGGCATGTCAATCCCAGTAAGTGTCAACAAACTGTATTGGCTTTATCCCTCCTGAATGATACAGCCTTACAGGGGATACAATCTGGCACCCTGAATTAACAGAACATAGAAACAAGAAGAGGCCATTCGATCTCTCAAGCTCATTTTGTCACTTTACCAGTTCTTAGGTGAATCTATATCTTCACTCAACTTACCTTCTTTGGGTTTCATAACTTTAACAACCTTGCCTAACAAGTAATCTGCCTGTATAATAAAACTAAGAATTGGGATCTGAAACTCATCAGGTATGGCATCTCTTCTGGAGAGAAAAACAGAATTAATGTTTTGAGACCAGTGACTCTTCATCAGAATTAACGCACCCACTGCCAATCCTGACAACAGGTCGCTGGACTAAAAATGTTAACTCTGTTTTTCTCTCTCCAGAGATGCTGCCAGATCTTCCGAGTTTCTTCAGCAACTTCTGTCTTTGTTGCAAAAATAATCTGCCAATCTGCAAATGGAAACTTTTCAATTGATCAGCAGCCATGGCTTTTTGGAGAACTGAATTCTAAGTTTCTGCTACACTTTGAAATTTTCCGGGACATTTTAAGGGAATTAATTAGCATGGGAAATGTTCATAAATAAAAGCAGAAATATCTGTAGAAACTCACAGAGTTGGCAGCATCTGTGAAGCAAAAGTGGTGTCAACATTTCGAGTAAGTGGCTATTCTTCAGAACTGATAGGAGCTGGGAAAAGGTGGTACATATGCTGAAGATAAGGGATGGGAGGAAAAAGGAGGGAATGGATAGGTGGAGACAGAGCCCAGAAAGACAGAAAGAGAGTTAGGCAGTTAAAAGGATGGCTGATAATAAATTAGAGAAGGAGGCAAACTAATAATGGTCTCTATCAGTGAATGAAAATGAAAGCAGTATTGCAAGCAGCCCATGTCATGACAGTGCCTGAGGTGTGTGGATGGATAAAGAATATGGAAGGAGGTGTTCAGGCTGTAAAATTATTGAACTTGATATTGAATCCTGAAGGCTGTAGGATATTTAAGCAGAAAATGTGTTCATAATTTTGCTTCAAGCAATGACCAGAAGAAGTCTTCATGAACGCATTTTTCTTGTCACTCTATATAATGACATTGCACCCTCAAGGAATGCAGAAGGACGGACTGAGGCACAAAGAGAGAAAGAAAGACAAAGTTAATGTGCATATAGATAAAAGATGCCTGTTTTCTCTGCAGGGTACCAGCTCCTATAAAGCAACATTGAGTGAAGGCCAGTTGGGTCAGTCCGTTTGTATTGTAAGCATCTCTTAACCCAATGTTGTTTTGCCCAGGTCTCTATGGCAACTGCTGTCCTAAAATAAAAAAAAGATGGCACAGTGCCCATCACCCACAACTATATCTCTATTTGTATATCAACAGGGAGTAATTAAGTAAATTGTTGCCATTAGTACCCACTCCCAATCAATGGAACAGACAATGGATGTCATAAAATCAGGAGTTTTGGACTTTTTCAACTGAATCCAGAGCTTTTAAATTTTTTACAAAAGCCCCACTCACTGATGCATTACAGAACATTTCCTATTTTGTAGATAATGTTGACTTCCTTTAAAAATAAATTAAAACCCCTAGTTTTGACCATAGCTGATCACACAGGTAGTTACTAAGACTTGGAAAGAGGAGAGATAACACCAATTCTAAGGTACTGTGTACTATTCTCAGGCATTGACAGAATCATCAGATCATACAGAATGGTACGAGGTTGTTTGGCCCATACGGGAGGAGCTTTGTCAGCGCATGGAGGTGGGACATGAATGTTGTGGAATATTCCATTAAAATAGCTTTTTGGTGTGGTCTCACACAGATTTCCAGAGGAAGGTTATCATTGGAACTGGCAACCAACTGACCAAATCTACACAGTCACAAGTGGGAAAACCTCAATTAGAGTCTATTTTTGATGAGGGAGGCAAGTGTGCTCATGTTGCATTTGACTGTGTCCTTGAGTCCTTCTTCCTAAGCAATGCTCATCTTTTCCAGTTGGATTGCTGGATGGCCATCCTTGGGACCAGTCAATTTGTCCTTCCACAACTGTGTCCCTCTTACCATCATTACTTGTACATGAAGAAAGACAGAAAGAACTTGCATTTCTGATAGTGCCTTCATCAATCATAAGAGAGACCAAATGCACGTTCTAACCAACTGAATACTCTCTTTCAAAGTGTGACGTCTGTTATAATGTAGGAATCAAGTGTTATGGGGAAAAGATGGAAACGTGGCGTTGAGGATTATCAGATCAGCCATGATCTCACTAGATGATGGAACAGACTTTAATGAGTTGAATGATCTATGTCTGCTCCTCTGTCTTTTGATCTTACTTTGTGCCTTTCATAACTTCTGATATCCCTGAGTTCTTTGCAACTCATGAAGTAATTTTGATGTAGTCATGACTATACTATAGTAAATGTTTCAATCTATCTGAATATCACCAAAAATACTCACCCACTAATATCTTTTCCACTCTTCCATTTCTTTCCCTAAAGTGAAGTCCTGAATTACCCCTTCTCCTGCTGAATTTGTTAGCTATGACTTTAAAACCTTCTCTTGAATGTATTTTAATTGCTCTGTCCTTTTTTATTCTGATTCTGTTTTACGCTGATTCAATTCCAGTTTACTTTGAGTCAGTAACGGGTCTGTAAGACAAACAGGAGTCTGGAAGAACACAGCAAGCCAGGCAGCATCTGGAGGAAAGGAGCAGTCAATGTTTCTCAACATATAACCTTTCTGGACGTGGGGGTAGGGGAAGCTGCAGATAAAGGGTCGGGGGATAATGGAATGGCAGTGATATGTGGACACTGGTAGTGGGTACAACCTGGTTGGTCAATAGGAGGGATGAATCTGGTCTGTTAGCTTAGTTGGCTGGATGGATGGCTGGCTTACAAAACAGAGTGATGCTAACATTGAGGGTTCAATTCCCACACTTGCTATGGTCACCATGGAACTCCCTTCTTCTCCACTGTGCATCTCATCTGAGGCATAGTAGCTCCCAGGTTAAACCATCACTCTCAAATGAGACAGCAGGGCTATGGCTACTTTACCTTTTATATTGAGCCAGGTGAAATTTCTGGCTATTACTGCCTTATTCTTTTATACCCACCAGAGAGGACAATGTCGTCCCCAGTATTAATTCATCGCCATAACTAAAAATAAAATCACTATCTTTTCATCTACTATATTGTTTTGAATGGGTCTTACAATGGGTAAATTGGGTTAGGGTAACATCCATTGTTATTCCTTTATCAATCCTGTTTGTTATCTCTTCAAAGAATTCTAATAAATTTGTCAGGCATGATATTCCCTTCATGAAGATGTGCTAACTCTTATAAAATCTTAGAGTCAATCAGCACCTTTGGCCCATTGTGTTTGCACTGACCTCCTACATTACTCCTATTTTCCAGCACTTGCCCCATAGACTTGAACATTGTGACATTTCAAATGCTCAGCCATATGCAATTTTAAAGTTTGTGAGTTTTTCTGTCTCCACTTCCCTCCTAGGCAGTGTACGCCAGATTATTCCAGATCATATCATGTATTTCTAAATGCTCTGCTATTTCATCCTTCATAGTAGACTCCAACATTTTCCCAATAATTGATGTTAAGCTAACTGGCCTATAGTTACCAATTTTGTGTCCTTCCCTTGTCAACAAATAAGTTACATTAGCAGTTTTCTAAAATAAGTATGTAATGCCAGCCTTTCTTAACAGTCAAATAAAAAACAAAATACTTTTAATGCCGGAAATTTGAAAACAGAAATTGTTCTGAAGAAGGATCACAGAACTCAAAACGTTAACTCTGTTTCTCTGTCCACAGATGCTGCCAGACCTGCTGAGTTTCTCCAGCACTTTCTGTTTTCATTTCTTAATAATGTTGGTTGTGACTGATTTGGTTGTGTTCTTGCCTTTGAATCGGAAGGGAGAATTGAGTATAAAGATCTAGGTCTGGATTTTCCTTGTCACATTTGGAACGAAACAACAACAAAAAAAGAAATCACCAAAGTCAAAAGTGTTCAAAAGTGCATCCTCTACTTCTGATGCTGCCGATTTTCAAGACAGAGGAAGCATGGCAATGAATTCGCTGACAATGAAGATGTGGTCTTTCAGATCAGAAACAGGGTCGGCTGTGTGGAAAAGTTTTTCTTTGCCTGATAGCTGTTTGGGGTTCGATAAAAATCTGTTCCACAACAGTGAAAAGTGCTAATAGCGCAAATATTTAACCCCCGCTGTCCCAAGGTATAGCTCACAGCTGTCCTGGGTGTTCGTCAGATGCAGACGCTTCTATTGTTTGAGTGTGTGTGCACAGAAGGCAGCTGCAGCAATAATTATCGAATCAGGTTAATCCGTTTGTTTAGCATCCACCCTCCATTCTCACACATATATTCCAGGCACTAATTGTCTGCCCATCATTTACCAATCATTGAAGCCCAACAGAATGGGAGCGGGCTATTTGTCCCATCAAGTCATCCCCCAGCCACCACGCTGCAATTGTCAGGAATGATCCACCCAGTCTGCACATCCCTGGACACTGAGAAAATGGTCCTGACCCAAAACATCAGCTTTCCTGCTCCTCTGATGCTGCCTGGCCTACTGTGTTCCTCCAGCTCCACACTGTGTCATCTCTGACTCCAGCATCTACAGCTCTTGCTATCCTGGACACTATGGAGCAATTCAGCATGACCAATCCATCTAACTTGCACATCTTCGGACTGTGGAAGGAAGCCCACACAGATACAGGGAGAATGTGCAAACTCCACACAGACAGTCATTCCACGCAAAGGTGGAATCAAACCTGGGCCCCTGCTGCAGTGAGGCAATAGTGCTGACCACTGAGCCACCCAGCAGCTTTGCTTTCAGCAAAACTGAAAGCTTTGTCTTATGTCCACTGTGGGAACCAACCCACCTCCTGGAGCTTGCCAACTTGCCAAAGCCGAGCCATTAATTTGTGCTGGCTAATTTGTTTTGTTAATGATTGTCAATGACAGAAAAGGAGGAAGATTTAGGGAGGTACCAGTTCACAATCTTGGTAAAGAATGGTTGAGATAGTGAAAAGATACAATAAATCTTAATTTCAAGATTGTGAGACAGATTTGCAAGGATAATCTAAAGAATAGCAGCCAGTATTGCACTAATTGTTGTCCCAAACTGCAGGGTTTTGTAAATATCTAGTCCTCAAAGAAATGAAGCTACAGATCTTTGGGTTTTTCACTTTAGCTACCCTTGCATGATGCAATTACAAAGTTAAAAGGATGTATCCTGAAATCAAATTTGCTTTGCCATATAATATCACAGCATTATGTCAATGCTAAATATTGTGATGAATGGAATGGAAATTCAGGATCAAAACTGGAAATTGTAACATTAAAATTATTCATTGTTCTGTGTAATGGGGGCAGGATCTACTTGGAATTGTTGCTGTGGTAACTTTGAGTTCAATCAAAGCAGATAAATTGATTTTTCTCTCATCTAAAAGGTGTTACATTGTAGATTGGCACATTGTTCTCAATATTTTCTGCCTTACTTCGTTCATAATTAATAGAAAATGTTGATGCCTTTAGGAAATTGAGAAAGTACAATCCAAGGACAAAAAACATTTTCCTTTATTTATCTTACTCTCACCAATAACAATTTCCCTTCTAAGCAAAATGAATGGGCTTCCCCTCACTTTTAAGAGAATTCCCACTTCTTCTGTTCTTTCCCCATCACAGAAAATAGGGAGAAGACTCTCTAATCCAAAATTCCTGAGGCAAGTTGAAAATGACAGCCTTTGACATCAAGGCCTGATTTGACTAAATGTGGCATCAAAGAATCCTCGCAAAATTAGAATCAATGGGTATCAGAGGACAAACTCTCTGCTGGTTGGAGTCATACCTGGCACACAGGAAGATGATTGTGGTTGTTGGAGGCCAGTCAGCTCAGCTCCAGGTCATCTCTGCTGGGTAGTGTCCTAAGCTCAACCATCTTTAGCTGCTTAATCAATGACCACCCTTCCATCATTAGGTCAGAAATGGAGATGTTTGCTGATGATTGAACAATGTTTAGCATCATTTGCAACTCCTCAGGTATTGAAGCAGTCCATTTTCAAATATAACAAGACTTGGACAACATCCAGGCTTATACATAGAACATAGAACATTACAGCGCAGTACAGGCCCTTTGGCCCTCGATGTTGCGCCGACCTGTGAAACCAATGTGAAGCCCATCTAACCTAAACTATTCCATTATCATCCATATGTTTATCCAATGACCATTTAAATGCCCTTAAAGTTGGTGAGTCCACTACTTTTGCAGGCAGGGCATTCCACGCTCTTACTACTCTCTGAGTAAAGAACCTACCTCTGACATCTGTCCTATATCTATCACCCCTCAATTTAAAGCTATGTCCCCTCGTGCTAGCCATCACCATCCGAGGAAAAAGGCTCCCACTGTCCACCCTATCTAATCCTCTGGGTTTGGGTTGAAAATTGACAAGTAAGACCACAGAAATGCCAGGCAAAGACCATCACCAATAAGAGACAATCTAACCACTGTCACATGATAGTCAATAGTGTTATCATTACTGAATCCCCCATTATCAACATCCTGGGGCTTACCATTAACCTGAAACTCAATTGGACTTGCCATATAAAAACAATGATGACAAAAACAGGTCAGAGGTTAGGAATACTACAATGAGTAACTCACTTCCTGACTCTACAAAGACAGTTCACCATCCACAAGGCACAAGTCAGGAGTGTGACTGAATGCTCCCCACTTGCCTGGATGGGTGCAGCCCCAATGACACAATGAAATAACTTTAGTAGATAGGTTAAGGATAATTCAAAGAGATTCTACAAATGCATTAAGAGCAAGAGTGGAGCGAGAAAGCAGGTAAGGTCTCTTAAAGATCAAGGAGGACATCTTTGTGTTGAACCCCAGGAGATGGAAGAGATACTAAATGAACATTTTGCATCACTTTTTACAGTGTAGAAAGAAATGGAGTCTAGAGAATGTACTGAAACCAACTTTGATATTTCTAAAACAGTTCACATTATGGAAGAGGAAGTTCGAAATGTCTTAGAGAATATAAAGGTGGATTAATCTCTGGGGCCTGATCTAATGTATCCAAATATTGTGGGAAGTAAGGGAGAAAATTAGGAGACCCCCTTGCAGAAATATTTTCATCATCTATAACTACGGGTGAGGTGCTTGATGACTGGAGGGTGCCTAATGTTGTACCTTTGTTCCCTGGAGAAACCAGGGATCTATACACCTGTGAATCTGACCTTGGTTGTGGGTAAGTTGTTAGAAGTCATTATAAAAGACAAGATTATTGGACATTTAGAGAGGCAGAAATTGATGAGGGATAGTCACCATGGTTTTGTGTGACGAAAATTGTGTCTTACAAATTTGATTGAATTTTTTGAGGAAATTACCACAAAGATTGATGATGGCAGAGCAGTAGACGTTGTTTATTCGGATTTTAGTAAAGCCTTTGACAAAGTTCTGCATGGTAGACTAATTAGTAAAGTTAGGTCACATGAGATACAGGGTGAGCTTGCCAATTGGATACATAATTGGCTTAACGACAGGAAACGGACATTGGTGGTAGTTGCCTTTTGGACTGGAGGGCTATCACCAGATGTGTTCCATAGGGATTGGTTGTGGCTCCTCTTTTGTCTGTCATTTATATAAATGATTTGGATGAAAATATAGAAGGCATAGTTAGTAAGTTTGTGGACGACACCAAAATTGGTGGCAAAGTAGATAGTAAAGAAGGTTTTCTAGAATACAAAGGGATCTTGATCAAATTGGTCAATGGACTGAAAAATGGCAAATGGAGTTCAATCTGGATAAATGCAAGGTATTGCATTTCAGTACAACAAACAAGGGTAGGGCTTATACAATTAATGGTAGGGCTGTGGGTAACATTGTAGGACAACGGAACCTAAGAGGTAACAAGGTGTAGAGCTGAATGAACACAGCAGGCCAAGCAGCATCAGTGGAGCAGGAAGGCTGACGTTTTGGGCCTAGACCTTTCTTCAGAAATTCAGAAATTCAGACCCATTTCTGAAGAAGGGTCTTGGCCCGAAACGTCAGCCTTCCTGCTCCTCTGATGCTGCTTGGCCTGCTGTGTTTATTCAGCTCTACACCTTGTTATCTCAGATTCTCCAGCATCTGCAGTTCCTATCTCTGGAACCTAGGAGGTGCAGGTACATAATTCTTTGAAGTTTGCGTCACATATAGACAAGGTGGTTAAAAAGGCTTTTGACACACTTGCATTCATTGCTCAGTCCTTTAAGTATAGGAGTTAGGACATCATGTTGAGGTTGTATGGGACATTGGTAAAGCCTCTTCTGGAATATTGTGTCCAGTTCTGGTCACCCAGTTATAAGAAGGGTTCAGAAGAGATTTACCAGGATGTTGCCAGGTATGGAAGGTTTGAGTTATAAGAAAAGGCTGGATAGGCTGGGACTTTTTTCATTGGAGCGTAGGAGGTTGAGAGGCGACCCAATAGAAGTTTATAAAATAATCAGAGGTATAGATAGAATTAACGGTAGTTGCCTTTTCCCTAGGTTGGCAGATTTCAAGACTTGGGGACACATTTTTAAGGTGAAAGGAGAGAGATTTAAAAAAGACATAAGAGGCAAATTTTTTACACACAGGGTAGTTTGTGTGTGGAATGAACTTCCTGAGGAAGTGGTGGATGTTGGTACAATTTCAACATTCAAAAGACATTTGGGTAAAAGCGTGAATAGGAAAGGTTTGGAGGGATATGGGCCAGGAGAAGGCAGGTGGGATGAGTTTAGTTTGAGATTATGTTCAGCATGGACTGTTTGGACCGAAGGATCTGTTTCCGTGCTGAATGACTCTATGACTTCATGACTCTATAACACTCAAGAAGCTTGTCACCATCCAGGACAAAGCAGCCCGCTTGTTTGGCACCACATCCACAAGCATCCACTCCCTCCACCACCGACGCTCAGTAGCAGCATTCCATACTATCTACAAGATTACTGCAGAAATTCAACAAAGATCCTCAGTCAGCACCTTCCAAACACACGGCCACTTCCATCTAGAAATACAATGGGAGCAGATACATGAGATCACCACCACCTTTAAGTTCCCTTCCAAGCCACTCACCATCCTGACTTGGAAATAAATCACTGGTCCTTCACCGTAACTGGATCAAAATCCTGGAATTCCCTCCCTAAAACATTGTGGATATACCTATGTCAAATGGACTCCAACAGTTCAAGAAGGCAGCTTACCACCACTTTCTTAATGTCAACTATGGATGGGTAATAAATGCTGCCTTAGCCAACAACACCCAAATCCAATAAATACATTAAAAAAAAACTGGACCCCATTCAAATTGCAGAAATGCAACAAACTACATCTTATTTTCTCTGGAAATTCAGGTGGTGTGGATGAGTCACAATTCTTCCAAAACACATTTTCTTCAGAACAAGAAAGCGTTGTGGACCTAGTTATCAAAGAGGGCTATTGACAACAAACTAACAAATCTCATGCTGGCAATGTTTGGCATTTCAAGCTAGCTCTTGCAGCACAGACAATTCTAGCAGGGTTAATACCTGAGTGATTGCAATAAGCAACACCCAGTCCCCACCGAACTGATCTCCAACTATCTGGACTCCATTTTCTCCCTCTTGGTCCAGGAACTCCCTACCTATGTCCGTGACACCACCCACGCCCTCCACCTCCTCCAGAACTTCCAATTCCCCGGTCCCCAACACCTCATCTTTACCATGGACGTCCAGTCCCTCTACACCTGCATTTCCCATGCAGATGGCTTTAAGGCCCTCCGCTTCTTCCTGTCCCGCAGGCCTGACCAGTCCCCCTCCACTGACACCCTCATCGGCTTAGCCAAACTCGTCCTCACCCTCAACAACTTCTCTTTCAATTCCTCCCACTTCCTACAGACAAAGGGGGTAGCCATGGGTACCCGCATGGGCCCAAGCTACGCCTGCCTCTTTGTAGGTTATGTGGAACAATCCCTCTTCCGTACCTACATCGGCCCTAAACCACACCTCTTCCTCCGTTATATTGATGACTGTATCGGCACCACCTCCTGCTCCCACGAGGAGCTCGAACAGTTCATCCACTTCACTGACACCTTCCACCCCAACCTTAAGTTTACCTTGACCATCTCTAACACCTCTCTCCCCTTCCTCGACCTCTCTGTCTCCATATCGGGCAACCACCGAGAAACCGATATTCATTTCAAGCCCACTGACTCCCACAGCTACCTAGAATACTCCTCCTCCCACCCACCTTCCTGCAAAAATGCTATCCCCTATTCCCAATTCCTTCGCCTCCGCCGCATCTGCTCCCAGGATGAGGCATTCCACTCCCGTACATCTCAGTTGTCCTCATTTTTCAAGGACCGTAACTTCCCCCCCTCAGTGGTCGAGAACACCCTCAACCGTGTCTCCCACATCTCCCGCAACTCATCCCTCACACCCTGTCCACGCAATAAGAACCAAAAAAGAATCCCCCTCATCCTCACATACCACCCCACCAACCTCCGGATCCAACGCATCATCCTCCGACACTTCCGCCATCTGCAATCCGACCCCACCACCAAAGACATCTTTCCCTCCCCACCTTTATCTGCTTTCCGGAGGGACAACTCTCTCCGTGACTCCCTTGTCCGCTCCACACTCCCCTCCAGCTCCACCACACCCGGCACTTTTCCCTGCAACCGCAGGAAGTGCTACACCTGCCCCCATACTTCCTCCCTCACCCCCATCCCAGGCCCCAAGAAGACTTTCCACCTCAAGCAGATGTTCACCTGCACATCTGCCAATGTGGTATACTGCATCCGCTGTACCCGGTGTGGCTTCCTCTACATTGGGGAAACCAAGCGGAGACTCGGGGACCGCTTTGCAGAACACCTACGCTCGGTTCTCAATAAACAACTGCACCTCACAGTCGCGAACCATTTCAACTCACCCTCCCATTCCTCAGACGACATGTCCATCCTGGGCCTCCTGCAGTGCCACAACGATGCCACCCGAAGGTTGCAGGAACAGCAACTCATATTCCGCTTGGGAACCCTGCAGCCCAATGGTATCAATGTGGATTTCACAAGTTTCAAAATCTCCCCTCCCCCTACCACATCCCAAAACCAGTCCAGTTCGTCCCTGCCTCCCTCACCTGTTCTTCCTCCCACCTATCGCCTCCTCCCACCTCAAGCCGCACCTCCATCTCCTACCGACTAACCTCATCCCGTCCCCTTGACCTGTCCGTCCTCCCTGGACTGACCTATCCCCTCCCTAACTCCCCACCTACACTCACCTTTACTGGCCCCATCCCCGCCTCTTCGACCTGTTTGTTTCCTCTCCACCTATCCTCTCCTCTATCCATCTTCTATCCGCCTCCCACTCTCTCCCTATTTATTTCAGAGCCCCCTCCCCCTCCCCCTTTTCTGATGAAGGGTCTCGGCCCGAAATGTCAGCCTCTCTGCTCCTATGATGCTGCTTGGCCTGCTGTGTTCATCCAGCCCTGCACCCAGTCTGATGATGCCTGAGAACTCGGTGGAAGTGTAAAATCCAATCTCATGGGAGACAAACCTCATGCTAGGTTCTTCTAATGTTCTTTGTCTAATGTGGAACCTATTATGACTTGTACATAGTTACACAGATGCATTATACTGCATCAGAAATCGTATGAACTGCTGATGCTGGAGTCAGAGATAACGCAGTGTGGAACTGGAGGAACACAGCAGGCCATGCAGCATCAGAGGAGCAGTAAGCTGGCGTTTTGGGTTGGAACCCTTCCTCCAGCTCCACACTGTGTTATCACTGCACTATACTATATCTTGTTTATTCTTGGATAACCTTCTCAGCAAGCCAGAATACGGCCACCCTTCATCGTATGAGAACAGGCAAGGCCACGAAAGAATTCACTCCCATAGAAGTTTGGATGGCAGTACACACACTAATCATTTCAGGAAAGAGATGGTGGCCCTAGAAGGGACACAGTGCAGAGAATGATGCCAAGGGTTAATTTATAAGAACAGGTTAAGTAAGTTTGACTGAGCGGAACTCCATTGATTTAGAAGGTGAATTGATGAACAAACAGGTGTTTAAAATTTAAATGCATTTTATTTTTATTCACCCGTGGCACATGGGTGTAGCTGGCTGGGCCAGACTTTATTGCCCAGTTCCTAGCTGCCCTTGAGAATGTGGTTGTGAGTTGCTTTTTTGAACCACTACAGTCTATGTGCTGTAGGTAGACAAACAATGCTATTAGTAGGTGGGATTTCCTGGTTAAACCCAAACTGGCAACTGGTAACTGCTCACCTAGTGATGCAGAAGTGTTGATAAAATCTTCCATCACTTTACAGAACATTAAGAATGGACAGATGATTTGGTAATTGGCGCACTTTTTATGTGCAGGATCTACCTGTGTGAATCATAGAATTCCTACAGTGTAGAAGCAGGTCATTTAGCCCATCAAATCTGCATTGACCTCTCTGAAGAGCACCCCACCCAGACTCACACCCCTACCCTATCTCTGTAACACTACATTTCCCATAGCCAATCCACCTAGCCTGCACATCTTTGCACTGCAGGAGGAAACCAGAGCACCCAGAGGAAACCCACACTGACACAGTGAAAATGTGCAAATTCCACACAGCTAGTCGGTCGAGGGTGGAATCGAACCCAAGTCCCTGGTGCAGTGCTAACCACTGAGCCACTGCACCACCCTATGTTTGATTTTCCACATTGTCAGGTAGGTGCCCATGCTTTAGTGAAGCATCTTGACGAGGGGAGTGACAAATTCTCAAGCACAAGTCTTCAGTACAATTACCAGAATACTATCAGGACCTACAGACCTTTCAGTATGCAGTGCCTCCAGCCATTTCCTGATATCATGCAGAGTGTATTAAATTGATTGAAGACTACATCTGCAATGGGGGGTGTCTCTGGAGGAGGGCAATTTGGATAATCTACTCAGCATATCTGACTAACGATTGTTGAAAATTCCACAGCCATATCTTTTATACTGAGGTCCTGGGCTGTCAACGAGAATGGTGAGATTTATGGAGCTCCTCTCACCTCCAATGAGTTGTTTAATTGCCTGCCATCACTCATGACTAGATGTGGCAGGACTGTGGAACTTGCTCTGATCAATTAGTTGTGCAATCACTTAGCCCTATTTATTACATACTGCTTATGATTGGTGTGCGAGCAGTGCTGTTGGTAGCTTCACCAGGTGGACGCCTCATTTTCAGGTATGCCTGGTGCTGCTCCTGGCATACCCTCCTGCACCCTCCATTGAACCAGGGTTGATCCCTGGCTTGATGATAACGGTTGAGTGGGGGCTCTGCCGGGCCATGAAGTTACAGATTGTGCTGGAGTACAATTCTGCTGCTGTTGATGGCCCACAGTGCCTCAGGGATATCCCGTCTGGAGTTGCTAGTTCTGTTCAAAGTCTGTCCCATTTAGCACAGTGATAGTGCCACATGACACAATGGAAAGTATCCTCACGGTAAAGGCAGGACCACTGTCACAAATACCTCATGTAGAATCACAGCAGGTGGTGTTTATTGCACTTGGCAAATATTAATCTTTTCAGACCCATATACATCATCCCTTAAGCTTTCCTTCTAGTAATCTTTTTGCAAGCACATTTATCTATGGAATTACATTTACCATAATTCCATCTTCCCGAAGGCTTGATTTTACAAATTCGGATGATCTGGGCAGTTTATTATTCTCCTTGAACATGTTCTCTTCGACTTGAAAAGGTAATGTTTTTTGGGTAGAAGATAGTTGTCTTGGGCAGTCTTCCTGACAGTCTGAGGTTCTGATAATTCTTTTATGGAGAACACCATCCTTGCTTGGCGAGGCATTTCTTTTCTTTGCAGTATCTTAAATCTTTAAGCGTGTCGTCCCTCTGTTGCTTGTAAGTGACTTCCTTGGAGTTCTACTTCCAAATTTTATCCGTGCAGTTTTGTTCTCAATCCATTCGTAGGTCAATGTTGGAGTCGGTGGTCTTTGATTTCACATTGTTGATTAGTTTGGACTTTCTCATTGTCCTTCAGTGATTGAACTACTGGTGAGACCAAATTATTCACTTCTCAATAAAAACCAAAAGAACTGCGGATGCTGTAAATCAGGAACAAAAACAAAGTTGCTGGAAAAGCTCAGCAGGTCTGGCAGCATCTGTGAAGGAGAAAACAGAGTTAATATTTCGGGTCCGGTGACCCTTACTCAGAACTGAACTTTGTTTTTGTTCCTTATTCACTTCTCCATTGGGTACCTGAAGATTCCTTACCGCTAGTGTGCTATCTGTTATAATTGTTCAGAATACATTCTTTGAAATGTAGGGAGGTCAGATCTTTTTCACTTGAACATTTACATTTACAATCCTAGTCACCTCAGTATCTGATGGTAGACTTGGATTTGCATAATCTACTTATTCACTGTGTGGTGTTGCAACCTGACTCAATTCAGGTGCACTCACACAGAGATAGTAAGAACCGCAGATGCTGGAGTCAGAGATAACACAGTGTAGAGCGGAAGGAACACAGCAGGCCAGGCAGCATCAGAGGAGCAGGACCCTTCTTCAGAAATGACCCGAAACATCAGCTTTCCTGTTTCTCTGATGCTGCCTGCCCTGCTGTGTTCCTCCCGCTCCACACTGTGTTATCTCATTTCAGGTGCAGATACTTCAATTGGCTCAGGTGTGGGCTGATGTTCAGTTGCTGTCACTATGTTTACATTATGCCTCCATGTTTTTTGGTGCTTTGAGTCTGAACCTTCTTCAGTTTTGTCAGGAGCAGAAAAGAATTCTCCAAAACCAGTCTCGTCACAACTTTCCACCTAATTGGCAATCTGAAACAAATATCTTATTCCAGAGTAATTAACCTTGGGGGATTTTGCCTTTTGTTTAAGTTCCACCGTCAGCTTAAAGAACCCTGTGAGATCTTGAAGCAAATTAATGCAGATGCTGGAATCTATGCTGTAAACAAAAAAGTGCTGACAACCATAGCGGGTCAGACAGTATTTGTGGAGAGAGAGAAAGCTAACGTTTCATGTCTAGATGTTACCAACATTTTTTGTTTTCACCGTGAAATCTTCAACCAGCTGTTTCCTAATCGTCTGTGCCTTAACCAGCCATTGTTTGACCTTTCGTTGTTTAACCCCTTCCAGCTTTGAATGGGATTGAGGTCAATATAAGCCTTTCAATTCAGATTGAGAATTTCTGGCTGTCACGTGCATATAGGCTTTCTGGAAATTGGTGCCTCCGTTGTTGGAAACTTGCTTGTGGCATGCCTCTAACATTAAGTGTGATGACCCCTGGACCGTGTGCTTCAAAGCCTGTAAAGTGAAGGTAAAGTCTCCACATTCCTACCACAGCCTAGACTGGTCTCTCATTAGTGAGGATTACCACACCTCAGGCAAGGGGCAAAGCTGAGGAAGTGGGACCTGTATGGTGACTGCAACCAGTCTGGGAATTGAATGCATGCTGCGGCATAACTCTGCATTTGCATCGCAAACGAGGTATCCATCCAACTGAACTAACTGATCCCCAAGTGATTGCAGCTCAGCACACCTCAGACAAGGGATGAGGTCAAGAAGAGTCTAATTGCTGGCAATAATTTTTCATTTGTTTTCAGTATAGAAACATGGTCCGTGTTTTCTGTCAATGTAGGTCTAAAAGACTGGTAAATAGGGGAATTCTGCATACTTTTTAAAAATCTTTAAAAGAGCCATAGACTCAAACAGCACGGAAACAGACCCTTTGGTCCAACCCATGGTTGACCAGGTTTCCTAAATTGAACAAGTCACATTTACCTGCATTTGGCCCCTATCGCTTTAAACCTTTCCGATCCATGTACCTGTCCAAATGTCTTTAAAATGTCGCAACTGCACCCGCATCTACCACTTCCTCTGGAATTCCATATATGCACCACTATCTGTGTGAAAAAGTTGCCCCTCAGGTCTCTTTTAAATCTTTCTTCTGTCACCTTAAACCTATGCCCTCTAGTTTTGGACTCCTCTACCCTGGGGAAAAAGACCTTGGCTATTCACTTTACCTATGACCCTCATAAACCTCGATAAGTTCACCTCAGCCTCCTAAGCTCCAGGGGAAAAAGGACCCAGTCTATCCAGCATCTCATTATAACACAAACCCTCCAGTCTCCGGAGCATTGTTGTAAATCTTTTTTGCACACTTTCCAGTTTAGTGATATCCTTCCTATAACAGGACGACCAGAATTGTATGCAGTACTTTAAATACGGCCTTACCAATGTCTTGTACAGCTGTAACTTTTTAGATACTCCATGAATATCTGAGCTTGATTTCAAGTGTGTTACCCCATTGGAGTGTGACAGCAGATTAAGATCTCAACTGCAAGTCAGCGTTTTCAGCTCTGCAGCACTGTCTTTGTGCTGCATTCAACCATTTGCCTGGATTTTATTGTCAAGTTGTTGGAGTGGTACTTGAACGCTCAACCCTCAGAGATGAGAACACTACCCACTCTGCCATTGGTGACATTAGGTTCATTGCAAACTGCTGTGGTTCATATCATGCTGGATTAAGTCCTCCCACACAGTATTTTATTGAGGCAAAGGTACTGGAGTGTTATATGTGTCTTCTCTTGTTAATGTGGTTAGAAAACATAATCACTGATGGCTATAAATGCAGTGACAGCCAATTTTTTAACCTGTCTCTACCACACTTTGCTGCTTTGCTCTGTCTCTCTCCTGAAGATGTTGACCATTTCAGAAATGCAACTGCACAGATTTGAATGTTCCATCAAGCACCTCATTCAATTAATTTTTCTTCAAGTGTCATCCAGAAGAGTGAGTGCAAGTATGCCATTCAACCACAGCATTAATCTCAGCGATGAGATTCCATTTTACATTTCTATCCTCATCTGTGATTCAAAATTATGCCATGTCCTGTAATTATATAGAACATGACAGGAGCAGCACAGTGGCTCAGTGGTTAACTACAGTGCCAGGGACTTAAGTTTGATTCCAGGCTTGGGCGGCAGTGTCAGTGTGGAATTTGCACATTCTCCCCGAGTCTGTGTGGGTTTCCTTCCAGTGTTCTGGTTTCCTTCCAAAGATGTGAACATTAGGTGGATTGGCTGTGCTAAATTTCTGTAGTGTCCAGGCTAAGCAGATTAGTCATGTGAAATGTTGGATTATGGGAAATCATATCAGGGTCTGGATGGGATGTTCTTCAGAGGGCCTATTCGATGGGCTGAATGGTCTCTTTCTGCACTTTAGGGAATCTATGATCAGAAAGAGGAGAAACCTCATTTACCTTCTTCAGGGACATTGATGTCAGGTGTTAGCACTATGCAATCTATAACCAGACCTAGTTGACCATCAAACCACAAACTCCCTCATGGATTTCCTACCTTAAACTACCTGCCATTTTCCTCCCTTGATGCTCCTTAAAACCACCTCTTTGATCAAACATTTTATCACCTGCCATATCTCCTTATGTTTTTTTTAAATTTTCATTTGTTCATAGCTCATGCCCATTGTTTATTGACTGGGCCAACATTTATTGCTAGCATTAATTGCCCTGGAGAAGGTGCTGGTGAGCTGCTTTCTTGAACTGCTGAAGTCCTTGAACTATAGGGATACCTGCAGTGCTGTTAGGAAGTGAGCTTGACCCATTGACGGTGAAGGAATTGCGATAAAGTTTCAAGTCAGGATGGTGAGTGGTTTGGAGAGGAACTTACGTGGATTTGGTGTCCCCATGCACCTGCTGCCCTTCTCCTTTGAGGTGGTAGAAGTCACGTATTTGGAAGGTGCTATTGGAGGAACCTTGGTGTGTGGCTGATAAATTTTATTTGAAAATGATCCTACTTCATTTTTTTTATTTGTTCATGGAATATGGACATCATCAGCTGGTCAGTATTTATTGACCATCCCTAACTGCCCAAACAACTGCTAAGAGTTAATCATTTTGCATGGGTCTGGAGTCACATGTAAGCCGGACCAGACAGTTTCCTTCACTAAAGGATGTTAGTGAGCCAGATGGTTTTATTTTCTCTCAACATTCAGCAATGGTTTCATGGTCATCACTGGACTTTTTTGATTTTGATTTGATTTATTGTCACATGTACCTAAGCACAGTGAAAAGCTTTGTTTTGCGAGCAGTACAGGAAGATCATAGCAAACAAGGACATACAGATCATAGTGTGCTTAGACAGAGCGAGGCATACAGGTTACACTGCACAGGACGTGCGCAAAGCAAGATCAACATTAGCAAGATCAACATTATTTGAAGTTCGAGAGTCCATTCAGCAGTCTAATAACAGCAGGGAAGAAGCTGTTCTTAAACCTGTTGGTGCGTGTGTTCGAGCTTCTGTATCTTTTGCCTTAACTCTTAATTCCACCATCTGCATGGCAGGATTCAAACACAGGTCCCCAGTATATTACTTGTGTCCATAGAATTAATAGTCCAGCAATAATACAACTAGGCTATCACTTCCAAACTAATCACCTCATTGTGGTACAAACGTAAAAATAGATTTTTGTCATGGTACAGTGGCACTGCAGGAAATGACTTTGTTAAGAAATTTAATCTTCCTAGTTGTAAGTCTTGAGCACGCAATCTTACACAGAGATACAGGTGGCTTCTCTTACAATGTAGTGATTAGTTGAAAACCTTCACATTCTGCATTGTTTTTCAGTCAGGTTATCTGCTGTTGACCTGTTTATTTGTGCTGACTCAAAAGTTTTCTCCTGTGACCCCCATGACATGAATGAAATGCCACACCATAAGCAATATCAGTAGTTACACAAGGACAAACTTTCTGCCATTTCTGTTTCTGCAAGAAATACAGACCACCTCATTCTTTCAAATGACGTTTTAGGCAAAGATATTACAAAGGTCTGAAAAAAAATGACAGATGGGTTTTAATTTTGCACTTGACAAGTTTTGACGGTGGACTACTTCCAAATCCAGTCAGAATTGGCTCAGGGACTCTACAGCCTACAAAAAGGGTCAACAAAGCATATGTTCCGAAGGCGCTCATAGCATCTGAAGTCTATGGGACTCGTGGACCAGATGGATGTAATCTGAAATCTTCAAGGTAATGAGTGAGAAATAGATAACTCCAGGCAATTCTTTGCAGGTGATCCATTAATACAAAGACTGTGTCTAACAGCTGGAGAGCAGCCCTTATGATTCCGGCAGTTAAAAAAAAATAGCAGGACATCAATTAGGAAATCATGGACCAATCTGTGTAAGATTACTGTTCAAAAAAAGCCCTTAAAACTACAAGTATGACAACAGCTTGCACCTAAATACCTCTTTTAACATTGCAAAACAACCTAAGATATTTTGGAGTGTATTCAGACAGAAATTTGTAGTTAAGTTGCAAAGCAACAGGTGAGCGAAAACTTTGTCAGAAAATATACAGCACCTAAAGAGGTCATTTGGCCCAATATGCCTCTGATAGCTCTTTGAAAGAAATTTCTGCTTCGTTCCACTCAGTCATGATGGTACAGTCATTTAATCGACTCCCTGTTGAAAGCTATTTTTGAATTTACTTCCACCACCCATTCTGGTGGTGAGTGCTGATTCATATCAACTCATGACACCTGAGAGGAGGGGGGAGAGGTGAATAGACACAATGGTTTAACAAGAGGATTGTTGAGCAGACAAGTTCCCTGCTATCGAACACCCTTGATCTCCTGGGCAGAGTCTGCAAGGGAAGGTTGATTCACTGACCCAGATATGCCTTGTTTCCTATCTTCAATCAAACCGACACACCAATTGGTATGGATGTGAAGTGAGACAGTATTTTTTTTTACTTGTAACAGGCTTATTTATCAAGAGTCATAGAGGTTTACAGCACTGAAAGAGACCCCTCAGCCCATTTTGCATCATATATGTCTGCTACGTACTTACTAAGCCACACCTCATTTTATTTAACGCATATTGGAAAAACAATGAAGCAAACCAAATTAAACCGTATTAAGCCGGGATAAATGATAACAAAAATCAAATCCTCAGGGGAAACTTTTTTCTCCTTTTTTAAATAGTCTATGGCCCACATAATGCTGGCAATAGCTGTACATGCCCTTAGTGGCACCCCTCTCTCACCGACCTCCTGCCTCAACAGTCCCCAAGGATGACATCTCTGCCTGGCATGAGGGCAGTTAGGATTGGACAATAAATATTTCCCTGTCAGAAATTCAAAAGACTAAATTAAAGCAAAATACTGCAAAGTAAGATCAAGAAAATCTTGTGTTTGCTTGTCCTTATTATGTTGGTTTTACTTTTTAGTTAGCTGATGCTGTGCTGGTCGGGTTAACTCAGAAGATCTCTGAGGAAGGGTCACTGGACCTGAAATGTTAACTCTGATTTCTCTCCACAGATGCTGCAAGACCTGCTGCGCCTTTCCAGCAATTTCTTGGTCCACCCTCGGGCGACTGTCTGTGTGGAGTTTGCACATTCTCCCTGTGTCTGCATGGGTTTCCTCCGGGTGCTCCGGTTTCCTCCCACAGTCTAAAGTTGTGCAGGCTAAGTGGATTGGCCATGCTAAATTGCCCATAATGTTCAGGGATGTGTAGCTTAGGTGGATTGTAGGGGGATGGGTCTGGGTGGGATGCTCTGACAGTAGATGTGGACTTGTTGGACCAAAGGCCCTGTTTCCACACTGTAGGGATTCCATGAATATGGCTTAACACTAGCTAGAACAATAACACTTTTTCACAAGTGTTTGGAAAAGATTGGCAATTTCATTGCTGTGAGGCCAAAAGCATATAATTTTTCTTCGTATGATGTATAGAATAGGAGGATAATATTTTTCTCAAAAGGGAATGCAATTAATTGTTTGTAAAGGTGAAAAATTAATCCACGTGTTGGACACGTAACAGAGTTCTGGGAGGCAGCGGGAACTGCGTGTTCTTTGGCTTGAATCACAGAAGATTGGTAGGCAGGTACAGCAATTGATAAAGAAAGCAAATTGATGGATATTGGTTTTTGCAAGGGAATTTGAATACAAAGGTAGGGAATTAACCTTCAGTTATACAGAGCTTTGGTGGGACCCACATCAGGAGTATTGTGTACAGTATTGGTCTTCTTATTTAAGGAAAGATTCAAAAGCATTTAAATCAGTTCAGAGAAGAGTTAGCAGACTAATACTTGGAAAAGGTAAGTTGCCTTATAATGCTAAGTTGGTCAGCTGTATTTGTATCAGTTGGAGTTTAGAAGAACAAAGGAGACTGCATCGAAATATGTAAAATCTTCAGGGGTCTTGACAAGGTGAATGTGGAAAGAATGTTTTTTCTTATGGGAAAGACTGTTTAAAAATGACAGGTTGTCCATTCAAGTCAGAAATAAGGCGAATATTTTTCTCAGTGTTGTGTGTCTTCGGGACTCTCCTCTTCAAAAGGTGGTAAAAGCAGAGTCCTTCAATATTTTTAAGGAAGAGGTAGTTGGATTCTTTGCAAAAAAGACGGTGAAAGGATATTATGGGTAGGTGGGAATGTGAAGTAGACAGGTTAGCCATGACCCTATTGAATAGCAGAGCAGACTTGAGGGATTGAATGGCCTATTCCTCCTCTAATAGTTATGATTCAAATGAAATGGAGAGAGTAAATGTTAGAAATTCACAAACAGGAACAAGAGGCACTCAACAAGTTGTTGGAGAAATACTGAATTGATTTCTGATAATGCTTTCCATGTAAATGCTCGCCTTGACTGCTGGACCTGTTCTGTTTTTATACTGTTCACGTTTCCATAAGACCAAAAGATATGGGAACAGGAGGCCATTTAGCCACTGGAGCCTGCTCCACTATTCAATAGGAACATGATTGATCTGAAATTCTTCAAATGCGCTCTCCTGCGTTTTCCCTGTAACCCTTATTGCCCAATTGATCAAGGATCTATAGACACAAGTACTCTGCCCCCACAGATCTTTGTGGCAAAGAGTTCCAAAGACTCACAACCCTTTGAGAGAAGAGATTCCTCCTCATCTTAGTCTTAAATTGGCATCCTTTTATTCAGAGTCTATACTCTCTGGTCGAAACTACCTCATGAGGGGAAACTTCTTCTCAGCATTAAACCTGTCAAGCCCCTTTAGAATCCTACATGCTTCAGTGAGATTACCTTTCATTCTTCTAAATTCCAAATGAAGGTGTTTTTTTTAATGTGTGTGTGTTGCTTGCTGGACCCAATTTATTGCCCATTGTTAGTTGTCTTTGAGAAGGTGGTGGTAGCTGCCTTCTTGAACAGTTGCTGTTTGTTTGTCGTAGGTAAACCCACAATGCCATTGGGGAGGGAGTTTCAGGATTTTGACCTGGCGGCACTGAAGGAATAGTGATATGTTTCCAAGTCAGGATGATGAGTGGCTTGATTCAACTTGCAGATGGTGGTTTGCCTGTCTCTGCTGTCCTTGTCCTTCTGGTTGGAAGTATTCATGGATATTGAAGAAGTGGCAATACAATTTTCAAATTTTCAAACTACACATTGGTTATCTTCAAAAGAAGGATAGCGCCATAATAATTAGATATTGAGAGGAATATTTTGGAACTTGTCAAGCCTGAATTTCTGAATTACCAAAGACTAAGGAAATTTTGGGGCTTTGAGGAAGGCTGTGGTAGGATTTTCACCCATGATGCAAGGGGGTCAAGGTTATATTGGAAATGAAGGAGTTACCAAATGAAGGGGGCATCCCAATGATGAATCCCCAAATATCTTACAGGGCAAATCTTTGTCACACTCATCCAAGTCTGACAATCTGTCCATGTTGAATTTATTTTTCTTTATTCATTCACAGGATGATTTCATCGCTGTCTAGGCAGCATTTAATGCCCATCCCTAATTACCCAGAGGGCAGTTAAGAGTCAACCACATTGCTGTGGGTCTGGAATCACATGTAGGCCAGACCAGGTAAAGATGGCAGTTTCCTTCCCTAAAGGACATTAGTGAACCAGATGGGTTCTTCCTGACAATCGGCAATGGATTAATCATCATCATTAGATTCTTAATTCCAGACATTTATTGATTCAAATTCCACCATCTGCTGCACAGGATTCAAACTCAGGTCCCCAGAACATTATCTGGGTCTCTGGACTAACAGTCCAGCAATAATACCACAAGGCCATTGCCTCCCTAAAAGGCCTGTGCTCAAACCGAAGGTTATTTTTATAAAGAAGTTTCTGCTTTAATCAATAACCCATCCTTTACTCAAAGGCTATCTTTAATTGGTTTGATGTTTTACACAAAGTCTTATCCTTCTGTCAACGTGCGATCCCACTTCGTAAAGGTCATCCTTCACTCAAAAGGTCTATCCCCTCTCTAAGAGCCTGTCCTATTAATTCAGAGAAAATCCAGTTTAAAATCTTCAATGACGGAAAATATACTCAGGCACTGAGTGCTCAACAGGTTCTGAATTTAGATCCTGGATGAGAGCTCTGATTCCACTACATATCCGCCAAGTTCTTTACGCTCCCTGTGGTGCAATTTCATGAGCCCTGAGCAAGACAGATTGCAAACCCATAGGAAACTCACAGATCTCTGATTACTCTCAAAGAGATGGTACAGGCAGAAATAGGTGACATTTTATTCCTTTAAACGCAAGGAAAAACACTGCAATCTGTTCTTTCCGCAACTAGATTTCACTCTGCTGCCGCCAAATGGCATAGATTTCATTTTGTCTTGTGCCAAGGGTAGTTTATAAAAGATGATCTTCCTAAAACTGCTACAGCAGGTAATGCTAAAAAGGCTCTGTGCATAACAATAACTCAGATTTATAAAGGATTTTATGCTGTAGTCAATCCAGGCAGCAAAATGAGAGAGATCAGCGGGATGATAGGGCTGATGGTGAGGATGGTGTGCTATTTTATTGATGGTGAAAATTATGGTCAACCATAAATGTTCAGAAAAAAGTGAGAAAATGGAAGCTCTCTTCAGCTTAATCTTACATTCCAGCTCTTTCCATTATTTTATTCAGTGCTCTCGAAACCCAGTCCTGGGTTCAGGCAATAAAGTGCAGTGAGCGTTAATTGAAAAATGATTCGTACAATCAAAGGCAAAGAAATTCAATACTACACTGCCACTGTTAGATGAAATTCTCTCATCTTGATCCGGCCCTTTTCAAATGGTCTTGAGCTAAAAGTACCGTCCTTCATCAATGAGAGATAGTAAGAACTGCTGATGCTGGAGTCATAGATAACACAGTACTGAGCTGGAGGAACACAGCAGGCCAGGCAGCATCAGAGGAACAGGAAAGTTGATGTTTCAGGTCGGGACCCTTCTTCAGACTCCTCAGGTCCAACAGCATCTGTGGGGAGAAAACAGAGTTAAAGTTTCAAGTCCTGAAGGATCACCATGAATTTCTGTTTTGGTTCAGATCTCCAGCATCTGCAGTTCTTTATTTTATTACAATCTCAGAGAGTTCAAGTTGGATATTTGAATTTCTAATTTTGGAGACCCATCATTAACTAACACTTCCCTTTGTAAGAGTATGGGATCACAGAGTTATAGGATGGTGCTGAGCGATTAAACTATAATCTGGGAAAACAAATATTGCCTTCGAAGGAATGCACAAGAGAGAAACAACAATAGCATTACATATCAGCTATTTTGTTTGACAAAGAAAAAGGAAGTCGAGTTTATTTGGAGATTGAATTGCTCAATCAATTTTTTTCAACATTTTGGAAGGAATTGACCACAATAGTTTTAATTACCATGGGGTATCATTAAACAATGCGGAGGTGTGAACTACGACTTGTATTAATATAAGGGTTTTCATGTGTCTCCTGTGAAGTGTTAGCAACAAAAATATAACATTGAGATGCTGAAAAAAAAAATGACTGATCAAGTAGTAGGGAGAAAGAACATTATGAGGTAGGGACATGCAGCAGAATTTTCCCAGTTTTAGATTATGTTTTGTTGAGTGAGCTTTATGTTTGGAGTGTCTTTGTTCATACAATCTTTTTGTTCTCCACCTCACCCATCAGGCAAAGGGGCCCTCGCCTGCTTTGTTTTGGTTCAAGGAGGCAGAAGTGCTCACTGTAGCTGAGACCTTGTGGCTCTCATGCCTTTTGCACTGTATTTATAGCCCAGCTGCAGACCACTTCAGGATCTACCCCTTGCACTGTGGCTCACACCCAACTTCACAGACAGGAACCTGCAAGTCTTAATGCAGGTAGTGCTGGAGAGGAAGCCAGTGCTTTGTTCAGCTGACTACCACAGAAGACCATTCAACCAGACCCTGTCAGCCTGAACACAATTGCCACCTGGGTGAGTCCTGTGTTCCAGGTGAAGTGGGGTGTGCAGCAGAGCGGGAAGAAGGTCGAAGTTCAGCGAGGGTAAGTTCTACCATCTGCTTCCTGTTACCTCATAGTCCTCACAGGAACAACGCTCAGTCTAATTCTGCTGCTGCACACACCCGTCAGTAAGGCACAGAGAGCACAACTGCTATTACTGCATGTCCACTCAAGAGTTCCTACCCTTCTCCTTCCTCACAAATCCTTCTTGGTTTCTGCGCTTCCTGTTCAAGAACCGGGGGCACATCACCACCTCTCCTGCTCATGCTTGGACACTAACTGCTCTTACACCCACTTCCATCATATTCAACTCCTCCCTTTGTCTCATTGTAGGAAACAATTGGCCCATTACCAGGCCGAGAAGGCTATATTGGCCGTCAAGGCGGTGGATATCAGGCTCCTCAGACACTACGTAGAAACATAGAAATATCGAAGACAGGAGCACAATTAGCCCATTCAACTTTCCAAACCTGCTCCACCGTTCAATATGATGATAGATGATTATCAAGTTTTCTCTCATATGCCTTTATTCCTTCAGCCACAAGAGCTACATTTACTTCCTACTGGAAAATACACAACGTTTTGGCCCCAACTACTTCCTTTGGTAATGAATTCCACAGGCTCACCACTCTTTGGGTGAAGAAATATCTCTTCACCTCAGCTCTAAGATGTTGTGCCCTTACCCTTAAGTATGACCTCAGGGTCTGGACTTCCCCACCGTCGGGAACATCCTTTCTGCACCGAAAATGTCTAGCCCTGTTAAAAATTTACAGGTTTCTATGAGATGTCCCGTCATTATTCTAAACTCCAGTGAATACAATCCTAACTGATCAATATTTTCTCATATGTCAGTCCTGCCATCCCAGGAATCAATTTTGTAAACCTTCAGTGCATTCTCTCCATAGCAAGAACATCCTTCCTCAGATAAGAAGACCAAAGCTGCACACAATATTCTCACCAATGCTCTGTATAATTGCAGCAAGAAAATACAAAGAAAAAATACTGTATTTGGCTGAAGAAGGCCACCATCACTCATTTGTGGATGCGGGATCTCAGTAGCAAACTAACCAAACAAAGGAACAAAAGCAGAAGTTGCTGGAAAAGCTCAGGAGGTCTGGCAGTGTCTGTGAAGGAAAAACAGAGTGAACGTTTTGGGTGCGGTGACCCTTCCTCAGAACTGAACCTAAAAAGCTTCATTAGAACATAGAACATAGAACATAACAGCACAGTACAGGCCCTTCGGCCCTCGATGTTACACCGACCTGTGAAACCAATCTGAAGCCCAACTAACCTAAACTATTCCATTATCATCCATATGTTTATCCAATGACCATTTAAATGCCCTTAAAGTTGGCGAGTCTACTACTTTTGCAGGCAGGGCATTCCACACCCTTACTACTCTCTGAGTAAAGAACCTACCTCTGACAACTGTCCTATATCTATCACCCCTCAATTTAAAGCTATGTCCCCTTGTGCTAGCCATCACCATCCGAGGAAAAAGGCTCCCACTGTCCACCCTATTAATCCTCTGATCATCTTGTATGTCTCTATCAAGTCACCTCTTAACCTTCTTCTCTCTAACGAAAACAGCCTCAAGTCCCTCAGACTTTCCTCATAAGTCCTTCCCTCCATACCAGGCAACATCCTGGTAAATCTCCTCTGCACCCTTTCCAATGCTTCCACATCCTTCCTATAATGCGGTGACCAGAACTGCACGCAATACTCCAAGTGCGGCCACACCAGAGTTTTGTACAGCTGCAATATGACCTCATGGCTCCGAAACTCAATCCCTCTACCAATAAAACCTAACATACCGTACGCCTTCTTAACAATGCTAGCAATGTGGGTGGCAACTTTCAGTGATCTATGCACATGGACACCGAGATCTCTCTGCTCATCCACACTACCAAGAATCTTACCATTAGCCCAGTACTCTGTATTCCTGTTACTCCTTCCAAAGTGAATCACCTCACACTTTTCCGCATTAAACTCCATTTGCCACCTCTCAGCCCAGCTCTGCAGCTTATCTATGTCCCTCTGTAACCTACAACATCCTTCTGCACTATCCACAACTCCACCGACTTTGGTGTCATCCGCAAATTTACTAATCCATCCTTCTACGCCCTCATCCAGGTCATTTATAAAAATGACAAACAGCAGTGGCCCCAAAACAGATCCTTGAGGTACACCACTAGTAACTGAACTCCAGGATGAACATTTCCCATCAACCACCACCCTCTGTCTTCTTACAGCTAGCCAATTTCTGATCCAAACCGCTAAATCACCCTCAATCCCATGCCTCCGTATTTTCTGCAATAGCCTACCATGGGGAACCTTATCAAATGCTTTACTGAAATCCACATACACCACATCAACCGCTTTACCCTCATCCACCTGTTTGGTCACCTTCTCGAAGAACTCAATAAGGTTTGTGAGGCACGACCTACCCTTCACAAAACCGTGTTGACTATCCCTAATCAAATTATTCCTTTCTAGATGATTATAAATCCTATCTCTTATAATCCTTTCCAACACTTTACCCACAACTGAAGTAAGGCTCACTGGTCTGTAATTACCAGGGTTGTCTCTACTCCCCTTCTTGAACAAGGGGACAACATTTGCTAGTCTCCAGTCTTCTGGCACTATTCCTGAAGACAATGATGACATAAAGATCAAAGCCAAAGGCTCTGCAATCTCCTCTCTAGCTTCCCAGAGAATCCTAGGATAAATCCCATTCGGCCCAGGGGACTTATCTATTTTCACACTTTCCAGAATTGCTAACACCTCCTCCTTATGAACCTCAATCCTGGTCTAATAATCCCGTCGTTATGTTGTAAAATAACAAGGTGTAGAGCTGGATGAAGACAGCAGGCTGGGTAGCATCAGAGGAGCAGGAAAGCTGGCATTTCGG
>NC_063346.1:7124711-7153969 GCF_021869965.1 Rhincodon typus
TATGATGCTGCTTAGCCTGCTGTGTTCATCCAGCTCTGCACCTTGTTGTCTCAGATTCTCCAGCATCTGCAGTTCCTACTGTCTCTGTACATGAATGGAGTTTTGGCTGATAACAATTAGCTGATTGGTCTGCCAATTGGTAATCGGTCATTGACAACAAGCCTTCTGAGTGCCTGCTACAATGTGATTGGTTCTCACGCAGCTGAACAGCTTGATGGCATAAATGTTTGAGAGAGAAGCCATTGGATCTCCAGAAGAGAAGAAGCCATTTTCCCTCTGCAGTAAAAATAACACCATAAGCCTGTAGGAAGTCAGTTTACTTTTCCCTCATCAGTTACTGTAAGCTGCATGTTTTCTTTATTTTAACCAGCTTGCACTTATGCAGAAATATAAACATTTTAAAATGTATTGAACCACTTTGGTGATCTTAACCTTAGTCCTGGGACTTGATAAGTGGAAACCAGTCAATACATGCCTCCAGCCAGCAAGGTCAAATATCACAATACACCAGATTACAGTCCAACAGGTTTATTTGAAGGCACAAGTTTTCGGAGTCTCGCTCCTTCTTCAGGTGTTTTTGAGAGAGCTGGTATCAGACACAGAATCTATGGGCAAAAGATCAAAGGGTCATAGAACTGATACAAATGTATTGAATAAACTTAAGGTGGCTGTTAAATCTTTAATCAGTTAGAAAGGATTAATATGCAAATTCCAGAATTTCTTTCAAGTCACTGCCCTGAGATAACTAAAGATGTCATCAGTTCCCTCAGTATACCAGAGGGGACATCCCAGGTCAGACAATGCATTTTAGGTGTGAGCCTTGTTTAGAATCTGGCTGTGAATCAACTTAGAGTCAGAGTGGTTTTATTTTCAAAGTAGGAATTTATAAAATGCCACATGGTCTACAAATTGTGTGTTTTTTGAACAAAATAGAATTTATCTGCAATTACAAATCTGCCAATCTGAATTCACCCCATTGATTTATGCATGTGCGTATGTGTGTGTGTGTGTGTGTGTGTGCGTGCGTGTGTGTGTGTGTGTGTGAGAGAGAGAGAGAGACACAGAAAGAGTGTGTTTATTAGAGAGGGTCTGTGTGAGAGTGTGAGTGTGTTTGTGTGAGAGAGTGTGTGTGTGTGGGAGTGTATAGTGTGTTGGGGTTACCTGCAGTGCAACATGAACCCAAGATCCTGGTTGAGGCCGTCCTCACGGGGACCGAACTTGGCTATCAGTCTCTGCTCGGCGACCCTGCGTTGTTGTGTATCCCGAAGTCCGCCTTGGAGGATGTTTACCCGAAGTTCCAATGTTGAATGTCCAAGACCGCTGAAGTATTCCCCAACTGGGAGGGAACATCTCCGTCTGGCCATTGTTGCATGGTATCCATTCATCTGTTGTCATAGCATCTGCATGGTTTCGCTAACATACCGTGCCTCGGGGTAGCTTTGCCTGCAGCATATGAGATAGACAACAATGGCCGAGTCACAAGAATATCTGCCGTTCACGTGGTGGGTGGTGTTCCCATGTGTGATGGTAGTGTCCATGTCGATGATCTGACATGTCTTGCAGAGGTTACCATGACAGTGTTGTATAGTGTTGTGGTCGACGTTGTCCTGAAGGCTGCTGGGTAGTTTGCTGCCAACAACGGCTGTTCAATGTTTGGCGGTTGTTTGAGGCCGAGAATTAGAGGAGTAAGGAAGATCTTGGTGAGGTGCTCATTGTCATCAATGATGTACTGAAGGCTGCGAAGAACATGGCGTAGTTTCTCCACTCCCAGGAAGTGCTGGACGCAGAAGGGCACCCTATCAGATGTATCCTATGTCTGTCTTCTGAGGAGGTCATTAAGGTTTTTCAATGTGGAACTGGTGATTGATGAGTTGGAAGTCATATCCCGTTCTTATGAGGGCATCCTTCAGCATCGTCAGGCGTCCATTGTGTTCCTCTTCATCTGAACAGATCCTGTGTATGCATAGGGCTTATTTGTAGGGGATGGCTGTTTTAATATGTTCAGGGTGTAAGCTAGAGAAGTGCAGCATCATGAGATTATCTTTGGGCTTATGCTAGAGTGATGTATTGAGGTGTCTGTCCCTGATGGAGATGTATGTGTCCAAGAATGAGACCGATTCTGAAGAGTAGTCCATGGTAAGTCTGATGGTGGGATGAAACTTGCTGATATTACTTTACAGTTGTTTCAGTGATTCCTCGCCATGAGTCCAAAAGAAAAAAAAGTCATCAATGTATCTGGTGTATTGCTTTAGTTGGAGGTCCTGTTCAAACTTGTGAATAAAAATGTTGGCAGGGGTACAAATCTGGTCCCCATGGCTGTTCCGTGTGTCTGGATGAAGAACTGAATGTTGAAGGTGAAGGCGTTGTTGTCGAGGATGAAGCGAATGAGTTAAAGGATGGGCTCTGGAAATTGGCACTTGTTGGTATTGAGTACTGAGGCTTGTGTATTCAAATAAACCCATTGGACTATAACCTGGTGTCGTGTGATTTTTGACCTTGTACTCCCCAGTCGAGCACCTGTACCTCGACATCATCCTGCCAGCAAGAGACAGTACCCAGAGAAGGAGCTTATAATTTCTTCAAGATGTCCCTCAAAATGTACTTCTTTGACCTGTCCTAATAGGTTCTTCTATGGTCTGTTGTGATATGATGTACATGTAGCTTTGAGAGGGAGTATATTAAACTGCTCTCACTTATTAACACAGCAAAAGGATAAGATTTGATAGTACAATCTCTTGTATTTAGTTGGCAGAAGCAGTACTAAGGAGTCAGATGTACGTACCGGAGTCTTACAGTTAGTTTATTTGTATGGAGATAGCAGGAACTGCCGATGCTGGAGTCTGAGATAACAAGGGGTAGAGCTGGATGAACACAGCAGGCCAAGCAGCATCAGAGGAAGAAGGGTCCAGACGTGAAACGTCAGCTTTCCTGCTCCTCTGATGCTGCCTGGTCTGCTGTGTTCATCCAGCTCTACACCTTGTTATCCTAGTTTAATTGTAAATTGTCTTAACATCAATTCTTTTTAAAAAATGTTGCATCAATATTTTTAGATATTGCTCCTACAAAATGATTCAATTTGTATTAAAATGTCAATACTTCTGCATAGATACAAGCTGCTTCTGTAAGAATATCCTTTGTATTTATTTTATTCCACACATTATCAAGCACCGTGATATCTTAGCCTTTGGACCAGCAACTTGTCCTGTTCCTACAAGCTTCAACAATCTTGATTGTTGGGCAATGACACGTGTGCTCAAAAGGTTGCCTGGAAAGTGAAGTGGGGCATTCATTACTCTGCTGCTAACAGGGAATCGAATTTATTTCTGTTAATGCTCATGTGTCTCCCCCCATTGTCATGTGATGCGATCACTGCTCTATCTTCTGTTCCCATCCAATTCCAAACGCAAGACCCACCAATGCTCCCAGAATGACTTCTTTCTCACGGCCTTTCCACAATGTTGACCTGCCTCATACATCCGCAAAAATGTTCTGTCCTGGTCACGGAATAAACCAGTCCCATTCTCCTGTACAGCAGGGCTCACCATATGCAAAATTCAGGGTCAAAAACAAAGTTGCTGGAAAAACTCAGCAGGTCTGGCAGCATCTGTGAAGAAAAGAGCAGAGTTGACGTTTCGGGTCTGGTGAACATTCCTTAGAACTGAATGTGTGTGTAAGAAATTCAGGGATAAGGATGGAGTCAGAGGGTTGGTTTACTGTCTCCAATAATCTCATTGAATTTCTATTCTGAAATGTAGGAACAGAGGAGGCTAAGCTGCTTTTCACTGCTGTGCTGCGGTAATGATCTGTTTTAATGGATTTGCTTCTGGTTGGTTACTAGTGCGTGACCAAGGTCCCCAGGGCATCTGCAGCTTGAGGTCCAAGTTACAGGCACTTGTCTGAGTGACAGCTCAAACGAGTAAAGAAAATATTACAGGCATGACATTGAGCAAAAGTTGACAACTTCGGAAATTGCAGAATTGCAGATTGTTCTGATGTCCAGCTTTGACAGTATATGGTCTGTGTTCACTCAGCCTGGGCATTTAGTATGACACACTGTAATCCAGCTCAGGCATTCAATACTGTCAAAGACTCAGGAGTGGAACTGAGTCATATTCTTGAAGATTCCAGGTTCAATATCTGACCTGTAATATGTGCTATATCTTGGCACTCGATGCATTGCAGTTGGTCTGCTGCAATTTGGGGCAAAATTAATGAGCCAAGAGTTTGCATCTTGTATTCTAGTGATACAGAATCGAAAGTTTACTTTTTTCTCCCCCTTGGTGAACACGGAAAGAACTGAATTTTTGGATGTTGAGGCAGGGCAGGCAGGGAGGTGAGGGGGCTCTGAATTGCTCACAGCCAATTGTCATGCTGCTTTCTCACTCCAGTCTAACCCCAGACCATGGTCCATGAGGTGGGATGGGGAAGGGGATAGATGGAGTAACCTACCAGCAAGCTTCAGGTAGCCAAATTGACCTTAGACTTAATGACTAGATCCCATTCACAACAACAACAACAACAAAATGACTGGATCCCATTGTTGGATTCAGATTGGAACTTCCCATTCGGCCTCCTGGTCACCAGAGTGCGCAGCGAACAAGAGATGAGTGAGCCAGGTCTCCAAATAGGCTTATAGACTGTCCCTGTTCACCTGGCCTCAGTTTCAGGCCTCACGCCATTGTGTGAACAGGCTCACACCCCCTTTTGCCACATCCCGTAATGTTAGCCAGGCTACTGTGGACTTGTTTTCTTTTCAATTTGTAACAAGTTAAAAAGAGGACACCTCGTGCTGGGTCACCTGCTCTTCACCTAACTCAAAAGGCCAGCTACTCCATCCTCATAGATTCTCCATAGTTAGACTTTGAATCTGCGCTGTGGCCCCAACTTGATCAATTTTGGATAAAGGTCATAATCTAATGCCTGTTCCCATAGCCATTTGATGACAGACTCTTGAAGCCTGTGAGAAGACTTTGCCCTTATAGAATCTGAATCTCACGATGGTCAGCTAATCAAGTACAGATCAAACCAAGACTCGCAGTAAATTGTGAAAGGTTAGACATAATGGAGGCCCAAGGAGATTTAGGGGCACATGTACATGTTAAAACTTAGAGGTGTAATGCTGGTATGGAGAAAGCTCAAAAAGATTAATAGAACACTGGTTTTTATATCAAGGTCTGGAATACAAGGAGGTAAATATTATACTGGAGCTTTACAAAACTGTGGTAGACAACACCTGAGGTACACTGACCAGTTCTGACACTATACTGTTGAATCACACAGTCACAGGACCACCAGAAACTTTATAGTGCAGAAGGAGGCTATTCAGTCCATCATTCCTGCAATAGCTTATTAAATGAGCAACATCACCCAGCGCAAATCTCCTGCTTTTCCCCACACTAGTTTTAGCCAAATAATCCTTCAAAAGCCATCTTAAGTGCTCCAATTGAACCTCCACTGCAGTTTTTCCAGGGAGTCCACACTCAGATAAAAACTCAAAGGCAATGCAGCATTGAGGTACCACTTGGACTCCAAGTGTTACGTTATTCAATCATTGAACATGTTTTACTTCCTGGAATTTCGAAGATTAAGGGTTATTTGTTTGAAGTTTTCAAAACATTAGGAGGAACCGATAAAGAAGACCAAGAGAAATAAATTCCGCTGGTTGATATATTTTAGAATTTCAAAAATTAGAACCATAAATCTCAGGAATGAAATTAGGATTATTTTGTACACACAAAGGCTAGTAAACATTTATGGCTCTCTTCTACAAATGGCAGCTGATGCCAGGTTTATAATTAATTTTAAATCAATGGAGAATAGCCTCAAAGGTCAATATGGTCTATTCCTGTTCTTGGGTTCTGCCTCAATGTCTCAGAGTTCATTTTTCAGAGCTGACTATCTTCAACACAAAAGTGAACTATCGTATACTGATGCAAAAGTTGAACTTTTGATGTGAATTTTTAGACAAAACGTATGAGGTCAACTTATGCCAGAGTAATATTTTCAAAGAGTTGAACTCCATGTCATTTCTTGGGGATGGCAGTTAATGACAGTGTCTCAGCGATCCTTACTTGAGAAAGGATGTACTGGATGAACTGTAGAGGAGGTTCCCTGGGTTGATTCTGAAGTTGAGAGTTTTTTTTTTATGAGAAGAGATTGCTTATACTGGGATTATGCTCATTGGAATTTAGAAGAATGAGGAGGGATCATATTGAAACATATAAAATTATGAAGGGAATGGATAAGATAGAAGCAGGGACGTTGTTCCCACTGGAGGGTGAAACTAGAACAAGGAAGCATAGCCTTAAAATAAGGGGGAGCAGATTTAGGACAGAGTTGAAGAGGAATTTCTTCACTCAAAGAGTTGTGGATCTGTGGAATTCCCTGCCTAGTGAAGCAGTTGAGGCTACCTCGTTGAATGTTTTTAAGGCAAAGACAGATTTTTGAACAGTAAAGGAATTAAAGGGTTATGGTGAGTGGGAGGGTAATTAGAGTTGAGCGCATGAAAAGATCAACCATGATCTTATTGAATGGCAGAGCAAGCTTGACGGACCAGATGGCCTACTCCTGCTCCTATTTCTTATGTTCTTACGTAATCCCTGGCCATGATCCTGAATTCAGCAGAAACAGTTATTCCAGACTGTCTATTTCTGATGGTTTAAACAAGAAAGGAGCATTTGTGAAAAAGTCTCACAGAATTATTCACAGCAACTCTGGAGGCCAAATGCTGGCAAGAGGGACTAGATTAATTTAGGATATCTGGTTGGCGTGGACAAGCTGAACCAAAGGGTCTGCTTCTGCATTGTCCAACTCTATGACTCCACAACTCTGCTGTGAAAACTAGCAAGAGGTATATGGAATATTCAGGGTTTTTGGGCCAATGTTCGATGATCAACTTTTAAATGACATCGCTCAAAGAAACACGATGTTAGAACTTTGAAATAAAAATAAAATGCTGGAGATATACTGGGAAATAGTGTCTGCAGAGAGAAGGAAACAGATTTAATGTTTCAGATCTGTGATATTTTATTTGAACACATTACTTCTCACTGTCAGGTGATCATGGACACACTTTAACATTGGGTCTGATTTTTACACAGCAAAAGAGCTCTGCAGTTTGGAAAGGAGATTTTGATCAGGGCTCCTTTAGAAATGCGGAGCTGTACTTCTATTCTGACAGGTCCCTAATCGTGTAGAACAGTAAGAGAAGGCAAACCTTTTACACAGAAGTGACTTGATGTATTCTGTGATTGAAAAGTTTACAGGTCCTGTGAAAGTCTAGCCAGCACATGAAAGTCGGATGCAAGGGAGGTCATGGCACAGGTGGGAGATTACCAGTCATGTGAAATATCAGGTAGGAAGGGTAGAGTTGTTGGGGGAGGTAGGGGTTTTGTGGTGGCTAGGGCGCAGTGTACCAGGTGAGAATAGTGTGCACAGTGGGTAGGAGTAGGGTGCCAAGTGGGTAAGATGACAAATGGGCCAAGTCAACTTTGGAGTACCACCGGTTTGGAGAGAGGGTTGAAATGTCACAGCAGAGGAAAGGTTATTTCGGTTCCTGATTGAGTCTGGGGGCACGGTGTCAGACCAGGGGAGGTGTAGTTGAGGGTGTGTAAGATAAGTTTGGGGGGGTTAGCAGTTGAATAGTTAGTCTCAGGAATTAGACTCGGTGATTAGCTGTCTAGATTTTCCTGGGTATCGATTTACTTAACAATAGCAAAACACTCTGAATTCTCCTATTTAGAGGATTGCAGGCAGAAAGGAGTTGTACAAAGAAGTCTTCAATTTCTGAGTCAATTTCTTTGGAGTCTACTGCAGTGGGAAATCTGCAGGGTCCCCACGTGTACCTCCCATTTACTCTTCAGAAATGATGATCTGACCATTTTGGAAAATCAAGATGTTATTTGATATACATTCAAGGAAACCGCCTTGGAATGAGTTTCACAACATTGATAGATTCTTGCTTCTTGCAGCTGCAGAGCAGAAATTGCGCATCAGCATTGCGCACTGAAATAAAACAAAGAACTGTTGATGCTGGAAATCTGAATTAAAAACAGAAATTGCTGGAGAAATTCAGCAGGTTTGAAGCACATTTGACATTTCAAGTCCAGCGACCCTTCTTTAGAACTGAAAGGAGCTAGGAAAGGTTGGTATAAATGCTGAAAATAGAGGTGGGGTAAGGAGTGAGTGGAGATAAGGCCCATATACATAGAAACACAGTTAGGCAGATATAGGGATGGAGATAGTCTGTAAGGAGAAAGAAATGCTGTCAATGGGGACAATAAGTAGGTGAAAATAGGTTGGTTGCGTTGAAGATACATCTTATGACAGGGCCTGGCGTGTGGATGGTTAAACATGAAAGGAGGAGTTCAGTCTCTGAAGTTATTGAACTTAATATTGACTCCCAAAGGCTGCGGAGCCCCTGAGCGGAAAATGAGATGCTGTTCTTCCAGCTTGCGCTGTGCCTCACTGCAGCAGTGCAGAAAGCCCGAGACAGAAACATTGACCAGGAAACACGGTGTGCCGAATGTCAGGCAACAGGAAGCTTGGGGTGATTTTTACAGACAGAATGTCGGTGTTCCGCAAAGCAGATGCCCAGTCTGTGTTTTGTCTCCCCAGTTTACGGGACTTGAAACTCTGCTCTGCTTTCTCTCCACAGTTGCTGCCAGACCTGCCAACTTTCTCCAGCAATTTCTGCCATTATTGCAAATAAGGGTCAGCCTTTATTTCAGAGTTGGAACTCTCTCTTCTAGTTCCGAAAGCTGTAGATTAGAGCTCATCATCCAAGTTAGCAGTTCTGTGCGGCAAGTCCTCAGTATTGCACCAAATAAAAACCGATAGAACTGTGGATGCTGTAATCAAGACCAAAATAAAGGGTCACCAGACCTGAAACGTTAACTCTGATTTTTCTTCACAGATGCTGCCAGACCTGCTGAGCTTTTCCAGCAACTTCTGCTTTTGTTCCTCAGTACTGCATTGTTTGATTTGATTCGATTTGATTTGTATGTCACATCTATATTGTTACAAAGTCCAGTGAAAAGTGTTGTGTAGTGTTGCCACTCTCCGGTGCTATCTTAAATCACAGAAAAATAAATCACAATTTAGAATAAAAAGCCAGAAAAATGAAGAAATAAAGTAAGTGTCCAACTTTATGGTCCTTGTCGTTAAGTGTTCCGTTAAGGGCCTTAGGCCTGACGGCCAGGCATGAGTCCTCTTTGCTCCATCACCGGCGCTGGAATGAACACTGACATTCTTTGACTCCATCTCACCTCCACCAGTGCCCTCAACACTTTGAGTCCTCGATGGACCTCACCAACGCAGACACCACCGATGCTGCTGGGAGCCGTGCTGGCCCAAACTTGACTCTGCCGCCATAAGTCCGCTTCGGGCCTTCCTCACCAGTGCAGCCTCTGCTGATGCTGCCAGTTCTTGTACTGGGCCCAAACCCACCTCCACTGCTGCCTGCATGAATCTGCGCTGGACATAGACGCTGCCAGGAACCCAAACCCGCCTCTGATGCAGCAGCCATGAGTCAGCACAAGGGCCGCCTTGTCGATGCAGAAGTCGCTGGGAACCCAAACCTATCTCCAATACCGCCATCTGTATCCGTGTTGCTGGGCCCACTCGAGTCCAGCGTACCCTGTATGAATGCATTACTAAACCTGGCCCCGCCTGAATCAAATAATATCCTGCAGTGCTATTTCAAAGGAAAGGATTTTTTCCCAAACTCTTGGTCAATATCCAGTTGCTCAAGCAAGATTGTTAAAATAACAGATTATCTCGCCATGATCTGATTGTTGTTTGTGAGAGCAGCAAGACTGATTGTCAGCTTTGTTTCCAATAGTGACTACACTTCAGAAAGTACTTCATAGACTGTAGAGTGCTTTGTGACAGCTTGAGATCGTGAAACACGTACACACACTTGATACATGCAAGCCTTTCACTTATTTCTATTATTTTCACCTCCTTTTTTCTTCCCAAACATATTCAATGCAAGTTCAAATAACAGACAGAATTCAATCTGCCCTTTCATGGCTTATGAAGGTCTATGCACCTGTACCCATCATCTCTCCATTTTTCTGTGGCATTGAGAACTTCAACAAGCAACTTATAAAGTGAAAATATCACATAAAACTCAAAACTATTATATAACAATGAAATGGTTGACATGTACACGCAAGTCCTATAGAATGATTACTTCATTCAAAGTCAGTAAATTAAGTTGCTTTTATGCTGTCACTTGTCAATTCCTTCAGAGAAGTCTCAAATTATTAGTCATTAAAGGAATAAAACGTTGTATCTGAAGCATGATACAGCAATTACAGGTCTCTAGCGGGTGTGTATTAAGTAACTATCTATCATTCCAAAGGCAGGAGTATGCTGAATTGGATTCAGTTTTAACACAGAGCATGAGCAACGGTTAGCGTTCAGAATGGCACAATCAGTCAATCACTGAGAGAAGCTTATTTTGGAAACTTTTTGACTTTTCTCCTTGCTTTCTCATACTAGACTGGTAAACTATCAAAAAGCTGGCCAGCAGTTGTGGAACAAAAGAAGCTCCCCTCCCAATAAAAGATAGACAAGGTGGCATGGTGGCTCGGTGGCTCAGTGGTCAGCACTGCTGCTTCACAGTGCCAGGGGCTGGGGTTCAATTCCCCCTTGGGCAACTGTCCGTGTGGAGTTTGCATATTCTCCCTGTGTCTGCATGGGTTTCCTCCCACAGTCCAAAGATGTGCAGGCTGGATGGATTGGCCATGCTAAATTGCCTGTAGTGTTCAGGGATGTATAGATTAGGGGGATGAGTCTGGGTGGGATGTTCTGAGGGTTGGTGTGGACTTGTTGGGCTGAAGGGCCTGTTTCCACACTGTAGGGATTCTATGGAGACTAAAACTGTCTCTTAGCAATAGATGATAATTTGCCATAAATAAATCTTGCACTGAATACAACATTATTCTGCTAATCATTTGGACTTATGTTCAATAGGGTTTATGGGTTTATAGCTCAAGGCTTGATATTTTCTCCACTGTTCATTCGTGAGGTATTGGCATCCCTTTTATTTATTAGCCATCGTAATTGGCCAGAGGGCAGTTAAGAGTCACTGTCGGTCTGGAGTCACGTATTGGCTAAAACATGTAAGGACAGCAGATTTCATTCCCTAAATGGCGTTAGTGAGCAAGATATTTTTTTCATGAAATCCCTACAGTGTGGAAACAGGCCAGGTAGCTCATCGTGTCCATTCAGACCTTCTGAAGAGTACCCCACCCAGACCTACCCCTGTAACCTTGCATTAGCTGTAGGAAAATGCATCTACTATGAACAATTTAGCATGGCCAATCCACCTTGCATGCACATCGGGAGGAAAGCCATGCTGACATGGGAAGAATGTGTAAACTCTACACAGACAGTTGCCCGAGGGTGGAATTGAACCAAGCTCCCTGGGGCCGTGAAGCAGCAGTGTTAACCACTGAGCCACCACCATGCCACCCCGACAATTGTTTCCTGGCCACCATTAGAATCTTAATTCCAGATTTTTATTGAATCCAATTTCTGCCATCTGTCATGGTGGGCATCAAACTTGGATCCCTAGACCATTACCTGGGTCTCTGAATTAATACTTCACAATAATGCTAGCCTCCCTGCATTGTTTTGTATATTCATATCCCAGTCAATTAATCACTGAGCAAATCCTCAGGTTAATTATTTCTTGGGTGGTTGACAACTGTTTGTAAATCTCAGAGTCACAGAATCATACGGCATGGAAACAGACCCTTCGGTCCAACTCATCTGCACAGACGAGCCGTCCCAATCTGACCTAGTCCCACTTGCCAGCATTTGGCCCATATCCCTCTAAGTCCATCTTATCCATATACCCAACCAGGTGCCCTTTAATTGTTGTCATTGTACCCACCTTCACCACTTCCTCTGGCAGCTCGTTCCACACATGCACCACCATCTGCGTGAAAAAGTTATCCCTCAAGTCCTGTTTAAATCTTTTCCCCTCTCACCTTAAACCTATACCCTCCAGTTTTGGAAAAAGAAAACCTTGGCTATTTACACTATCCACGCCCCTCATGATTTTATAAACCTCAATAAATTTACTCCTCAGCCTCTGACACTCCAGGGAGAAAAAACAGTCGATTCAGCCTTTCCTTATAACTCGAACTCTCCAGTCCTGTGTAACAGAGAATGTTTGTCTTTACAATTCTTTCATTGTGCTTTGAAATTTTAGAGGTATAATGTCTCAAGAGTAGATGCACGGGGAACAAAATTTTGCGAGAGACAGAGAATAATGGAGGTAACACAATCCCTTCAGCTGCATTGACCTAACAATTTGGTCTAAATCAAATAAATGTCCTCTCTGAACTGCTTGAAGTCAATGGGTTGTTTCATTGTCAGGCAAATTTTCTGTACATTAAGAGACACATTCTTTGCAAATAAACATTTTGGTGTTGGGGAATGCTTTTGAATTGCCTAAGTGTTTAATTTTAAAATTAATGATAACAATAAAGCAGAGCAAAAAAGAATTTAGGGAATGCAGGTTTTATGGCACAGTGGTAGTGTTCATAACACCTAAGCACAAATTTTCCATTTCAAATTCTACCTGTCCTGGAAGTGTGTCACAACATATCCAAAAATGTCCTTAAGGATAAAGCACTAGCCAGTGAATTTGAAAAAAAAAGCAATATACACCCATAGGAACATGAAGTTATATCACATTGACTGGAACGAGATAAGTATTGATAATTCATAGCAACAACTTGATAAATCATGGGAATTTGGTCAAAAAGCACAAGGGGATAGAGTCATAGAGTCAGAGACAACAAGGTGCAGGGCTGGATGAACACAGCAGGCCAAGCAGCATCATAGGAGCAGAGAGGCTGACGTTTCAGGCCTAGACCCTTCACCTCTCTGCTCCTATGATGCTGCTTGGCCTGCTGTGTTCATCCAGCCCTGCACCTTGTTGTCTCGGATTCTCCAGCATCTGCAGTTCCTACTATCTCAGAGTCATAGAGTCATACAGGTTTACAGTATGGAACAAACCCTTCAGCCCAACTTGCCTACGCTATCCAGTTTTCACAATTAAGTTAGTTCCATTTGCCCATGTTTGGGCCATATCCCATCATACCTATCTCATCTGTGCATTCTGGGGAATGTAATTTTTGGGAAGGCTTGTGCACATTCCTCTTCCACATGTACATGGGTTCATTAGCAACTTCCCAAACTGAAATCCTGTGCCACAGTGATTATCTGTCTATACTCAATTAACCTGCCGAGATCTGAACTAGTTTGCTGCAACTGAAAGCTCTATTCAGTTCAGTTGTATTTCTGCAATGAACAATCAGTTGTAAAGACTGTATCTTTTCATTTTTTTATATTTTTGATTGTGGATGGAAATTGAAAACGGACTGTTTTAAAAACCAAGGATTGTGATAAGGTTCATTGCACTTAAGCAAGATGCAGTGACCCTTGTGGACAGCAAATTATGAACTTCCTTCCCAGTCTTTCCCTACACCCATAGGATACTCTTTTCTGTATTTAGAGTCACAGAGTAATAGAGATGGACAGCACAGAAACAGACTTCGGTCCAATTCGCCGTACTGACCAGATATCCTAAATTAATGTCCTCCCAATTGCCAGCATTTGGCCCATATGCCTCTAAACCCTTCTTATTCATGCAGTCATTCAGATGTCTTTTAAATGTTGTAATTGTACCAGCCTCCACCATTTCCTCTGGCAGCTCATTCCATAAATGCACCACCCTCTGAGTGAATTGAACACAATGCTCCAAAAGTGGCCTCACCAATGCCCTGTACAGCTGCCATACGACATCCCAACTCCTATACTCAATGCACTGACCAATAAAGGCAAGTGTATGTATGTGCATAGGAGAAATTTTGGAAGGCCTTTAAGTTTTAGCCAGTAGCATTATATGCCAACTGTTCATTGTTGTTTATCTATAACTAAAATCCATTTACTTGTATTAATAGTAATTCTTATTAAGGACAGAAGCCTGGTCCATGATTTCTGTCAATTTGGTCTAAAACCAGGTAAGTTGGACAATTTTATAATTTTATAGACTCTTTAACTTTTGTGACAACTGCCAGAAGGGTCTAGGCCCGAAACATCAGCCTTCCTGCTCCTCGGATGCTGCTTGACCTGCTGTGTTCATCCAGCTTTACACCTTGTTATCCCACAATAACTGGTTTGATTTCCATTGTGCTACCGCAGTGAGGCAGAACAGAGTTTAATTCGTAAATGTCGCACCCATCTCTTTTCCCCACAGCAAACATCATTCTGAACTCAGACAATCTTTCCCTTACTCTTTCCTTTTAACCTTATCCAAACAATATCAAACCTGAAACCTTTCTGGGTTGCATGGCAGAGTTCCAGACTGGGGTAGAGCACTTATTAACACTCCAATGTCAGCAGAACTTTTAAAATGATCAGCAGAAGGCAATACAAAGTCAGTAAGGCCATTACAGAAAGTAGAGACTTCACTGCATCATGTCAAAAGCATTGCAATATTGTTACAAAGACATGCGGGGCACATACATGTCTCTAAAGATAAACGGGACATTGAAAATCACCATCAATATGGTAAAGCAGAGGAAAGAGCATTAAATTACTGTCAACAAAGATTTGAAAGTTAACTTACGTTGGGAGGTCATGACTTGTAAGACAGTACTTCAAAGCGAGGAAATTGGCAAATTACTTTGGTAAGTCAGTGATCCACTTTCAGAGACCAAATGACATTAGTGCACTTGTTGAGCAGTTTGTAGGCACTGTTTTATTGTAATGATCAGAACAGCCAGTCTGTAATGAGAGTCTTATGGCTTTTCATCAACATTTCCTTTTGTACCGAATGTCATTGAAAAAGACACTTGAAAGATTCCTAGTGACTCAATGGAAAAATCTGCAGAACCGTTGTCCTAACTCTGATACCACTCCCAGTTTCAATGCTCCCAATTAAAACTAGTTGAGAGAAACCTTTGCATGTCTGTAGCACCCTTCATGAACTCAGGATATCCCAAGGTCTTAACAGCCAATGAGGTATTTTTGGAACTAAAACAGAAATTGCTGGATGAACTCAGCAGGCCTGGCAGCATCTGTAGAGAGAAAGCAGAGTTAATGTTTCGAGTCCAGTGATACTTCATCGGAGCTGGACCTGGAAACTGACTCTGCTTTCTGTCCACAAGTGCAGTCACACCTGCTGAGTTTGTCCAACAGTTTCTGTTTTTGCTAGATTTTCAGCATCCACTTTTCTTGGTACTTTTAAGAGTTTTGTCAGAGTTATAATGTTGGAAGTATAGCAGCCAAAATGTGCATAACAATCTCACAAATTATGGAAGCAATAGTGGTTGAGGAAAGCTTCACTTTTTCTCCCTGTGCTGCTGGGTAAGGGATATACATATTAGTCAGGACACCAGGGAGAAATCTGCTGTTCTTTTTCAAAGTAATGTCAAGGGATACTCCACACTCACAACTCCTACATTATGCTGAGAAAGCAGATGGGCTCTTAGCCTAAAGGACAGTGTCTTCATGCCTGCTGAACTCCATCAGTACTGTTCTGGAGCATCAGCTGAGAATTTGTTTGTACTCATGTCTATGGCACTGGGTTTAAAGCCCACAGGTTTCTGACTCAGACATGAACACAGCCTTTAAGTCACAGCTGACCCCACGTGGTCTGTTTGGTTTTATTCTGCTTGTTCCTTGGTCATGTTTGATTCTCCTGAGAATTGGTTTATCCTGATTCAGAAGTCAACCGCATTGAGGTTGGACTGGAAATCACCCAAGTCTGGGTATGGACTGGCAGGATTTCTTCACCAAAGGACTTTATTGATCCAGTTTACAATAAGCTAGCAGCTATTATTGATAACGGTTTTGATTCCAGATTCATTTGGAGCTATCGGTTAGGAACAATCTAATTGTATAGCTGAATAAGACCAAATTTTAATTTTTCCAAATGTCATTCAAATTCTCAAAATATCCATAGTTGGATCTGAGCTCAGATTTCCTGAATTATTAATGTGTGTCTCTGAAGTATTTTCTTAGCAACATAGAAACAAAGCAATTAGGAGCAGGAGTAGGCCATTCAGCCCTTCAAGCCTGCTGTGCCATTATGATCATAGTTTGTCATCCAACTGGTCATCCAGTATCCGGTTTCCATTTTCTCCTCATACCATTTGATTCCCATTTCCCTCAGAACGAATGTCTTCTTGAACATTCCACATTTTAGCCCCATCCACTTTTTGTGGCAGAGAATGACAGGCTCACCGCTCTCTGGGTGAAGAGATTTCTCCTCATCTGAGTCCTGAATGGTCTACTGGTATCCTTAGACTGTGACTCCTGGTTCTGGACTCCCTCTTCATTAGGACCATCCTTCCTGCATCTACTCTGTCTAATTCTGTTAGAATTTTACAGGTTTCTATGAAATCCCCATCATTCTTCTAAAATCCAGTGGATATAGAACAAAGAACAAAGAAAATTACAGCACAGGAACGGGTCCTTCGGCCCTCCAAGCCTACACCGATCCAGATCCTCTATCTAAATCTGTCGCCTATTTTCCAGGGATCTGTATCCCTCTGCTCCCTGCCCATTCATGTATCCGTCTAGATACATCTTAAATGATGCTATCGTGCCCGCCTCCACCACCTCCGTTAGCAACGCATTCCAGGCACCCACCACCATCTGCATAAAGAACTTTCCACGCGTATCTCCCTTAAACTTTTCCCCTCTCACCTTGAAATCGTGACCCCTAGTAATTGAGTCCCCCACTCTGGGAAAAAGCTTCTTGCTATCCACCCTGTCTATACGTCTCATGATTTTGTAGACCTCAATCAGGTCCCCCTTCAACCTCCGTCTTTCTAATGTAAATAATCCTAATCTACTCAACCTCTCTTCATAGCTAGCACCCTCCATACCAGGCAACATCCTGGTGAACCTCCTCTGCACCGTCTCCAAAGCATCCACATCCTTTTGGTAATGTGGCGACCAGAACTGTACGCAGTATTCCAAAGGTGGTCGAACCAAAGTCCTATACAACTATAACATGACCTGCCAACTCTTGTACTCAATACCCTGTCTGATGAATGAAAGCATGCCGTATGCCTTCTTGACCACTCTATCCACCTGCATTGCCACCTTCAGGGTACAATGGACCTGAACACCCAGATCTCTCTGTGCATCAGTTTTCCCCAGGGCTTTTCCATTTACCATATAGTTCGCTCTTGAATTGGATCTTCCAACATGCATCACCTCGCATTTGCCTGGATTGAACTCCATCTGCCATTTCTCCGCCCAACTCTCCAATCTATCTACATTCTTTTGCATTCTCCGACAGTCCCCTTCACCGTCTGCTACTTCACCAATCTTAGTGTCATCTGCAAACTTGCTAGTCAGACCATCTATACCTTCCTCCAGATCATTTGTGTATATCACAAACAACAGTGGTCCCAACACAGATCCCCGTGGAACACCACTGGTCACAATTCTCCATTTTGAGAAACTCCCACTACAACTCTCTGTGTCCTGTTACCCAGCCAGTTCTCTATCCATCTAGCTAGTACACCCTGGACCCCATGCGACTTCACTTTCTCCATCAGCCTACCATGGGGAACCTTATCAAACACCTTACTGAAGACCATGTATATGACATCTACAGCCCTTCCCTCATCTATCGACTTTGTCACTTCCTCAAAGAATTCTATCAAGTTGGTAAGACATGACCTTCCCTGCACAAAACCATGCTGCCTATCACTAATAAGCCCATTTTCTTCCAAATGTAAATAGATCCTATCCCTCAGTATCTTCTCCAGCAGCTTCCCCACCACTGACGTCAGGCTCACCGGTCTATAATTACCTGGATTATCCTTGCTACCCTTCTTAAACAAGGGGACAACATTAGCAATTCTCCAGTCCTCCGGAACCTCACCCGTGCTCAAGGATGCTGCAAGATATCTGTTAAGGCCCCAGTTATTTCCTCTCTTGCTTCCCTCAGTAACCTGGGATAGATCCCATCTGGACCTGGGGACTGGTCCACCCTAATGCCTTTTAGAATACCCAACATTTCCCCCCTCCTTATGCCGACTTGACCTAGAGTAATCAAACATCTATCCCTAACCTCAACATCTGTCATGTCCCTCTCCTCAGTGAATACTGATGCAAAGTACTCATTAAGAATCTCACTCATTTTCTCTGACTCCTCACATAACTTCCCTCCTTTGTCCTTGAGTGAGCCAACCCTTTCTCTAGTTACCCTCTTGCTCCTTATGTATGAATAAAAGGCTTTGGGATTTTCCTTAACCCTGATTGTTAAAGATATTTCATGACCCCTTTTAGCCCTCTTAATTCCTCATTTCAGATTGGTCCTACTTTCCTGATATTCTTCCAAAGTTTCGTCTGTTTTCAGTCGCCTAGACCTTATGTATGCTTCCTTTTTCCTCTTTGCTCGTCTCACAATTTCACCTGTCATCCATGGTTCCCTAATCTTGCCCTTTCTATCCCTCATTTTCACAGGGACATGTCTGTCCTGCACTCTAATCAACCTCTCTTTAAAAGGCTCCCACATATCAAATGTGGATTTACCCTCAAACAACTGCTCCCAATCCACATTCCCCAGCTCCTGCCGAATTTTGCTATAGTTGGCCTTCCCCCAATTCAGCACTCTTCCTTTAGGACCACTCTCGTCTTTGTCCATCAATATTCTAAAACTTACGGAACTGTGATCACTATTCCCAAAGTAATCCCCTACTGAAACTTCAACCACCTGGCCGGGCTCATTCCCCAACATCAGGTCCAGTATGGCCCCTTCCCGAGTTGGACTATTTACATACTGCTCTAGAAAACCCTCCTGGGTGCTCCTTACAAATTCTGCTCCATCTAAACCCCTAACACTAAGTGAATCCCAGTCAATGTTGGAAAAATTAAAATCTCCCATCACCACCACCCTGTTGCTCCTATATCTTTCCATAACCTGTCTACATATTTGTACCTCTATCTCACGTTCACTGTTGGGAGGCCTGTAGTACAGCCCCAACATTGTTACCGCACCCTTCCTATTTCTGAGCTCTGCCCATATTGCCTCACTGCTCGAGTTCTCCATAGTGCCCTCCTTCAGCACAGCTGTGATATCCTCTTTGACCAGTAATGCAACTCCTCCACCCTTTTTATCTCCCTCTCTATCCCGCCTGAAGCATCTATATCCTGGGATATTTAGTTGCCAATCTTGCCCTTCCCTCAACCAAGTCTCAGTAATAGCAATAACTGAGCCATAAGATATAATCCTAACCTGTCCAGCCTGTCTTCATCAATCAGTACTGTCATCCCAGGAATCAGTCTGGTAAGCCTTTGTTGCGCTCTCTCCATAGCCAGAGCATCCTTCCTGAGATCAAGAGGACAAAACTGCACACAATATGCCAGGTGTGATCTGACCAAGGCACTGTACAATTGTACAATTTCACAGCATTATAATATATTACGAAATGTTATGGTCTGAAGGGTGAATTGGCAGGAAGAGTGCTAAAGTAGACTGGGTACTTGTGTACCCAAACCCTGAACATAAAAACATAAGATGAGGAGCAGAAGTAGACCATTCAGTCCATTGACTCCTCGGTCATTCAATGAGATCACGGCTGACATGATAATCTTCATCTCCACTTTTCTGCCTCTTCCCCAGAAACGCTGATTCCCATTACTGATTAAAAATCTGTCTATCTTAGCCTTGGCAGGGTCATAGATTCATAAAATCACAGAGTCATATTGCATGGGAACAGGACCTTCGGTCCAACCTGTCCATGCTGACCGTGTTCCTAAACGAAAGTAGTCTTACCTGCCTGAGCTTAGCCTATATCCCTCCATACCATTCCTATTCATGTACTTATCCAAATGTCTTTTAAATGTTTAAAACTGTACCTGCGTCCATCACTTTCTCTGGCAGTTCATTTCACTCACGAACTACTCTCTGTGTAAAAAGGTTGCTCCTTATGTCCTTTTTAAATCTTTCTCCTCTCACCTTAAAAATATGCCCCTAGTCTTGAACTCCCTTACTGTAAGGAAAAGACCCCTGTCATTCACCTTATCTATGCCTGGCATGATTTTATAAACCTCAACAAGTCTACGACCAGAGGGCATATTCCTAGCGTAAACAGACACCCATTTTAGACAAAGATGAGGATTTTTTTCTCTAAGAGGGTTGTCAATCAGTGAAATATTTTACAGCAGAGAGCTGTCAAAGGTGAGTTATTAAGTAATTCCACCAATTTTCATATCATCTGTGAATTTACTTATCAATCCTCCAATGTTCCAAGTCTAAATCGTTTATGTACATCATATATTTAAGAAATACTGGGGAGGCTTGAGCACAAATTTGAGCTGACCCTCTGCAGCATTGAGGTACTGCTGTATGTCTGGGAGCCACCAACTTTCAGATGAAGCATCGTGGCAAGTGTGCATTTGCATGTGGACACGTAGGATCCCATATCATTCCATCACCATACTCCTTAAATCTCTCCATAACCTTCTCTTCTCAAAGGAGTTCAAACCAACACTGGGCTCATCTCTCGATAGAACTGATGCCCCTCCATCCTGGAAACATACTAAAGAAAATATTTTCTACATCCTTCCCAAGGCCTTGATTCCTTGTCCAGAATTGGACACAATGTTATAGCTGAGACGAAGCAACTCTTTACAACAGAAGTAAGAACAGCATAGAAATAAGCTCAGTCCGCATTGCAAAATGCAAAACCAAATGTCTATTGTTCAGTGTGATTTGACAATTGGGAAAGGTTTGCTGAATAACCAAAAGTGTGATGTCAGTTGCACTAACAACACATTTGAAGGAATCTGTCTATTTTGGAACATGACTAATTTCTGGTTGATAATGTAATGTACATTCATTTTCAGGGATCCTCAAATAAAACAAATTTGTTCATGTCTTGCACTTTTTTGAATTACCTGGAGGCTTGGGGATCTTACAGTTTCCTGCTGCCAGTTTGTCCTGATGAAAAAGCTCCAGCAACTCACTCTTCAGTAAATTTCGAGCAAAGCGCTCAACTCAGATTGATAACTTGCCTAATTATCATTGACAATGTGTAAGGAGAAAGCCAATAAGTGTCTTCCCCTCATTATTGTCATTTGGCCAACAATGCTTTAGGGACCCTGTTATGCTTGTTGATTCCAACACAGGATTAAATTATTAACTGACTATTATTGGAATTGAGAGCGTGCGGGTTTTTTTTGAAGGGAGAACAGAAGCAAAATATAGCAATTGCTGGAAATCAGAAATAGGATCAGAAAGTGCTTGAAATACTCAGCTGGCCAAGCAGCTTCTCCAGAGGGAGAAATAGATTTCACATTTCAAGTCAAAGACCTCTCTGGGTCCCTCTTACAGCGGACCTCAGTAAGGTCCTAATTCTCTGCACTAGAACTCATCCATAAACTCATACTCTGGGATGTTGGTGCATGATTTGTGAAATACATTCTTCATTCACTGGCAAAGAAGCATAAATTTGCATTCTGTTTCCTCGTAAAATCAATGCTTTATCTCAGAAATCAATTGACTAAATGCTTTCTGAACTACAGGAAGTCCCCAGTTTGGATTTACAAATGCTTGTACTTTTGAATGTAATCCCATACAGGGGCATAATTTTAAAGACCAGTTGCAAAACATTCTTACTTTTATATCCTAATCTCCATGCAAATTCATATCACATTCAAGTTGTTTTTTGAATCAATTGCACATTAACCTGTTGTGATTCATGTGCCAGGGCACCCAAATCCTTTCGTAGTTCAGAGGTGTGCAATCTCTCTCCTTTTAAATTATACATCTGTTTTCTTCTTCTGACCAAATTGGACAAGTTCACATTTTCCCACTTTGAAGACCATTGAGCAAATGCTTCCTGCTTGTGTAATCTATAATTATATCACTTTTTAAATTCCTTACTTGTAGTATAATTTCACCCCTGTTAACTTACTTCTGTCATTCTTCACATTTTTTTTGTATTTTCTGCACAATCTTCTGACCTCCTGATAATCTTTAACAAATTGTGCGGTTTCCCTTCCAGCTGAGACGATCATTAACTTCCTTAGCCTGTTGTAGATGGTTTCTCCTTCACCTAATATTTCTTTCTGACTGGATTGCACCTTTGCTGACTGTTATGAAATATCCTTGGCACTGCAGATTCAATGGGTCAACAAGCCTCTTCTGTATGGTAGAGTTCTATAGTCTCCTTAACTGTCTGCCACTGTACATCTGCTGATCAATCCCTGAATTAAATTTCTCAGTTAATTTTAACAAATTCTGTCTTCGCACACTTTTAATGATCCATTATTTGTTTGAGCCACTTGTATTGGACCCATTATTCTCTCCTTCAAACTGGATCAGTTCAGGATATCTGGTCAGCATGGACAAGGTGGACCATATAATTTGTATCCTTGCTGTACATCTCAATGACTATAAGAATGTGAGGATGCAGCATCCAATCAAGTTATCATAATGGATACCCAGGGTACCTTTACTATGGGAACATTCATTGATTCTGTCTTGTTATACATTATAAGATCTTAGTTGACTGATCTTTGGCTGGCTCTGGAATGCACTGTTCTAAGAAACTGTTCCAAAATGTAATGTTTATACATATTGTGAAATGGGCACCATGTATGTGCAAACATTATAAGTGACATCAGCTGACTACGACAGGACAGGCCTGACGAAACGTTTGCGGATGCACTGATTGTATCACTGTATTCCGTGCGCAGTGACATCATCATCAGAGCAAGTACCACTGATGAGGGGTAAGGGGAAACTGGATCAGAATAAAGGCCAGGGTTGGGAGCTGGGGTATGGGGCGTGGGAGTAGCAGCAGGGATTTATAATGGGATGGGAGATCAGGAATGGGACCATCTGCCCTCTTGAGCTGATTTTGCTTCTCTATCTGCCCTGGGTGGGTGAAGGGGAGGAAGCGGGCATAACTTCCACGGGTCAGAGCTGTTGTATTTGTTTCTACCCAACTCCCTCTGTCCCACATTATGCCCACTCCATGTGGTTGTTCACATTATTCAGACCTCTGGTAGCATCCAGTAGCATTCTTGCTTTACGTCACTTCTGTGACATCAGTTTGAGACAGAGCATGTTTGGGCCTTTTAGGCCACCTCGTGATAAAATACACACTAAATGCAACCATTTAAAAAACATGACGTATACTAGTCTTTCAGGCCAATCCAAATCATTCATCTAAATGTAGATAAAAATCACCCAGGATAATCATTGTCCATTTCTCACAGACCTCAATTATTTCTTCCTCTTTTCACATCTTATAGTGTCTTTCCTGTTGAGGTTGGGGCAATTAGAAGCAATTCAGACAAGTGACATCACATTTTTAATCTTTCTTCTGTCAACCCAAACTGATTCAACAGAACTAAAGTCATCTTATTTGACTTTGTTAATGTCATCCTTCATTAACAGAGCAAACCCTCCACACTTTGCTAGCTTTCTCTCCTTCTGAAATCCCTCTGGAATATTCAAATTCTTTTGTCATTTTGCAAACATGTCTTTGTAATGATGATATACATTTATTCAGATTTATCTACTACTTTCTCTTGGCTCACTGGCGTCCAAGGGTACCCATATACTGCAGCCACTGAACATTACCTGCTATATACACTGCATTTAATTAATGAATATTCTAATGATCAAATTTTAATTAGTGTCTGGCTGGGCATATATCATACTATTTCAATAAATGTTCTTCAAATCCAATTGAAATTTCTGAACAAACATAAATAGGAAATATTCACCAGCTAATCACCTTCATGCTTTCTTGCAATGTCATGCCTTAACTTCATATTTAGAATATTGGTTCTGACTGGTTTTTCGTTATAGATGACAATGGCAATCATGACAACAAGTAGCAGTCCCGGCCTTGCTGTTTCCCAAATGAAGGCCTTGTCTCTCTTTCTGCACTTTAAGACCTGATCTAGGTTTCACTGATTCCCAAGAAAAGTCCTGCTCTCTTTCTCCACTCTGTAAGCCCTGAAATCCAAGGCTTGCTATTTCCCAACAGAAGCCCTGTTTTGTTTCACTCTCTACACTTTCAACATAATCCAGGTCTCACTGTTTCTGATCCTCTTTTTCCTTCACAATTGTAGCCCTGCTCCTAGTCTCATTAGTTCGGAACTGGCAATCAATGAATTGAGCATCATATCCTGTTTTGTTAAGTGCGTCCTTCAAAACTTTCAGATGTCTGTCGCATTCCTCCTTATCTGTTCAGATGAGGAGGAATACGATGGATACCTGAAGGTTTTGAAAGGTGCCCGTATAAAAACAGGATATGATGCTTAACTCATCAAACTTTAGTTCTGGTGTGCCACAGCGAAAAACCTCAATGACCTCCTCAGAAGGCAGACACGGGATATGACCGATAGAGTACCCTTCGTTCTCCAGTTCTTCCCCGGAGCGGAGAAACTGCATCATGTTCACAGCCTTCAACATATCATTGAAGATGAAAAGCATTTTGTCAAGTTCTTCCCTATGTCTCTAATTCTTGCCTTCTAACAACCGCCAAACCTTAAACAGACCATTGTTCGCAGCAAACTACCCAGCCTTCAGGACAACATCGACCCCAACACTATACAACCCTGTAAGACATGTCAGATCATCGATATGGACACTACCATCACACGTGGGAACACCATCCAGCATGTACACAGCAGATACTCATGTGACTCGACCAATGTTGTCTATCTCATACTCTGCAGGCAAGGATGCCCCAAGGCATGGTATATTGGTGAAACCATGCAGACACTATGACAACGGATGAATGGACACTGCGCAATAATCGCCAGACAGGGCTGTTCCCTCCCCGTTGGTCAAGTTCAAGGGCATTCAGCCTCCAATCTTTGTGTAAGCGTCCTCCAAGTCAGACTTCGAGATACACATCAATGCAGAAATGCCGAGCAGAGGCTGATAGCTACGTTCCATACCCATGAGGACAGCCTAAACCATGATCTTGGGTTCATATTGTGCAAGAGGTGAGCCCACCCCACACTGTTCTGTATCTGTAAAATCTTCCTCACTGTCCTGTTTTGACAGCTTCACCCTGATAAATTGTTTTGTTCTCTCTACCTTACTTAGTTTGTACAGTTTTGAATTTGGAACGGGATTCCAGTCGCTTAGTTTGTCTCCAGCAACACGTCATTTTTATTTTTTTTGTAACTATCTCTCTGCCTCACTTAATCGGATTGTAGGTCATCCCTTCACTGGTTATTCAGCTGTTGACACTTGACTCACCATGTAGGTCACCTGCAGAGACTTATCGTCTGACACTCCACTCACACCAATTGTCTGATCTTTTGATCTCTCTGCCCTTGATCTCCCTCCCTATAAACACCAGGTCTGTGTGTTCTGTTCTCTCACTGCACATGACGAAGGGGCTGCACTCTGAAAGCTTGTGTGATTTCAAATAAACTTGTTGGACTATAACCTGGTGTCGTGTAACTTCTGTCATTGATTTTCAAGCATAAAGTCCGTCTCACTTTCTGTCTCTCTGTCTGTGCTCTCTTCATGATCTATTTTAACTATTTAAAATGCCTAAAATACTAAAACCCTCTGACACTCAATTGGAATCTAACGCAATCGTAAAACTAAAATAAGGTTTATGGTGGAGAGAATTATGTCTTGTGAAGTGTAATGGAAAACTGGATTTTTTCCAGTAAAATGCTGTAGATGCCAGGGGAACTGAACTTTTCAAACCTGAAATAAAAATTGTGCTTTGTAACATATCAAGGGATATGGAGTAAAGGCAGATAAATTAATGCAATGTTCTGATCTGCCCTAATCTAATTGAATGACAGAATCTGCTCAAGGGGCTGAATGACCTATGCCTCTTCCTATAACTTCCATTCCATTGTTCACTGTAAGTCAGAAGGTGTTACTTTTTTGGCACAGGACCATTATATGATGTAATGCACAATAAATTATTGTCTGCGAGTTAAGGTCTTTCAGGCCACAAGCAAAAAACGGTTATATATAAAAGAAATCCCTCCTGGGACCAACATTGGGCACAATTTTGCTGTATCCCATCAATTAAAGGGTAATGGTTGATAAATCCGTAGACCTTCTCCAAGAACATCCAAAGGGAAATGCCGATTGGTTTCTATCTCCTTTCTGATACCTTATCTTTTCTTTCTTTCCGGCGATCATAATGGCCTAGAACTTGCTTTGAGGAAGAGAATTGGGCAGAAATATGAAAAGGACAAAAGAAAGGTATGCAGTTATAGGGCAGCCTTCATGACCACAGCCCTCAAAGTGCTTTATAGTGAAATTAAGTACATTTTTGAAGTTTCACTGACGCAATATATGGGCAAAGAAATGGAAAAATGAAGCTATTTCCAACATTAGAGAAAAAAAAATATGGATAGCATGGAAATGATGGGCTGAGTAACCTTTTTGGGGGGCATTAAAGGAATCAAGGTGCATGAGTTAGAGCAAGAGATTGGGTTGGGATAATGGCTAGTTTGAGAGGCAATATGCGTTGTGATAAGAGATAACACAGTGTGGGGCTGGAGGAGCACAGTAGGCCAGGCAGCATCACCTGCCCATCCATCAATGTGGTCTATTGCATCCGCTGCTCCCGATGTAGCCTCCTGTACATCGGTGAGACCACGTGGAGGCTTGGAGACCGTTTTGTAGAGCACCTGCGCTCGGTTCATGACAAAGGACAACACCTTCCACGAACTATTTCAACTTCCCCTCCCACTCCCTGGGTGACATGTCCATCCTGGGCCCCGTCCAGTGTCACAACCATGCCACCCGGAAACTGGAGGAGCAGCACCTCATATTCCGTCTTGGGAGCCTACAATCCAATGGTCTCAATGTGGACTTTACCAGTTTCAAAATCTCCCCATCTCCGCCTTCATCCCATGACCAACTCTCCCTCTCATCTCTGCCTCCTTGACCTGACACAACCTGTCCATCTTCTCTCCCACCTATCCGCTCCTCCCACTTCACTGACCAATCCCCACCACTGCCTACCTGCACTCACCTACCACCATCCCACCTACCTTTCCCAGCCCCATCCCTCCTCTCACTATTTATTTCAGAGCCCCTACCCCTCCTCCATTTCTGAAGAAGGATCCCGACATGAAACGTCAACTTTCCTGCTCCTCTGATTCTGCCTGGCCTGCTGTGTTCCTCCAGCTCCACACCTTGTTATCTCCAACTCTAGCATCGGCAGTTCTTACCTTCTCTGAATGTGTTGAGTTATGAGATGTGTTCTGATCCATTGGGGTAATACGCTGTAAATCAAATCCTGCTATTTCCAAGTTTTTTTTTGAGGCACACACACAGTACCGTAAATTGCCAGACTTTTAGACCCAGGTTGACAGAAAGCATGGATCAGGTTTCAGTATGAAACCAGAATTATTATTGATTGCAAGTAATTAAACCATGGCTAGAAGGAAACAGATATAAACCAAATGGCATGTAACGAAGGCTCTAATTCCCTATAAACTCCCAATTCAGACACACGTTGACAAAAAATAGAGAAAATGGGTTTTTGGTGGAGGTAGAAAAAGCTGGAAGACAGTCCAGAGCATTTTGCTTCCTGATTCTGATGGTAAGGAGATCTGCCTTCATTAGCCAGTTGCTTGGTGACCTCTCTGGAAGCTTCCACTGGTTTCTAAGACGTACAAAGCGACTGAACTATTTAGAAAATGTCTCTGATTTGTCAATTCAAAAGTCTCAGCCGAGGGTAAATCCTGCAGGAAAGTTAACTGGTGTTTTTTCAAGTCTAAACTAGATTTTGTTTTTACTGCAGAGACCAGGCAACTACTGGGCGAGGGAGAACAATAGCATACCGATTCTGATTCCCTGGCCCTCAACACCTCACCTTCACTATCGATGCCTAATTCCTATACACCTGCATTTCCTATGCAGATGGCCTAAAATCCCTCCGCTTCTCCCTCTCCCTTAGGCCCAATCAGCCCCCTTCCACCGACACCCTTATCCGCTTAACTGAACTCGTCCTTACCCTTAACAAATTCTCCTTCAACTCATCCCACTTCCTACAGACAAAAGGGGTGGCCGTGGGTACCCACATGGGCCCAAGCTATGCCTGCCTCTTTGTAGGTTTCGTGGAAAAGTCCCTATTCCGCAGCTACACTGGCCTTATCCCCCACCTCTTCCTCTGCTACATCAATGACTGTATTGGCGCCGCCTCATCTCCCACGAGGAGCTTGAACAGTTCATCCACTTTACTAACAATTTCCACCCCAACCTCAAGTTCACCTGGACCATCTCTGATACCTCTCTCTCCTTCTTGGACCTCTCTGTCTCCATCTCTGGTGGCCACCTTGAAACTGATATCTATTTCAAGCCCACCGACTCCCACAGCTACCTAGACTACACCTCCTCTCACCCACCTTCCTGCATGTATGCGATCCCCTACTCACAATTCCTCCACCTTTGCCGCATCTGCTCCCAAGATGAGGCATTCAACTCCCAAACATCCCAGATGTCCTTGTATTTTAAGGACTGCAATTTCCCCACCTCAGTGTTCGAAAACGCCCTCGACCGCATCTCTTGCATTTCCCGCAACTCAGCCCTCACGCCCCGTAATAAAAACAAAGATAGAATTCCCTTTGTCCTCATGTATCACCCCATTAACCTCTGGATTCAAAGCATCATTCTCCGCCACTTCCGCCACCTGCAATCTGACCCCACTACCAAGGATATATTTCCCTCCCCACCCTTATCTGCCTTCCGGAGGGACTGCTCTCTCCGTGATTCCCTTGTCCACTCCACACTTCCCAGTAGCCCCACCACCCCCGGCACTTTTCCCTGCAACCGCAGGAGGTGCTACATCTGCCCCTACACCTCCCCCCTTACCCCCATCCCAGGCCCCAAAAAACTTTCCACATTAAACAGATGTTCACCTGCACATCCGCTAATGTGGTCTATTGTATCCGCTGTTCCCGATGTGGCCTCCTCTACATCAGGGAGACCAAGCGGAGACTCAGAGACTGCTTTGTGGAACACCTACACTCGGTTCGTGACAAACGACAACACCCCCCGTCGCAAACCACTTCAACTCCCCCTCCCACTCCCTGGACGACATGTCCATCCTGGGCCTCCTCCAGTGTCACAATGATGCCACCCGGAAACTGGAGGAACAGCACCTCATATTCTGCCTTGGAACCCTACAACCCAATGGTTTCAATGTGGACATTACCAGCTTCAAAATCTCCCCATCTTCGACCTCATCCCA
>NC_063346.1:7154069-7202922 GCF_021869965.1 Rhincodon typus
TTCAGCTCTTCCCACCTCACTGACCAATCCCCACCGCCACCTAGTACACGGACCTTTACTAGGTTCATCCCTGCCTCTTTGACCTGTCCATCTTCTCTCCCATCTATCCGCTCCACTATCTACCTGCTATCACCACCTCACCCTCCTCTCCATTTATTTCAGAGCCCCCTTCCCCTCCCCCATTTCTGAAGAAGGGTCCCGACCTGAAATGTCAGCTTTCCTGCTCCTCTAATGCTGCCTGGCCTGCTGTGTTCCTTTAGCTCCACAGTGTGTTATCTCAGACTCCAGCATCGACAGTTCTTACTATCTCTGAGTGAGCATACCCTTCTGCATCATCTCTCTCTTTCTGTCTGTATCTCTGCAGCATGCTACCAGTTCCAACTTGCTCAGTTAGCTGATAACCAATCAGTTTTACTTGTAACCAACTCCTCAGCTCCTGATCATCAACACATTGCAGGAGCTCATAGCCACAAAAACAGAGTTCACAATAGTATCCAAATTTTGCAATGAATTTATGCAACTATCCTGGTAGATCCTTTGCTTTTACAACAGGTTATTTCTCATTGCAGTCCACAGTTTTAAAGGCATAAGCATGAAAAGTCATGGTCTTTACAGACACATGCATATTTGCATAGATGTTAATTAAAATGCAGCTGCCGACAACAGAACAAGATGTAATGCATTAATCCCAAGACTTGTACTCAGTCTACAAGCACTAGCAGAAGTTAGATGCATATACTTAGCCACCTAGTGAATATTATTTGTATGTAGACATGTCTACAAATAAATAACCCAGATTATCATTTCACCAAACTTTGCAGTTTGACTAGGACAATTACATCAAACAGAGAAGAATGTATAACACAGGAATGAAGAGCTGAATATTATCAATTTAGGGTACTATGGAGTACTCAGTCAGGCAATATAGTCTACTCCTGCTCTTATTGCTTATGTTCCTTTGTGCTGCAACACAGTCTGTTGAGACATATAGTTGTTGTTCTGATTTAGGATTCATCGACTGATTAGACTGCATTTTAAGAACAGCCTTAAGATGCATAAGAATCAAAATGAACAAACTGGTAAAATACATAAGCACCAAAGGCACTGAGGTTCTTGGAGACCTCGAGTCAGATAACTAGGACCCAAGAGCATAGAATGTAAATTCTCTGGGATTGCTTCTCTTTATTCTTTAATAGAATTTGATGCAGCTGGCAAGTCCAGCATTTGTTGCCCATCCCTAATTGCCCTTGAACTGAATGGTTTGCCAGGCCATTTCAGAGGGCAACTAACACTCAACCACGTTGTTATTGGTCTAGAATCACACACAAGTCAGAGCAAGTAAGAATGTCAGATTTCCTTCACTGACTTTACCAGGCACCTTCAAAATTCACAAACACCTTGTCCATCTAGAAGGACAAGCCCAAGAAAGCCTTGGGAACACCATCACCTGAAAGTTCCTCTCCAATCTACTGACTGTGCAGATTTGGAAATATGTTGCTGTTCCTTTCGTGTCACTGGTCTAAATCTTGGAATAATTGTGGACACACTACAAAACGTGGACTGCAGCAGTTCAAATAGGCAACGGTCACCACCACCTTCTCAAGAACAATTCGGGATGAGCAATAAATGCTGGCCTAGCCATGATACCCTCGTTCAATCAGAGAATCAGATGGGGTTTTAAATTGATTGATGAGACTACCATGGTTACCATTACTGAAACAAGCTTTTAACACCAGGTATTTTAGCAACTGAATTCAATTTCATCAGGTACAATGATGGGATTTGAGCCTATTTCCCCAGAGCATTAGCCTGAGCCTCTTTATAACTCCCCCAGTGATACAACCACTATGCCAATATCTCCATCAATTTGCTGTAGACTTGAAGCATCAGAAATTAATCTTTGGATCACGACGAAAGTAACTTAGTGGATGGATCATTTGGCCATCTTGTCGCTCCAAATTGGCATGGAAACGGCAGGTAAAAGCACTGATTGGTTGGGAAGTTAGAGGTGAGATGTCATGTGATGGAAAAATGACAGTAATTCATCCAACCAGAGTTGGCATTGCCAAATGGTCTACACCATGAAATTTGGCGAGCCTTGTGTTCACTAACTTCATCCCATGACAGGCAGAAAGCTCAAATCTAGGATTCTGTTGGCTTAACACAGGGATGAGAAACAAAAATTAAGATTACCTTGTAAAAAAAGCAGAGTCAATTATTATGTGAACTGGCTTGATTCAAGATCCATACTCTGCAAATACTGGAGGCGTTTCTTCTTTTAGTTTAACATCTGGAGTGCTAGAATTGAGAATCTATAGGTATTCATTTCTATAGGGTTATTTCAATGTCACATTCAGAGTCTCTGCCTTTGGTTTCACAGCAATGGAAAGTTTAGAGACATGCTCACATTAGTGAAGATGATTCTACTATAATGAAGCATCACCAATCCATGAAGGAAGATCTCTTGGTGTATTGGGACTTCTTTCTTAAGTGGGAGCCTTTTACTGGTACTGCGAAAACAAAATGCGAGATCATTAATTTACCTCTATCAAATATTTTGAGAAGCTTCCTCACTGTGCTTCACTCTGGAGTGAAGTGCCCACTGAATGGTCTTCACAGAAAGACCTGTTGAGTGGGAATAAGGATTAAAGGTACAGCTACACAAAAGGCTTTGTGCTACTTAAACTCTCTCGGAGCTTCCTAGCTCTAGCTTGAAGGAAGCATAAGTATGAAATGAATAGTAACTAAGGGATTCCCAAAATGCATTGATAACTATTTGCCTCTAGCAACTTTTCAATGAGAATTGTAACAATGAATTGTCAGTGAATTGACTTGCATTTACTTCTAAAAGATGGGTGTCTTCAACTTTACAAACAATAAAATTACAACATCCAGGCACTATCTACAAACTTTCTTTATTTTAGAAAAGGTATTTTAATTTTAATTTTACATCTATAAAGAACTTCTAAAGTTCAAGTCGTCCAAGTTGTGTCAACGTCAATGTAGTACCTTTGAAGCAGCATCACCATTGTAACGTGGGAAATTTAACAACCAATTTGCACACAGCAAGGTCATGCAGACTGCAAAATTATAATAGCCAGATTATCTGTTCATCCAGTCTTGGGCAGGGGATAAATGTTGACTCTAAAATATTCAGGAGAACTATCCTGCTCTTCATCAAAACATATTATGGAGTCCTCTAAAACAGTAAAAGTTTGCCCCCTCATCTGAAAGCAATGTAGGAGTATCACTCAATACAGCATTGGACTTGCACAAAAGCTGAGATTTATACTCAAGAGCCTAGAGTAAGACTTGAACCCATTACTTATTGAGTCAGGGATAAGAAAACCAGCCAAAAGAACAATTGTTTCAGAGATAGTAGGAACTGCAGATGCTGGAGAATCTGAGATAACAAGGTGTAGAGCTGGATGAACACAGCAGGCCAAGCAGCATCAGAGGAGCAGGAAGGCTGACGTTTCGGGTCTGGTCCCTTCTTCAGATTTCTGAAGAAGGGCTTAGACCCGAAACATCAGCTTTCCTGCTCCTCTGATGCTGCTTGGCCTGCTGTGTTTATCCAGCTCTACACCTTGTTATCGCAAAAGAACAATTATTGTGCTTATATAGCAGCCTTCACATATACAGCTAAATACCTTATATGAAGGGATAGATTTTCAACTGATCTGCTTATGTGTAAGGAAGGAATATTGTCCTTTCAGATATCTACTCTTTAACTAATGTTTCGGGATCTACTTGACTTAGTAGATAAGGTCTCAGTTTTAATATTTAATCTTAAGAGCATCTTAATTAAAATATCAACATGATTTTTCTTTTTTAAATCTGATCACTGGGGGTTTATTATCCTAGATTGGCGATGTGATGAGCAACTGAGAGAGGGCAATTAGTGTGGAGCTGAAGTGTTGCGTAGACATTAATTTGACGGCAAATAAATAAACAGATCGTAGAGTCCTTACAGTGCAGGAAGAATTAATTTGGCTCATCGAGTCGGCCCCAACCCTCTAAAGAGCATCCCACCAGACCCACTCCATCCCTGTAACTCCACGTTTTATCATGGCTAATCCATCTGGTCTGCACACTATGGAGCAATTTAGCATGACCAAGCCACCTAACCTGCATATCATTGGACTGAAGGAGGAAACCAGAGCACCCAGAGGTACCCATGCAGACAAGGGGAAAACATGGCACTGTGAGGCAGCAGTGCTAACAACTGAGCCACCATGTTACACTACATATGTTGAATTTGGTTTCATAATTTGCTGTGATCAGATTCCAAGGTAGTTCTCAGTGGGGAGTTTGCAACAACAATCTGCCTTTATGGTATCAAATTGCCCAAGGCGATTCAGACAAAAGAAACAGATGAAATGTGGGCACTCAGCCACCATTGACTTACCAGACTATAGGGTTGCTGTCCTTTTAGAAAGAGAGAAATGGTGGGCAGTGGTTTAACCTGAGGGTCACCAGGCCTAAGGGCAATAGGAGAGGTTGTAAAGAAGAGTCCGCATGGTAACCAAAGAATTGAATCTACAAGACCAGCCATCCAACCGCTGAACTAAGCAATGTTCAATGCTTCACTGATCTTTGTCTTAAGACAAAAGTGTCCTAAACGTCAACAAAGAAATTGAATGTCCGTGAAAAAGGTGGGTGAAGGTGTGGAACAGAAAACAAAAATCTTAGCGAATATCACTGTATAAAGAGAAGCACCTGGTAGGCACCTAAGTTAAAGGTAAAGACTTAATTTAGCCCATATATATCAAACTGGAACTATCGATCAGTTTAAATCAAAGTTTTGAAAAATACTAATTTACTCAAATATAAAGACTAACTAATTAAATAAAGAGAAGAATATACAAGAAAGGCTCAAAGAGATACTATTTTATTTGATAATGATGTGTGGGTGTAGCGATGCAGCATTTATCGCCTAAATCTAATTGCCCTGGAGAAGGCAATAGTGAGTTTCTTTTTTGAACTGTTGAACTCCATCTGGTTTTGAGAGGCCCATAATACCGTTAGGAAGGGAGTGCCAGGATTTGACCCAGTTACAGTGAAGGGACTGTGATTCAGTTCAAAATCAGGAGGGGATGTAACTTGGAAGGAAATTACAGTTGGTGGTGATCCTATACATATGTTGTCCCTGCCCTCCTAGCTGGTAGTGATCACAAATTTAGAAGACACTGCAGTGTGAGGTGTGATAAGTTACTTGCAAGGCATCATATTGATGGTACACACTGCAGCCACTGTGCAGCTCATTGATGAAGCAGTTGATGGACAGTGTCTTCTGCTTCAGAGATGTTATGACAAAGGCACCCCTGGAGAGATGTGCTGGAGCTGAGCTGACTGCAATCTTCCTTTGTGCTAGCTACAGCTTAAACCAACAAAATGTTTTCCCTGACTCTCATTAGCATTGGTTTTGCAAGGTGTCCTTGATGCCACATTTGGTTAAATGCTGCCATGGCATCAATGACAATCACTCTCACCTCACCCAGGGAGATCAACACTTTTGTCCATGTTTTGGCCAAGTTTTAATTAGGTTAGGAGTGGAATAGCTCTGGTGGGTCAGAAATTGGTTATCAGGGAGCAAGATATTCCTTTGCAAATGTTGCCTAATAGCACTGTTGATGATCCAATGAAATTGGAGTTGAGGATTATCAGTTCAGGTGTGACCTCATTAAATAACAGAGCAGACTCAATGAGCTGAATAGTCTATTTCTGCTCCTACATCATGCACAAACTCAGAATCCAGGCAGTGCCAACTCATTGTTTCATTGTTTCATTATTTCTACTGAACAGACGCAGACATTCATCCTAGTTAGGCTAGCTATTACCCCTGGACCAGGCTGGACTTGAACTTGGGTTTCCTGGCTCAGAGACAGGGACATTACCACTGTGCAACAAGATACCCCTGTAGTTAGGTTATACTGCCATCTCAATGGCAATTAGGGATGAGACATAAATGCTGACCTAACCAGGAATGCCCATGTCCCATGAATAAACTAAGAAAAAAGACTGTCTGTATGCGCTGCACTAGACATGGTGACTCGGAGAAAGGAAATTACTTGTTTTCCACATTATCCTTTTCTCCTATTGGTGTTACCATGCATTCAAATCCCTCAATAGGCTAAATAGATCAAAACAAAAATGATATTCCTGCACACAGTACAACAATTGCTGTAAAGGACTGTCCTGATTGACTTCACATTGTTAAGAGTCTAAGTATTCTCCACACAACCCAGGTAATTGATTTCTTCAACATGATAATATAGACCAAGACTTTGAATTTTCTCTCCTGCTTCCTTTCTTTATCAGAACATTTAAGGCTTGGTGCCAATATGGAGTTTTCTGTTGCATATCAGATGACCTCCAGACAGCCAGAGGGGTTTTCAGGCTATCTGTATAGATCCAAAGAGTCTAGGTTCTCTCGTTGGGAACTAAGTAGCCCCTAAAAAAACAGCTTTGCAAATTTGCGATTGAAATTTTGCATTTAGCACCTATCCTCATGACTCACTGTCAGTTCAGTTGGAAAGCAAAATGTCCAGTTTTACTTTGGAGACTACACCCCTTATCTCGAGGGGAGATTTGGCGACAACAGTTTCTTCTGTCCACACCCCTCAGGATTTTAAACAGACCAGTCAAATTTCCTCTCAACATTTTCTTTTTTAAACAGAAAACACTCTAAATTCTCCAACCAAATTCACGGAAATGAAATCATTCCTTCAGAATATCCTTGGCCATCTTTGTTTGAACCCTTTCTAAAGCCTTTCAGATGCTGACTAAAAGATACATACATAGAATTCCTCTGGCATGGAAGCAGGCCATTTGGCCCATTGAATCGGCACCGACCCTCTGAAGAACATTGCAACCAGACCCATCCCCTAAACTATCCCTGCATTTCCCATGGCTTACCCGCCTAACCTGTACATCCTTGGACACTACAGGCAATTTAGCATGGTCAATGCACTTAACCTGCACATGTTTGGATTGTGGGAGGAAACTGGATGAAACCCATGCAGACAAGGGGAGAATGTGTAAACTCCACACGGACAATCGCCTGAGGGTGGAATCAAAACTGGTTCCCTGGCACTGTGAGGTAGCAGTGCTAACCACTGAGCCACACTGCTGTCCCCTAAAATATGTCTTTCAGTTGAAGTCATAACATCATAAAGCATAATGTCCAGTTTTACTTTGGAGAGTACACCCCTTGTCTCAAAGGGAGGTTTGTCAACCAATAGTTTCTTCTGTCAATACCCCAGAGGAGTGTTCGGGCTGTTTGTATAGCTTCAGTGAGTCTAAGTTCTCTTATTGGGAACTAAGTAGCAATTAAAAGAAAAGTTTTGTAAATTTGTTAGTAAAATTGTACTCTGAGTGATATCTGAACAAAAATATTGTTTGTGTCTTCTTTTTTCTTTCTTGGCACAGTTCTGTGAATTAGTTTTAAAAATATTTAAACAGGGTAAATAATATTTTTGACTGGCAGTGGGAGAGGCTTTCTGATTTTGAAGTTACTGCAGGAAGGCTGCACACCACGAAGAAGCCTGCATAAGTGGGAACATGGAAGCAGAAAGTCATGCGATGTGACCTTCAGAAAGACATTGGATCAAAGTTGGCAGCTCTAACTGAGGGTGATGATCTCCTGATGAGGAAATGGGCTCTAGGAATGTCTCTACTGCAGGCGTAAGTTCGAAACCTGGGATTTCGGAAATCACCCCCAGTTCAAACTTGCCTGAAGCAGCCCAATGTGTGCAGAGACCGAACACAACAGGTTCCCACTCTTAATTCCACCAGTTTTGGGAACTGAGCATGCCCCAGGCTCAACATGTGATCAAGAACTATCAGCTGAACTCATAGAATTACACAGCACAGAAGGTGAGGGTTCTTGTGTTAGTGTCCCTATCCTCTGAGCCAGCAGAAACTGTGTTCCAGTTCCACCAGCTCTAGAGGCTCACAAAAAATCTCTGAAAAGTTTGATTGAAAATATCTACAGCCCAACAAGAGTTCATTCAGCCAGTCAGGTCTCTGGTGGAACCTGACTCTAGCTTCATATATACTGCCACAACTTGCATTATGAAGGTTTGTGACTATAAAGTATAGTCAGATTCCTGACAGTGAGGTTCCACGCAAAGGTTAAAGTTAATGCTAATAAGTAATGATTTCATTAAGGATGAGAATAACAACATTTCTTTGATAACAATGCACACTAATCGATCCTGATGCCAACTTCAACAGCAATATCGATAATTGTAATGTTCCCAAAGTGCTAAAGTACCCCTGACCACTAGCTCTTTTGTGGCTTATATGTTACAGTTTAATCACATGAGAGAAAAAAAAGAACATCCAAAGAACTGCAGATGGTGGAAATCAGAAACAAAAACAGAAATGGCTGGAGAAACTCAGCAAAGGCCCATCACACCCTGGTAATGATCCCCCATAACCTCTTCCGACAGGCAGATGATACAGGAGCTTGAACACACGAACCAGCAGGTTCAGGAATAGCTTCTTTCCTGCCGCTATTAGGCTGATGAATGGACTCTCTAAATTCAAATAATGTTGATCGTGCCTTGTGCACGTCCTGTGTGATATAACCTGTATGCTTCACCTTGTCCAAGTCTTTTTTCACCCTATGGTCTGTATGTCCTTGCTTGCTATGACCTGCCTTTTGTTTGCTCGCAAACAAAGCTTTTCACTGTGCTTAGGTACACATAACAATAAATCAAATCAAAGCAAATAAATGATCAACTATGTTACACCACATTGAGATACACAGGTTTACCCTCTGGCCAAGGCAAGGGTGAGGTCGGAAAGAGGTCACTTGATCAAACACTGAATGCCTGATAGTAAAAACTTCCCTTCCCTGCCACTAACCCCAGAAGCTACTGGCTCAACAGGTTTTGCTGGATCAAACACAGAGAATGCTGGAGAAACTCAGCAGGTCTGGCAACATCTGTGGAGGGAGAAACAGTGCTAAAGTTTCGAGTCTGGTAAGACTCTTCTTCAGATCTCAGAACTCATACAGGGCTCCAAATATTAACTCGAAGGAGAGTCAAAGGAATGTGTAACTTGTTGGGGTGTGAATCCAGCAACAGAAAGGATGAATTAGAAAGTTAAAAAGGAACCTTTCACAAAGGCAGTAGATCTGAAAAGAAAACAGAAAATGCAGGCAGGAGATTTATCTGTCACTGCAGGAAAAGGCTGCACTGGTCAGGACCTTCACAACTAGAATTGTCTCCTGGGAACCTGTAATTGGTATTGGACCCTAATTTCAAATAAGGCTGATCTAACTCCTGTAGGACTCTGGTGTAAATCCTTACATCAGTGGTGGGAAACTAGTTGGCAGTGATTCTGAAAGACCGGATGTACATGCATTTGGAAAAGGCAAAGATTGATCAAGGATAATCAGCACAGATTTGGGCATGAGAAATTGTGTCTCACTAACTTGATTGAGTTTTCTGAAGAGGTGACAAAAAAGATTGAAGAAGGCAGAGCGGTAGACGTTATCTATACGGTCTTCAGAAAAGTGTTCGACAAGGTTCCACATGCTCAATTGGTTAGAAAGGTGAGATCACATGGCATCCAGGAGGAGCTAGCCAATTGGAGACAAATTGGATTGAAGGTAGGAGACACAGGGTGGTGGTAGAGGGTTGCTTTTAGGACTGGAGGTCTGTGACCAATGATGCTCCATCGGGTTCGATGGTGGGTTCACTGCTTATCATTATTTAGATGTGAATATGCGAGAGATGGTTAGTAAGTTTGCAGATGACACCAGATTGGTGTAGTGGATAGGGAAGATTATCTCAGAACACAATGGGACCTTGGACCAGATAGACCACTGCGCTGAGGAGTGGCAGATGGTGTTTAGAAAAATGTCGGGTGTTGCATTTTGGTAAGGCAGACCAGGCCAGGACTTATATGGTTAATGGTAGAGCCCTGAGGAATGTTGCTGAACAAAGAGACCTCAGGGTGCTGCTGCATAGTTCCTTGAAAGTGGAGTCTCAGGATAGACAGAGTGGTGAACAAGACATTTGGCATGCTTGCCTTCATTAGTCGGAACATTGAGTACAGGAGTTGGGATGCAATGTTGTAGCAGTGCAGGACATTGATGAGGCCACTTTTGGAAAACTGCATACAATTCTGGTCACTCTTCTATCGGAAGGATGTTGTTAAACTTGAAATGATGCAGAAAAGATTCACAAACATGTTGCCGAGACAAGGAGAGGCTGAATAGGCTGGGGCTTTTTCCGTGGAGCTACAGAGGCTGAAGGGTGACCTTGTAGAGATTTATAAAATCATGAGGGGCATGAATAGGGTGAATATCCAAGGTCTTTTCTCCAGGATGGGGGATTCCAAAACTAGAGGGCATAGGTTGAGGGTGAGAGGGGAATGATTTAAGAAGGACGTAAGGGGTACATTTTCATGCAGAGGGTGGTGCATATGTGGAATGAGCTGCCAGAGGAAGTGGTGGAGGCTGGTAAAATTACAACATTTAAAAGGCATCTGGATGGGTACATGAATAGGAAGGGATATGGGCCAAAAGCTGGCAAATGGGACTAGTTCAGATTGGGATATCTGGTCAGTGTGGACGAGTTGGACCATGGGTCTGCTTCTGTGCTATATGATTCTATGACTATGATTCTAGTTGAACTGGTGCAACACAATCTTTCAGTGGTTTCAATGAAATGTGTTTAATTTTTTGAGTGAATTTAGAAAATCCAAAGTGTGATTCTCACCCACAGAATGACTACAATAGTTATATCATTTCTAAAGTAAATGTGGAAACTGTAAATGTATGGCCCTTTAAGTTGGGGTTAATTGCCTTGTTCACCATCCACTTTTGGAGTTTGAGCTGCAGTATTCCAGTGGGGAACAGTCATTTTGGCTCCTTCAGTTGGATAGAGCACTTGTAAAGTAAAAATTCCGAAAGAACTGAGGATGCTGGAAATCCGAAACAAAAACAGAAATTGTTGAAAAATCCTAGCAGGTCTGGCAACATCTGTGGGGAGAAATCAGAGTTAATATTTCGGGTCCAGTGACCCTGTTCTGAAAAAGGGTGGCTTGATCTGAAACTCTCATTTCTTTCCGCAGATGCTGCCAGACCTGCTAGGATTTTCCAGCAATTTCTGTTTCTTTTGTCTCAGAGCACTTGCTGACGGAATGCCATGGATTTGAGGTATCAATGTGGAGGTCAATGTTAGCCCCTTTCCCTGATTACCAATTTCCCAGGTGAGAGATTGATGTTGGGAATTTGAAAATTGCACCCCAAGCTAAAATTTGCCTGAGTTGTGTGGGGAGTGTCGGGCTAATGACTGTACAGCATTTGGGAATGGTTTGTGCAGACTAAACAAACTCAAGTATAACAAACAAAAATGGAACTTGCTGGAAAAGCTCAGCAGGTCTGGCAGCATCTGTGAAGAGAAATCACAGTTAACGTTTTGGGTCCGGTGACCCTTCCTCGGAACTCAGTCTCTATTTTTATTTCTGGTTTACAGCATCCACAGTTCTTTCGGTTTTTAGTGTAAAGAAAGCACTCCCTTTCAGCTGCGCACAGGCATGGCTGTCAACAAACAGGCTGCACCCTGTGCAGGATAATTAACAGGAATATTGATGTTTTTAGGGAAAGAGGACTGCAGTCTGGCAACATCACATGGCCCAGCGGCTAAAAGACACAAGTGAGCTTTTCCCACCCAGTAACAAATAGGGTAAACAGATCTATAGACTCTCCTTCAGGCTTTCACAGGAAAAGATACATATAGAGCCTCAAATCCATGGATGAATGCAAGATTAAGCCTGAAGGAACTGACCTCCCACTAATGGGCTAGTGTACATGCACAATGTGACAGGATTGTGTAATCCTTAATAGTTACATGACACTGATCAATCGTTGGTATTTCTTTTCCCCCTTGACAACATTTGAAGACTTTAGTCATATTTCACTTGTAACAGGAACAAGAAAGCTTTATAGCCCCAGTGACATAGATGGATTTACTGCTCTGTCTTCTCTCTCATTATGGAGGTCTGGAGAATTGTGGAAGATGTTTACAGGACCACCACCATGTAAACAACTGATCTGACAATGGTGGTTGAGCCTGTCCAACTTCCACAGAATGGTTAAGTTGGTGGGGCTGATTTAATGAAATTTAGTGAGGAAATTAAATCTGGCTTTCATTACAAATTGATATCCTGTGGTCCTTACAGTGAAGTACAAGAGTGTTAGTTTTGGAAGAGAGCTAGGTTAAGCTTGATTTTGATACCCTTTCCAGATGTAAGTATGATTAACTCTCCAGGTCAGTGACATATGACCATATCTTAATACTTCCAGAAGATCTCATTATCTCTTACTTCCTCCACGATGCACCATGGACATCACTGAGAGGTACCATTGGTTGCAAAATTAGTCTGTGAAAGAATGAAAAGCTTGGATAATTATATTTGTGTTTCTCTTTCTGCCAATTAAATGGAAATAAATGTTCCCATTTTCAAAATGGACATTACATCTTTCCTTTTATTTCAATTCTTCCCAGCCTTTCCTTTCTGCCATTCTTCCTACTCATTTCTCCCTCCTTTCCTTCCTGATCAAATATTATTGAAGTAATTTTTTTTCTTCAAAAAACAATTCAAGAAGGCAAAACAGCTATTTCACAAATTAAGATTGCTCCATCCAGTGGACATGTATGATTAATATATCATAGAATTTCCCTTACTTCCACTGCATTGAGTTGTTATCCAATTTTAAGCAAAGTAACTGTGAATACCAGAAATCTGAAGACGTTGGCAACAGGCAATGTCCGTGGACAGATGAAACTGTGTTAATGTTTTGAATCAATGATCATAAAGCTCAAATATTAGCTACTTGTCAAATCAATCGCTGTTTTTCTGGTAACATATCAAATGGTCATTTTAAATGTTAGCAATGAAGTAATTAACACAATAAGATCTTTGATATCCACCCAAACAGATAGCTTGTTTTGGCATCGCATCTGAGAGGTTATACATTCAATATTGCAGCGTTACCTGATGTGTTGTATTGAAGTGTTAACTAAGGTTGTATGGTTGAGATTTGGACAGGGTTTTGAACACATAATTTTTGGACTCAAAGATGAGAGTGTAACTATTGAGTCAAGACTGACACTAAAGATGGAAGGAAGTTGTGAGTAATTGACAGAAGGTCTGGAGAGCGTTAGAGGAAAGTGCAGAATATTTCAAGGTTAGTTAAGGGTGAAGAGTTGAGTTTGCATAAGCATAATGCAATGTAAAAGTGTGGCACTTATGGAGCTAATTTGACAACCTCAAGAAAGTGCAAAGTGTATCACAACAGAAAAAAAAGTACATTTTTAAGTAGAGAAAGTAAGAACTGCCGATGTTGGAGTCAGAGCTAACACAGTGTGGAGCTGGAGGAACACAGCAGGCCAGGCAGTATCAGAGGAATTTCTGAAGAAGGGTCCCGACCCAAAACATCAACTGTCCTGCTCCTCTGATGCTGCCTGGCCCATATTTTTAAGTGTAGACACTGCAGGGAATATAGTTGCAAAGATCTCAGAGTGGAAGGTACAAATGATCAGATAATCTCTTTTAATTATGTGTTGGTTAAGGGTTCAATAATTACCATATCACTGGAGCAACAACCCATAGCCCCCTTTGAGATGATCGCCATGTTGACTTTTCCATCAGTTGTGAGGTCAGATAGTGATGCTATAGGAATCCTCACCACAGCTCATCATGGAGCAAGATCCATTTGGTAGAATTGCTGCCTCCATCCTTTCTTGTGTTATGGATTTATCTATCAAGGTAGAGAAAAAAAATCAATATTCTTGCTAGTCTTACAACAAGATGCTTTCATAAAAATGAAATACTGTGGATGCTGGAAATCTGGAACAAATACAGAGAATGCTGGAAAAACTCAGCGGATCTGTCAGTACCTATGGAGGGAGAAGCACAGTTAATGTTTCATGTCTGGTATGACTTGCTCTGAAGAAGTGCCAAATTTGAAACATTTACTCTCCTTTTCTCTCCACCAATGATATCAGACCCACTGAGTTTGTTCAGAATTTTCTGTGTTGTTTGCGTTGAGACTCTTGTCCTGAACAAAATGCAGTTTATGATATGATAGCAGCTAAACACATTACATTGTTATGATTGACATTGTTACTGAGACTGAAGCAGGCACTTGTTGTAAAGGGCTGAAGGAGTTAATGTTCATTTTGCATTAAGTTCCACCTAAAATGATGTTGTCACCCAGCCTTTGGGTTTAGACTGCTGAGCTCTGCAAAAGTACCTAAAGGGACTGTATTCAATACAATACACTAGAGTGCTTAGTAATAATGCCTGCCTAGCAATGTAAACTGTACTTATTGTTATCAAACAATACATTTCCTTGTTATGTAAAACAAGTGCCTGTTCTGCTTCGACTCAGCAGTAGTCCATCCTCTACACTGATAACTGGACAGAATGTAGCCTCAGTATAACCAAGAGAGGATGGTAACAGTGAAGCAGCCAAACCAGAAAACCACATGTTAGTGGCATAATATCTGAAACTATGACATGATCTGCACCAGTACAATTTGGAATTACATTTAGCTAACCCTAAGACATGGATGATGAGTGATGGATAGACACATTACATTTAGCCCAGGTTAAATTCGTGCCTCTATGGACGCCCAAGTTGATGGTGACTTTTCCTATCGATAATGTTAACATTTCTCAGGTAGAATTAGTGGTAAGATGATTTTTGATGAAAAATAACAACGGCTCTTTAAGATAAGTTTTAATTCTTGTTTGGGGAGGTATAATCTAAACTGTGATTTATACATACCTTTAATTCACAATTATGGTAAATTCAACTTTTTGATTTTGATTTTGTAAAATAAGTGTTTTCTGTGTGTCTGGAGCTAATATTTAACTTGTAGGTATTTACCTAGCCATAAGGATTTATTTTAAGATAACAAGGTGTAGAGCTGGATGAACACAGCAGGTCAAGCAGCATCAGAGGAGCAGGAAAGCTGACGTTTCGGGCCGAGACCCTTCTTCAGAAATTTCTGATGGATTTTTATTTAACTTAGATTATTTTGTGAAACCGTGAGGTAAATAATAGAGCTTCAAAGTTTGTTAGAGGTTTTGAAACTCATTTTTTCAAGCTTGAGAGATAGAAGTTTAGCAAGGGAGTTTTTTTTTAGTTTCTCTTTGAGTTTTGAGCAGTCCTGTGAAGTCCTTGGGTGAAAATGGTTAGGTATACCAAATACACCTGAGGAGGGAGAGATATAATGAGAATGAGAAGTTAGTATTAGCCACATAGGTGTTGAAATAAAACACTGAGGACTTTAACTTAAGCTGAGTAAATTTAAGTTCAGTTTATAATAGTTCGAGGAAGACACTAACAGCAGTTCCAGTCTGTATGGTGAAGTTGCAAGTGACATAAATCAATTGAGGTTTTAGATACAGGGACTCTCGTGTGAGTATTGTACATAAAAGCTGTTGCTTTTCCTTTCAATTTATAAAGGTATGCTTTTTTCATTGATAGTAGGAACTACAGATGTTGGAGAATCTGGGATAACAAGATGTAGAGCTGAATGAACACAGCAGGCCAAGCAGCATCAGAGGAGCAGGAAAGCTGACGTTTCCGGCCTCGCCCCTTCTTCAGAAAAGGGGGAGGGGAAGGGGGTTCTGAAATAAATAGGGAGAGAGGGGGAGGCAGATAGAAGATGGATAGAGGAGAAGATAGGTGGAGGGAAGACAGATAGGTCAAAGAGGCAGGGATGGAGCCAGTAAAGGTGAGTGTAAGTGGGGAGTTAGGGAGGGGATAGGTCAGTCCAAGGAGGACGGACAGGTCAAGGGGGTGGGATGAGGCTAGTAGGTAGGAGATGGGGGTGGGGCTGAGGTAGGAGGCGGGAATAGGTGGGAGGACGGACAGGTTAGGGAGGCGGGGACAAGCTGAGCTGGTTTTGGGATGCAGTAGGGAGAGGGGAGATTTTGAAGCTTCTGAAGTCCACATTAATACCATTGGGCTGCAGGGTTCCCAGGCGAAATATGAGGTGCTGTTCCTGCAACCTTCGGGTGGCATCATTGTGGCACTGCAGGAGACCTAGGATGGACATGTCGTCTGAGGAATGGGAACGGGAGTTGAAATGGTTCGCGACTGGGAGGTGCAGTTGTTTAGTGCGAACCGAGCGTAGGTGTTCCGCAAAGTGGTCCCCAAGCCTCCGCTTGGTTTCCCCGATGTAGAGGAGGCCACATCGGGAACAACGGATACAGTATACCACATTAGCAGATGTGCAGGTGAACATCTGCTTGATGTGGAAAGTCTTCTTGGGCCTGGGATGGGGGTGAGGGGGGAGGCTACACCAGATGTTCACCCCAAAACCAGCCCAGCTTGTCCCCACTTCCCTAACCTGTCCTTCCTCCCACCTATCCCCTCCTCCCATCTCTGCCCCACCCCCATCTCCTACCGACCAACCTCATCCCGCCCCCTTGACCTGTCCGTCCTCCCTGGACTGACCTATCCCCTCCCTACCTCCCCACCTACACTCACCTTTACTGGCTCCATCCCCACCTCTTTGACCTGTCTGTCTCCTCTCCACCCATCTTCTCCTCTATCCATCTTCTATCATTGCCTCCCCCTCTGTCCCTATTTATTTCAGAACCCCCTTCCCCTCCCCCATTCTGATGAAGGGTCTCGGCCCGAAACGTCAGCCTTCCTGCTCCTCTGATGCTGCTTGGCCTGCTGTGCTTTTTTTCATTAATGGGTTTATACTGTGTTTAAAAACCTTTGAATTTATGTTACAAGTAGATCATTTAGTTATTCAGTTTTGTATTAATTTCTTTTGCTAATGTGTTTCCGTTTTTTTTGTTCAAGCTAAGTCTGAAGATTTGCATGCTTATGTTTCAGCAATGGAGCACTTTGTTAACTGCAAAACAAATCAAAATATGATCGGTCACTGAACTGCTTTGAAGACATCTATATTTGAGTTGAACTGTTAACACTATTCTGTCTCCACAGATGCTATCTGAGATAACAAGGTGTAGAGCTGGATGAACACAGCAGGCCAAGCAGCATCAGAGGAGCAGGAAGGCTGATGTTCAGGCCTAGACCCTTCTTCATTGATATTCTCCTGTAGTTTCTGTTTTTATTCTTCAATTTAATGGTTTTGCCAAATGAATTCCATTCTTTACATTTCTACATTGTGACTGTTCTTCCTTTAATTGGTTTACCTAGATGATTCCCATCGTTACTAATAACACCTGTTGCTTCATGGTTTATTGTTGGTTGAATGCCGCTGAACTGAATGCTTCCTGTCTTCAGTTTAAGTAATGCATTGCACATCTTTTCTGCAGTCTCCGTAGTCTCTGAATTTTCTTCTTCTATGAGACTTTGTCTGCTTAGACAATTTGCACCTTTATCAACATATGTCTGGCACCGTTATGCTCTTGGGCCTTCAACCCCTTTCTAACATGCTTCTGTGGCCCTTGATTTCCCTTATAGGAGCTGTGTCTCATTGTGCTTGTTCATTATGATGGCAGCACTCAATTTGATCTGCACGTACCTCATGAGTTTCTACCTTTCCCAGCTAATAAATTGTGCCTTTATTTTGTTTAATTTTTTTCTTCCCCAGTGCTTACCAGGGATTTCAACTTCCCTCATGGAACTCCTGATGTCCATTTTCCAGTTGGCAAAACTTTTACTGAGGACCACGCCTACAGATTAGTGGCAATCTGTAACCATAGGCATGATCAATATTTCAGCTCAATGGAACTCAGAGATCACACTCACTACTTTATATATCACTTTCCAGGTCTGAAATGCTTTTTACCATTGATTGAATCTTGCTACAAGTTTGTCTTCTGCTTGGTTCTGAATTGTTCAGCTCTTTTCACTGCTGTCTCCTCCAGCATTCTTCTTCAAGCTGTGTCTGAAGAGTCTACGGATCTGCACAACAGCCAACTTTTTGTATGCCGCAGATAAATGAAGTCCTCACCGCTGCCATCATGTTATAAGATGAATTCTCACCACAGCTTACCGTGGTTTAAGGTACGTCTGGTAGATATGCTGACACCATTCTCTTTCTTGGTAGGAATTTGTGGGGCCTCTGTGGTAGAGGAAAAGCAGTTGGTGGTCTAATGAGGCAAGACTCTTGTCTTAAACAAGATGTTTACTGCATGATAGTAACAAAATGCAAGTTACATTGGGCTGCTTGACATTGTCACTTAGACTGTGAGAAGACTCAATGTCAGGCATTACTCCTTTGAGGTAAAAAGCGATTCCCCAGTCTGTCTCTACAGCATCATCATATTGGTTGGTACTTCATGCACTCCTCACCATTAACCCTTTCTTTACCTTCCTACAATAGAGGGGATCTCCTTCACTACCTCATTTGGAATAAAGACAGCTCGGACCACATACTCTGCCTCAATTATCACCAGATTAGAAAGAATGTCAAGGTATTGGAGAAGGTTAAGAAGAAAATCTAGTTGTGGGATTAAAGTGGACAATTGTTTCAAAAAGTTGGTTTAAGTACAGTGATCCTTTTTTGTGGTGTAGGATCCTATGAGCATGTTTTGTATTTTATATTCCATCACATAATTTCAACTGCTCTATATTTTAACAATAATCTGAGCCTCACATAAATAGAAGCAGACATATCACTATCCAAATTACTCGCTAATTGTTCTTAATTATTAATCCCCTTCGAAACATAAATTTAAAAAAAACTGTGAAAAGGAGTCTGTGAATATCTTCTCTGACCAGCAACGATTCTGTGCAAGAGGTAATGTCCTTGTAATAGATTCTGCTTGTACCTTTTCAGCTGCAGTTGTTAAAATGATGGATAAACAAAATGTTTTTGAGCAAAGATAGTACCACAAAAAAGATTAATGCCTGTGATAGCCTTCGAGTAGGTTTATATTATCAAAATTAAGAAGACATGGTTCTTGGATTTTCTCACTGTCTGCTGTGCTGTGCTCTACTGATGTAGTATCATTAGTTATATTGTCATCCTTAACATATTCATATCCCTTTATACCACACACTTGTGGTTTAATGGAGGCACAACATGGGGCAAAATTGTTGCTTAAGTATTATAACATGACTGCTAACCTCAGATGTAGCCTATACAATTCTAGCCCTCATCTGTCATGTCTCTCAGACCTCAGCACATGAATCAGCTGAAGAGAAGTGAGAATAACTTGCAGGAAAAAGAGACAAATTATTTTACAGCACAGTTTGTGGGTCAAGGAGCAGAAGAGTATCCCATCAGCCCTGTTAGCTGTCATTCTTCTCTGGAATCAGAACATATAACATAGAACATAGAACATAGAACATTACAGTGCAGTACAGGCCCTTCGGTCCTTGATGTTGCACTGACCTGTGAAACCAATCTGAAGCCCATCTAACCTACACGATTCCATTATCATCCATATGTTTATCCAATGACCATTTAAATGCCCTTAAAGTTGGCGAGTCTATTACTTTTGCAGGCAGGGCAGTCCACGCCCTTACTACTCTCTGAGTAAAGAACCTTCCTCTGACATCTGTCCTATATCTATCACCCCTCAATTTAAAGCTATGTCCCCTTGTGCTAGCCATCACCATCCGAGGAAAAAGGCTCCACTGTCCACCCTATCTAATCCTCTGATCATCTTGTATGTCTCTATTAAGTCACCTCTTAGCCTTCTTCTCTCTAACGAAAACAGCCTCAAGTCCCTCAGACTTTCCTCATAAGACCTTCCCTTCATACCAGGCAACATTCTGGTAAATCTCCTCTGCACCCTTTGCAATGCTTCCACATCCTTCCTATAATGCGATGACCAGAACTGTACGCAATACTCCAAGTGCGGCCACACCAGAGTTTTGTACAGCTGCAACATGACCTCATGGCTCCAAAACTCAATCCCTCTACCAATAAAACCTAACATACTGTACGCCTTCTTAACAACGTTATCAACCTGGATAGCAACTTTCAGTGATCAATGCACATGGACACCGAGATCTCTCTGCTCATCCACACTACCAAGAATCTTACCATTAGCCCAGTACTCTGTATTCCTGTTACTCCTTCCCAAGGGAATCACCTCACACTTTTAATTGGATCCCTCTGTCCCATTGTTGGAATCTGCAGCCCCCCTCCATGCAAAGCCTCCTTCCACCAAATGGAGATCGGACCCAGCCATCAGGCAAACCCCACCCAGGCAGCTCCATCTTTAGAGATTGGAAAACGGACGCATCCTGCCCTGAAGTCTGATCCCTCCCTGTTGGGACGAGGAATCGGTCTCACTGCCCAGCCTCTATTACTACCAGTTGCAGTCACATTAATGGGTACCAAGCACGTTGTAAACAAACAATGCAACAATTAGGGTGACACAGGATTCCTGACCAAAAGTCCTCCACTCACCCAAACCTAACCCTGTCATCATCAAGACACTAATTTAAGTCACTGCAGTACTTTGGGAATGGTGAGCTTCTGCAGGTGTTGTGTTCATGGTGGATGCTGATTGAGGTCCTGATTCCCTTCACTAGGGGAAGCACAACATTTCATAACATTATTCGAAGAACAGCAGGTGAACTTTCTCCGCAGTGTCCTAAACTCTATTGTTATTTCATTGTTTGTGGGACTTTGTTGCGTCCAAATTGACTGCTATGTTTCTTGTAATATACCAGTGACGACATTTCAGAAAGATTTCATTGGTTATAATAACACACCGGGGAGTCTTGAGATCCTGAAAGGTGCAGTCTAAATGGAAATATTTCTTTAGCAGTGATCAAATAATATGTATTCATTCTATAATTACTACATCCGCCGAATACTACAGACTGACTAATCAAGTCCCAGATTATACATTTATTTGGAAGGCACTGAGGATGTGAAAGGCATTTTATAAATACAATTCTTACGATTGTGTAATTATAAAATTATAAAATTATATAGTTTGTAAAGAAGGCTAACTGGACTTTTTAAAAAGGGTCTTACAAGTCTCTTACAAGATGCTTCACAAAAGTCACATGATGGTTCCTGATAATTTGCAATAACCCAGGAAGCAGACAGGTTGGTGTTATTTTATAGATCAGTCACAAAATAGAGACACTTATAATGTGGATGACCTCTGAAGAAGGGTCCAGACCTGAAATGTCAGCTTCCCTGCTCCTCTGATGCTGCTTGGCCTGTTGCGTTCATCCAGCTCTACACCTTGTTATCTCAGATTCTCCAGCATCGGCAGATCCTACTATCTCATGACAAGTATGCTGTTTGTTGCAAGGACCTGAAGGGAGATGCTGCTTGATACAATAGATCAGGTTTGCATATTAATATCAATAGACTTGCATATCAGTAGCAATGCAGTGTTCATTAGCTTATTTGACATTGTTACCTCATTCGCCAATGTACACTTAAGGAAGACATAAACGTGGGCACTGCAGCACTATGTAATGGCAATCTAGGCCCACCATTTTTACCTGAATCCACCATTCTTTAAACTTACGACCGCAGCTATAAGTGTAAACTGAAATGATGCCACTTATGCCCAAATTGATTGTGCTGTCATTGGATCTAACTAGGCCCAGGACTCTGAAACATCTGTATAGGTTTCCATGAGACAAAGTGTCTTCGATGGAATGACACCTAACATCCTACCCCATGTACATTCTTGATAAGTGCATGATACATTTACTATACTTGAATCTGCAGCTGGAAATAAGAATTTCCTTACACATTTTAGCGTGCTCCATCTTCCCTCAAATTTACCTTGGGAATTAAAGAGTCAAATTAGCTCCTGTTCCTTGATGTCCTAGTTGAGAAATTGGAGAAGCTGTTCTCTCACACGCCTTCACTATACAATTCCATGCAGGAAAAGGTTGGCCTTATTGACAGTCTTGTATATACGGCTTAAGCTATTTCACACATGACAAAATTGATTCTGAGATAAAGCGTTCCTGATCAAACAGTGTATATCTTTGGCTGTTCACAAGAAGGAAGAAATTTTTTTTTGATTGTTGGAGTTGGTAAGAACTGCAGATGCTGGAGTCGAAGTCAATACAGTGTGGAGCTGGAGGAACACAGCAGATCAGGCAGAATCAGAGGAGCAAGAAAGTCAATGTTTCGGGTTTACCTCAAACATCGACTTTCCTGCTCCTCGGATGCTGCCTGGCCTGCTGTGTTTCTTCAGCTCCACACAAGAAATTGATTGTACCCAGTCAGCTTGCAAAACACACAATACAACATTCAACTTTTGATATAATTCTGCAATTGGTCAACAATTGCTGAACAATCCTGAAGGTTAAGTTTGATGACCAATTTAAAGTAATTAGTCAGAGTCACAGGCAGGCACACCTATATATATTTGGAAGTGCATAATGATACACAGGGTCTTGTTCTTTGCAGATAGAAAGAGCACGTATAAATGTTATCGTCCACTTGAATTAGTATTCCTATGAATTATTCTGATGAGTGCAAATGAAAATCCTCAGAAAATGTATCTTTTCCAGCAAAGAACAAATTCTGTAATATTAAGTGACTGTAATTAACTTTACTTTGTGGGAAAATGATTCATCAAAATTTCACATATTAGCCATCTTACCATCGATCTGTACAGTGTAGCTATGAGATTCCATTCTAAACAGAAGTCCCAGGAAGCTCTCTGAAAGGCATCCTCAGAGACAGACCGTTCTTAGCTAAAGAGAGATCAAGAAAAAAGACTTTTAGAAATTGACTACAGATTTTTTGTCAAAGGAACCTTCTTGCAAATTTGAGTCACTGTAAATCCAGTGAGGAGCAAGAATTTCTCTTTCTCTATAGGAGTTCTGAGGAAGAGTCACTGGACTCAAAATGTTGACTATGCTTTCCTTCCATGGATGCTGCCAGACCTGCAGAGTTTCTCCATCAATTTCTGTTTGTTTTTCAGGCCTCCAGCATCTGCAATTGTTTGTTTTATTTTAGCTCTCTCTTTCTGTTTCTCACTGTCTCACTCTAAGCTTGTTCCACCTGCTAAGCCTACCTCTACAGGAGACCTCTAATTCTTCAACTGCAAAAGACATTGTAGCTACTGAAATTTACCATGAAGTTTTCAATTGCCTTAATTTCAGAAACAAAGTATTCAAGCAATAACAGGCCTGTATCAAATAATAGACTGATTTTACTCTCACTTTCATTTTTAAAATCTGTATTCACTTTTAATCTCTGTATTTTATTTCATAATTTTAACGAAAGCTGCATTTTCTTTTACTTGTAAATTCCAGCAACAGTTGTGAGAAAACTGTCCTTTGATCTTGTTTAAAACAAAAGTCTGGCTATGATGCATTTTTAAATGACAGCACTGGTCAAGAAATAAGAAGGGGGAAAAATAAGTCCATATAAATTTACAGCTTGTGAGTCACTCTAAGGACATGACACAAATTATTATTTGTTTTCATCACAAGCAGAGCCAGGATTATTGTGCATCATCTGTCAAAGAGGTAAAAAAAAAAGTTGGTTTTTCAAAGGTTAACCACTAAACACTGGACATAAAATTGACAAGTCTATTCATTGTGCTTGTCAAGTGCTTGATGTCAGATCCAAAATTATTGTTTCCCTTGAAAGCTTAATGCCTCTGATCCAGACTACTGTTGAAGATTAGTAATTGGTCACACCAGACACAAGTACCTAAACCAGTTCACTCCAATTAGTGACACAGCTGGGCCTCACAAGCTGCAAAAATTGCAGTAAACAAAGTCTAGTGTGCCAATATAATGTACAACACAAATTGTACTTTAGTTTTTGCAATTTCTTCAGCTCCTGTAGAACTGCACCTTGGAAGTAGAAGGATTTGTTTCTGCTCATTGCACCTCAGGAAGAATATAGAGTGCTGAATTTAGAGGAAGTGCTGTGCAGATTTGCAAGAATGATCATGGGGCTAAAAGTTTTGAAATATGAGAGTTTGAGTTATTCTGAGGTGCTGGATAGGTAAGGAAATTTTTCACTGGAGTGTAGGAGGTTGAAGGGTGATCTTATAGAAGTTTACAAAATCATGAGGGGCATAGACATGGCTAAGAGCAAAGGTCTTTTCTCTAGGGTAGGGGAGTTCAAAACTAGAGGGAATATTTTTAAGGTGAGAGGAGAAAGATTTAAAAGGGACATGAGGAGCAACTTTTTCACACAGAGGGTAATCCATAAGTGAAATGAACTGCCAGAGGAAGTGATAGATGCAGGTACAGTTGCAACCTTTCAAAGATGTTTGAACAAGTACATGAATAGGAAAGTTTAAGAGAGATATGGGCCAAATGCTGGCAAATAGGACTAGTTTAGTTTGGGAAACTTGGTTGGCATGGGTGAGTTGAACGAAAGGGTCTGTTTCCATGCTGTATAACTCTATGGCTCTATGCCTCTATGACCAGTTGTTTAATTTCAGTTTCTCTTTCATTGAATATTGATAGCGAAAGATTAATCTAATTGAGCTGTTTGTAAGCTTTTAATTGGGTAGATAGTGAGAAAATATTTTCTCTTTTTGAGGGGATGTCAAGAATAAGAAGTATACCTCTAAAATTAGAATCAAATAATTCACGGCTGGTACGACACAAAGGATAATGGAAACTTCAAGCTCTTTCATCATAATAGTTAGTTCAAATGAAAATTTCAAGTCTTTGATAGTTTTTATTTGAGATTAACATGCAAGATTTGGATCAAAGGTGGGTACAAAGCATTGTGATACAGATCAGTCATGATCTAACAGAATGACAGAATGGATCACCATAAGATGTGGAAGCAGAAGTAGGCCTGTTAGCCCATCAAGTCTTCCCTACCATTCAGTAAGATCATGGCTGATCTGAAAGTCCTCAGATGAACTTTCCTGCCTATACCCATAGCCCTTGATTCCCTTAGGCTTTAAAAATCTGTCAGTGTTGAGGATGACACAAGGAGTGAGAGGGATATAAACAGGTCAAGTGTGATAAAGTGTGATATATAGTGTAGGCAAATGTTATGTCACACACTTTGGTGGGAAAAATAGAGAAACTGCAAATTATATAAAAAGAGAAAGACTTCAGAAACCTACAGAACAGAAGGAATTGGGAGTCCTTCTGTATGAATCTGGCATCCATGTTCAATGGGTAAATGGAAGGCAAATGGAATATTGCCCTTTATTTCAAAGAAAATGAAATATAAAAGTAAGAAAGTTTTGCTAAAACTGTACAAGGCACTAGTCAGACCACAGCTGCAATACAGTGAACCAATTTGGGCACCTTATCTGAAGAAAGATATGCTGGCATTGGAGATAGCATAGAGATGGTTCACTCGGCTCATATTAGGTATGGGAAAATTGTCTTATGAGGAGAGAATGAGTAATTTGGGCCTGTGCTCATTGGAATTGAGAGGAATGAGAGGTCACCTTATCAAAACATACAACGGTCTTTGCGTGGCTTGATAGGGTTGATGTGGAAAAGTTATTTCCCCTAGTGGGAGAGTCTAGCACCAGATGTATGAACTCAGAAAAGGGAGTTACACATTTAAGACAGAGATGAGGAAAAATTTCTTCACTTAAAGGGAATCTATGAAATTCGATATAGCAGAGGATTGCCGAGGCTTGACATGAGGTAAATTCAAGCTGAGATAGACATCAGTAATGGAATTGAGGGTTATGGAGAATCACTAGGAAGTAGAGTTTGAGGATTGGCTGATCAGCCATAATCTGATTGAATGGCACAGACTCGATGGGCTGAATGGCTTACTTCTACTTCTTTCTCTTATGGTCTTATTTATGGTCTGTCTGAGCCTTGAAGGTCTGAATGACTTCCTCCTGTTCCTCCGTGTTTGCAATGGGAAGTCTCAATCTCTCAGTCATTCAAGTTTCCATTCCTTACCTGATCAGCTTTGTTGTTACTATCTTCTGTTTAGCCTTCTCCTGTCATCGGTGCTCTGTCTTTCTTTCTTTCTCCTTTTCCTCCCATTATAATTTCTTTAGTCATTTCATGACTGTAATAACCTATTCATTTTAGTTTATTATGCTTTCCTTTTGTAAAATTACACATCTGGCTCATGACTTACTCTAGCTTTTCTCATGTTTTCAATGTGTCTTTTTTTTTACTTTTCTTTCGAATCATACTTGGTCCATAAAATTATTAGCACAATGTTTGGAGCTTTAAGGATGGATGCAGAGAAGCTGATTGCTGGAATGAGAGGTTATTGTAATGGAGACAGATTCATAGAAACATAGAAGATAGGAGCAGGAGGAGGCCATTCGATGCTTCAAGCCTGCTCCACCATTCTTCACGATCATGGCTGATCATCCAACTCAACAGCCCCATCGTGCTTTCTCCCCATAACCTTTGATCCCATTCACCCAAGTGCTAGATCTGGCTGCCTTTTGAATACATTCCTCCCATTCAGAAAATTGGAGCATTTCTGACTGTAACAGAGAAAGTTGCATTATGTTTGAACTGATCTTTTCAAAATTGTGAATAATTATTGCACTGAATCGGTAACAAACTGGCATAATGGAACTGAGAAATGAACAGGGAATTTACAAGAATCTTTTTCGTTTTCACACAGAAGGTTATTTATAACATGGAATATTTTACCACAATTTACTAAAATTGGAGGTGTAGTGGACAGCCAAGTATGTTACCTCAGAGTAAAACGGGATCATCTAGGCCCGAAACGTCAGCCTTTTTGCTCCTATGCTGCTGCTTGGCCTGCTGTGTTCATCCAGCTCTGCACCTTGTTGTCTCGGATTCTCCAGCATCTGCAGTTCCTACTATCTTGGGATCTTGATCAGATGGGCCAATGGGCCAGGGAGTAGCTGTTGAAGTTTAATTTAGATCAATGTGAGGTGCTGCATTTCAAAAGGCAAATCAGGGTAATTTTGCTGAATAAAAAGACCTTGAAATGCAGGTTTACAGTTCCTTGAAAGTGCAGTTGCAGGTAGATAGGACAGTGAAGAAGGTGCTTGGTATACTTGCCTTTATTGGTTAGTGTGTTGAGTATAGGAGTTGGGAAGTCATGTTGCTGCTGTACAGGACATTGGATTGGCCACCTATGGAGTATTGCGCGCAGGTCCAGTGTCCCTGCTATAAGAAGGATGTTGTGAAACTTGAAAGCGTTCAGAAAAGATTTATAAGGACGTTGCCAGGGTTGGAGTGTTTGAGCGACAGGGAAAGGTTGGATAGGCTGAAGCTATTTTCCCTGGAGTGTCGGAAGCTGAGGGGTGGCCTTATAGAGGTTTATAAAATCACGAAGGGTGCGGATAGGGTAAATAGGCAAGGCTTTTTTCCCTGAGGTGGAGGAGTCCAAAACTAGAGGGCACAGGTTTAATGTGAGAGGGGAAAGATATGAAAGGGACCTAAGGGGCAAGAGGGTTTTTCATGCAGAGGGTTGTGCATGTATGGAATGAGTTGCTAGAGGAAGTGGTGGAGGTTGGTACAATTACAACATTTAAAAGGCATCTGGATGAGTATATGAACAGGAAGGGTTTGGAGGGATATGGGCCAAATGCTGACAAATGGGACTAGATTTATTTTGGATATCTGGTCGGCATGGCCAAAATTGGCCGAAGGGTCTGTTTCTGTGTTGTATATCTCTATGGTTCTGTTACTCTATGGCTGTTGAGGGAAGTACCATATGATCACTTAAAAGGAAAGTAGATAAATATTTGAATACAAAGCGTGTAAAATAATACAGATAAAAGCATTAAAGTCAATGGATTCAGACATAGGAACATTTACAGAATCTTTCTGTGCTCTCAGCTCGACATATCTGCTTTATCAATTTGAATGACAGGTGCATTTAGAGTTCTAATTTCTCCTAATAGAGGACAATGTAGTCCAGCAACAGAGGAGGCTAATGTTCAGAAAAGACGAATAAAATCATGTCTGCGATGGTCACTGTAGTTACTGCAGACTGAAAGGGCTGTCTGAGAGTTTTTGAAGAAGGCTTTAGTAGTCCTGTCAGAGTGTTCCTGGCTGGATAATTGGGTTAGTTTTGGGATTGGGTCACCTTGAGCCATCAGAAAGAAATCCTGTGACAGAGGGAAGGAAGTTGTATGTGAACAAATAGAAACAAAGACTGCAATAAACACATGAAAAGAATGACAGTGATTTAAGGCTAAGGAGCATGGAGAGTTATTGGTATACAGAAATATTGTGGGACAAACCTGATCGTCAGAACATATTGAAGAAATTTGGGCTGTTCTCCTTGGAGAGATGAAAGGTGAGAGGAAATTTGATAGAGGTGTTTAAAAATAGTGAGAGGTCTAGACATAGTAGATAGGGAGAAGCAGTTCCCACTTGTAAAAGAGCAAAGAATAAGAGGACACAGGTTTAAAGAAATGTGCAAAAGAAGCAAGGGTCATGGGAGAGACAAAAAAACCATTGATTAGGGTATGGAATGCCTGCAAGTGTGGTGGAAAGACATTCTCGTGAAATATCCAAGAGGGCATTGGATGATTATTTGGATAGAATTGGTGTGCGGTGATTTGGCAGGATGGAGAAGGCAGGAGACTGACACTAGGTAATGGGACTAATGCAGGTATGATGGGCTGAATGGCCTAATTCTGCACTGTAATAATTCTCTGATTCAATGATACTGAAACTCTGTTCGTACAGTTATTATTGGAATGACCTACCTTTCTGCTCAACAGTAAACATTTCCAGGTAAATTCACCAAAGTCACACTCCAATCTCAGGGACACATGGTCAAAGAATTGGAACTGTTGCGCTAACATTGCTTAAAGTTAAGTGAAGATCTAGGTTATTCCAGGATGAGATTAGGGAAAACTACTCCACACCTAGGGCAATGGAATCCCAGAACTACTCTAATCCAGAACAAGCTCTTGGAGTCTAGTGAAAACTCGAAACGTGAAATTGATTGAGTTTTCTATTATTGCTGATGGATCTGGAACCAAACAAATGACAGAACAGAGTTGAGCAGCTCAGTCCTGTTTCAATGTTCTAATGTTTTTAACCGTCTCTTGAGTCAACAGTTTCTTCAATTTCTGGCTGGATTTCAGAATTTACATGAGAATGATGTGATGTGCTTATTTCTCATTACACTCATCAATTCTGCAGACGGAGCCCATAATTACTCCAGCCTTGCCTTTATGGAGAGATTTGTTTTTTTTTAACCAGCTGTCTTTCTGTATTGATCCTCAATTTCTTCAACTCACTTTTAAAATGAGTTCTCAACTTCTTACAAAGTGATTAATTTTGTGTCCTGTCTTCTTGATCCAAATGATTTGCACTTTGTTGAGTGCACACTCACTAGATGGATGGGGGCTTTCCTTTCCTGTCTGACCTATCTTGTATAATCAGCGATAAACCTTCTTACTCCAAGCTCATTAGCACGTTGGATTCTCACTTAGCAGTTATTGAACAAGTGCTGCTCTTTTGCAAAGTTCCACATCAAACTGATGGCATGGTCCAATTTGAGCTGTGCTTTAATCCATTTCATCTTTGTACACAGGTTATGTCAAATTATCACCTGCAATTTAGAGTTTAAACCCTGCAGCAGCTTACACAATGTTGGTAAAGCTATGTTTATTGTGCAACTCTGGATTGGCTTTCAAAGATTGTAATGTGTTTCCTCTGAGACTGTACCCTTACTGGCCTCATACTGGAAGAAGATCATGGGCAACGTGTTGGGTACAGTGTGAATCCCACTGGGCTAGAGGCTCAGGCTAATGCAACAGGGGAAATAGTTTCAAAGCTGACCTCAGCAGCTGGCGGGGCCTGCACTGAATCAATCAAATCTGGAATTGAGTGTAAGTCTCCAGAACACTGAGCATGAAACTGTCACTGATTGCTGTAAAACCCTGTCAGATTCACTAATGTCCTTTAGGAAATGAAATCTGCCATTCTTACTTGGCTATCCTTCATCTGACTCCAGACACGCTGCAACACGATTGACTCTTAACCACCTCTGAAATAGTTCCAGCAAGCTGCTCAGCTCAATGGTAATTAGGGGTGTACAGCCCAGATTCCACAAAAGAGGAGATCATCTTAAATTGATGACATTGTGCCATTTTCCACTTTAACTGTGATTGGCCCATCAGTGCTTTAAATATCCATCACACCGGATTGAAATGTGCTGACATTATCCTCAAAGCTGACTTTCCAAAAAATTCCAATGCAAATAAAGGCATACAAGTGCATAAAATAGATTTAAGTCGAGCAGGTTTAAGACTAGCATGTTAGGAAGCATCTACTGTTTTTGATTTTTGGTAATCAGATTTACAGAGTTGTTTGACGCTGCACTAGAAATCTGAACAAAGTGCCCACAGAATGCATTATCTACAATGGGATTAATAGCTTCCTTTTTTAAAAAAAATGAATTCCACTATTTCACACATTCCCCAGCTGAACGTAATTGTTTTCTGTATCATTCTGATCCATTTCAGCAGGAATCAGATCGTGCTCAAGAGGAATCCCTGGATGATTTAGTTTCTTCCTCCTTACTCCAGACCCATCAAAAGTACCTCAATCAACAGCAAAAACAAAAACTTGCATTTAGATAACGTTTTTTATAGAGAATAGAATATCCTTTATTGTCACTTGTATTACAATACAGAGGTATAGCAGTACAGTGAAAAGCTTTTACAATGGCTGCCTTTTAGTAGCGGCATTTAGGTACAAGTACCCTAGGTACAAATCTTATACAAAGAGGATTAAAGGAAAGTATAAGCATCACTTACAGCGGTAGTTACACATAGTGAAAAGGTTTTAAACTACAGTCCGATAACAGCAGCTCATCATGTGGCACTAGGCCCAAGTCCAGCAATTGTCACGCATCGTTCCAGCCTCCTGCTTGCTCCTCAACAGCACTCAGGATCAACAAGGTTAGTCACGCTGGACCAGCATTCGTTCATTGGCCCCTCCATGCTCTATCTGTTTCACAAAACTTTTCTTCTTTTCTTTATTCATTCATGGGATAAGGGCATCACTGGCCAGGCAGCATTTATCATCCATCCCTAACTACCCAGAGGGCAGTTAAGTGTCAACCACATTGCTGTGGGTCTGGAGTCACATGTTGGCTAGACCAGGTAAGGATGGCAGTTTCCTTCCCAAAAGGACATTAATGAACCAGATGGATTGTTCCTGACAATCATTAGATTCTTAGTTCCAGATATTTATTGAATTCAAATTCTGCCACCTGCTGTGATGGGATTTGAACTCAGAGCCCCAGGACATTATCTAGGTCTTTGGATTAACAGTTGAGCAATAATACCACTAGTCCATCACCTCCCCTATCAAGTACATTGTTTGACAAATACAATGTGACCTTACGCTACACAAAGAAATCTGAAAGCAGAAACGACATCAACCACTTTATATTTCTTTATCTCCTTTAACATGCTGTAACATCCTAAATCATTTCACACAAAGGACATAAAACCAGAGTTGACAGCAATCCATAGGATTGATTTTTAAACATTATTTACAATATTATGATTACAATAAAAACCAGAAATTACTAGAAAACTCAGCAGGTCTGGCAGCAAATGTAGAGAGAAAGCAGAGTTAACCTTTCGAGTCCAGTGACCCTTCTTCAGAACTGATAATAGGACAAATTTGGTAAAGATGCTGAAGATAAGGTGGAGGGAGGGGATGGGGTAAATGATAGGTGGAGATGGAGCTCAGAGAGAGAGAAAGACTTGGGCAGACAAAGGAATGGGTAATGGCCAGCCTGGAAGAATGAATAGCTGTTATTAGGGACCATTATTACCGGACAATGGATTGGTCATGTTCGCAGGTCGTGTGATGACAGTGTCGGGTGTGAGGGGGTTGTTGTAGGGAAATGGGGGAATGTGCTCAGGCCCCACAATTATTGAACTCAATCATGAGCCCAGAAGGCTATCGAGTTACGAAGCAGAAAAGGAGAAGCTGTTCTTTAAGCTTGCACTAAGCTTCGCTGGAGCACTGCAGTAGGCCCAAGACAGAGATGATGGCCAGGGAACAAGGCGGTGTGTTGACATGGCAGATAACCAGAAACTTGGCATTATTTTTGCAGACAGAACATTGGTGTTCTGTGAAGTGGTCACTCAGTCTGTGTTTCATCTCCTCAGTGTAGAGTAAACCATATGGTGAACAGCGAATACAGTAGACTAGCTTGCGAGAAGTACAGGGAAAATTCTGCTTCACTGGGAAGGTGTATTTGGATCCTTGGATAATGAGGAGGGTGGAAGTAAACAGTCAGCTGTTATACTTTCTGCGGTTGCATTGGAAGATGGCGTGTAGGAGTAGAGGTGGATTGGACTAAGTTGTCCCTGTGGAGAGCTGACAAGGAGGAGAATATATGTCTCTAGGTGGCATCCCGCTAGACATGGCAGAAATGGCAGCTAATGATCTTTTGGATGTGGACACTGGTGGCGAATAATAATTATGATTTTCTGACGGATCGCGAAAGCTTGACTAAAGAAGTGGGTTTTAAGCAGCATATTAAAGGAAGAAAGTGAGGTATAGTGAAGTGTAAGGAGGGAATTCAAAAGCTGAGTGCTCAGCCTGCTGTAAACACGATTAATGGTGAAGCAATTAAAACTGTGGATACTCAAGAAGCCAAAATTAAGTAAGTGCAGATATCTCGAAAGGTCATGGAGGGCTTGACAAACGGGGCAGAGCAAACCATGGAAAGATATGAAAACAAGAATGAAAATTTTAACATTCAGGTGTTGGTCATCCCAGGACCAGAGTGAGCAGGTGTGAACAGATCTTGGAGAGAATAAAGAGACCAGACAGTATCAGAGTGTTGGATGATATCAATTTTATAGACAATAGCGCATAAATTTTATAGGGAGCAGAAATTCACTAAAGATCCTTTAACAGCACCTTCCAAACTCACAAGTGCTACCATCTCGGAGGACAAGACCAGCAGATATATGGAAACACCACCCCTTGCAAGCTCCCCTCCAAGGCACTTACCATCCTTGGAAATACATCCTTCAGTGTGACTGGGTCAAAAACCTTGAACACCCTCCCTAAGGGCATTGTGGGTCTCCCTACACCACATGGAAAGTAGCAGTTCAGCAAAGCAGCTCAGCACCACCATCTCAAGGGCAACTAGGGACGGGCAATAAATGCTGGCCCAGCCAGAGACACCCACATCCCACAGGTGAATATCAAAACAATGGGAGTCCAACCAGTTGTGCATTGAAATTGTGAAATTTAGGTATAACAAAGCCAATGCATGTGGGTTTCAGTAGCTGGTAAGCTATGGTACAGGAATGCAACAGAGACGGAAATAGGTGATCTTAATGAAACTGTGGTCATAGCCATTGTGTGGATGATGGAAAAAGGAATCAAATATAGCTTCTTTTGAAGTGGCTGACATTTTCTGTTTGATGTATAGTTGAACAAAGGTCTTTAGCTATGGGGTTCCCAGGGTGGCACTGTGGCTCAGTGTTTAGCACTGTTGCCTCACTGTACCAAGGAGCTGGGTTCGTTTCCACCCTCTGGTGACTGTCTGTGTGGAATTCACACATTCTCCCTGCGTCTGCATTGCTTTCCCCCCGATGCTCTGGTTTCCTCTCACAGTCCAAAGATGTGTAGATTAGGTGGGTTGGCCATGCTAAATTGCTCATAGTGTCTGGCGACATGTAGGCTAGTTGGATTAGCCATAGGGAAAATGTGGGGTGATAGGGATAGTGTGGCATGCCCTTCAGAGGGCTGGTGTGGACTTGAAGGGCTGAATAGCCTGCTTCTGCACTGTATGGAATCTAGAATCCAGAAGTATGAATTTAAATCCATTAAATCAGATGAACTGAATGTAAGAGATGGGAAGAAAGGACAGAGACAACAATTTAGTCAGTATTCATAGCATGATTCAAGAGAGAAAAAGTAAAATTTCTCACCAATGGATGAGCCAAGGTACAAGTAGTTAATAAAATCAGAAATGGTTGGAAAGCTCAGCAGATTTGGCATGGAGAGAAAGCAGAGTTAATACTTTGGACCCAATGACCCTTCTTCAGAACTGTCAGACCTGCTGAATTTTTCCAGCAATTTCTGGTTTTGTTTCTGATTTTCAGCATCCTCACTTCTTTGGTTTTCTGCAAAACTGTGGAAGGGTCACTGGATCCTAAATATTAACTCTTATTTCTTTCCACAGATACTGCCTGAACTGCTGAGCTTTTTCCAGCAGTGTCTGATTTTGTTTCTAATTTCTGTCATTCTCAGTTTTTTTTAGCAAATAGTTAACCCTGTACTAGACCATACCCAGAAGGGAGAGCTCAGAGTAAATTTATGGTCCATTTCCCAATAAAGCCTTCAATAAGAGGTCTGGAATTCAAACTTTGCTTCAGGTCAAGAATCTACCTTGACACCAGCTCGATACTGATTACACACTGCTTAAAATTACAAAGATACATTGATGGATTAAGTAAGACCATGAATCTTTAAGAAATGGATTCAAAGTATCAGGTCATCATTTTGAGCTAGCAAATGAGTTGACTGAGGATAATTTAAGAAGTAACATACAGGTACTGTGGAGGAATAAAGAGATATAATAATTGTGATATAAAACTGGTATGTTGGCAGCAACTAGAGAAGAGCTCAGTCAACACCATTGGGCTGATGTTTGGCTGAAATAGATTAAAACCGCTAACGCTCAGCATTCCTTCTAAACTCTCTGACTCTGACTCCCCAAAGCCTGTCCACAAGGTATAAGTCAGGAGTGTGATGGAATACTCCCCATTTGCCTGGATGAGTGCAGCTCCAACAGCACTCAAGAAGCTTGACACCATCCAGGACAGAGCAGTCCACTTGATTAGCACCACATCCACAAATATCCACTTCCTCCGCCACCAATGCTCAGTACCAGCACTGTGTACAAACTACAAGTGCATTGCAGAAATTCACCAACAATCCTCAGACAGCACCATCCAACCATTACCATCCAGACGGACAAGGGCAACAGGTACAAGGAAACATGCAATATTCGTCTCCAAGCCATTCAGTGTCCCGATTTGGAAATAGTTGCCATTCCCTCAATGTCACAAGGGTAAAATCCTGAAACTCCCTCCCCAACGGCATTGTGGCTCTACCTGCAGCACGTGGACTGCAGCGGTTCAAGAAGGCAACCTCTCACCACCTTCTTGAGGACAATGGCATGGTGGCTCAGTGGTTAGCACTACTGCCTCACAATGCCAGGGACCTGGGTTCAATTCCACCTTCAGGCAACTGTCTGTGTGGGTTTTGTCCAGGTATTCTGGTTTCCTCCCACAGTCCAAAGATGTGTAAGCTAGGTGGATTGGCTATGTTAAATTGCCTGTAGTGTTCAGGGATGTGTAGATTAGGGGGATGGGTCGGGGTGGGATGCTCCAAGGGTCAGTGTAGACTTGTTGGGCCGAAGGGCCTGTTTCCACACTGTAGGGATTCTATAAACTAAGGAATGGGTAATAAATGCCCACGTACCATCAATGAAGTCTCAAAAATCCTATGCTTTACACGGCCCATCTGTTGCACAATGTGGCCCTTGAAATTGCTTGCAGCCCTGAATGTGAATATTGTAAAGGGAACACTTCGAATGTATAGGATGAGTTTGTCTCCCGCTGGATCAAGTTCTTTCCCACTGCAGAGTGGGAAGTATACATCTTCTAGGAAGTTCAACAATCATTGATCTCTAATTGGAATACTGGCGAAAAGATAAAAATGCTTAAGTACACTTGCCACAAAGAAATTAAAGATAAGAACAGTATAAATAGAAGGAAGTACCCTAATACCAGCAGGATTCAACAATAGAAAGCTCAACCAAGGATTGACATAGCCAAAAATCTCCTAATTTTTCAAACAATGTGCATATTATTGGCCTGTAATTCTGTGTCTTGTTATCGGCATATCTTCAAATAATTGATTATCTGGAATGATGTAGATAAACAGGATAGCTACTAAGTATTTCGTAAAACAAAAGAGTCTAAGAACAAATTAATAAGCTGGACTGTTCAAACTCCAATGAAAGGCAACTACTTCCCCTTAGGATTTTTTTTTAATAACTAACACAGAAAGTAGAAGAAGACTCAATTAAATTGCATAATCTGTTGTTTGAGAGAAGAAAAAAATCTCAAGGTGATAGATGAACTTGCTCAACAGGAGGGCAAACAGAACATTGCTAAATTGTCCATTGCACATCACTAAAATATGTTAGCCAACAATCAAAAAGTGGGCTAGTAAAAAGAGGGACAAAAGTTTGGTTCAACTTGTAAAGGGGAGGAAATGGCCTAGTGGTACGATCAATAGACCACTAATCCAGAGACCCCAGTAATGATCTGAGAACCTGGATTGAAATCCTGGCCATAGCAGATGGTAGAATTTGAACTCAATTAAAAAATCTTGAATGAAGAGTGTAATAATGACCATGAAACCATTGTCGATTGTTGGAAAAACTCATCTGGTTCATTAATGTTCTTTAGGGAAGGAAACTGCTATCCTTACCTGGTCAGGCCTATATGTGACCCTGGACCCACAGCAACGTGGTTGACTCTTAACTTCCCTCTGGACAATTAGGGATGGATGATAAATGCTGGCCTAGCTAGCGATACCCACATTCCATGAGTGAGTTAAAAATAAAAAGTCCTGGTTACATTAAAGCTCAAATGCTGTCAGACAACATGCCCTTCAAGATTTGTGTGTGAATGTCCAAGCATTAAGCTTGGATTTATATCAGTAAATAAGGCACATACCATAAAGGAAAATTAAATGTCACATTGGTGTGTACAATTCTGGATAGTATGTGGAAATCATATTGGCCTTGGGTAGGGTATAGCACAGATTTACCAGTATGTTCCATGAAGTGCATTTGTTAGCGACTGATTGCCTGAACCAGGAATTTTCCTGGACTGTAGACAATTAAGTCAGGATTTGATTGAAAAGAACGTTGGAAAATAAACTTCTTTCTTGCTGGTGGTAGAACTTAGGACAATGGACAAATCCTTGGGATCAGAGTCAGTCCATTCAGGGGGGAAGCAATGAAACATCTCTTCACGTGAAGAGTGATAGATTTATCTTGCACTCAAAATAGTAGATACTAGTCATAATTTAATCCTAAATCACCAGTCTTTTTTGCTAGCGAAGGCTATTTTCTGTATTGAACTAACAATGGGTGGATATACAATAGCTTTAATCTCATTGAATGGTAGAAAACATGGATTGTCTGAATAGCCTCTACTGCTTCAGCCCATTCAGCCCACCTAATCCACACCACCCCTCTGAAGAGCATCGTACCCCAATTCATTCCCCTACCCCTGCATTTTCCCATGTCTAACCCACCTAATCTAAACATCCCTGGACACTACAGGCAATTTAGCATGGCCAATCCACCTACTCTGTGCATTTTTGGACCATGAGAGGAAACCCACACAGACATGGGGAGAATGTGCAAACTCCACACAGACCGTCACCCAAGGATGGAATCAAACCCAGGTTCCTGGCACTGTGAGACAGCAATGCTAACCACTGACCTACCGTGTCACCTGACAATGTTTTCTCCCAGGATCGAACTGGGGACCATTCGCGTGTGAGGCGAATGTGATAACCACTACACTATGGAAAAAGTGGCAGAATGGATGACAAAGAGGTTACAAAGCTCACAGTTGACTTGGCTTTGTGAATAATTGTATCAAATACGGGAGCCAGGAGATTACACTAAAACTTTACAAATCAATGCTCATGCTTCAGCTTGGGTATTGTGTTCAATCCTGAGCATCATGCGTTTTTGAAGGAAAAGGAGCAGAGGAGTTTTGCTAAAATGATATAAAGAGATAGAAATTTGATCACAGGCAAGATAAACTGGAATTGTTTTGCTTAGAGTAGAGAAGGAGAATTACTCGCAATGTTAAAAATTTTGAAGTGTTTTGATAGAGTAAGCTAACTGAGAACTTAGTTGCATAAGGCCAGAGGAGGGCCAGTAACAAGAATACAGAATGTAATTGACAAAACAATGAGATGTGAAATCTAGATAAGATTTTTCATGCATTGAGTTGTACTGATCGGGAATGCATCATCTGAAAGGATGTTGGAGGCAGATTCAATAGAAACATTTATAAATACTGGAGGGAGAAAAGCAGAAAAATGGGACAATGTGAGAGTTCTTTCTAAGAGCCAGTTCCAGTGCAATGGGTCAAATGTTCACACTGAGGTTCTGCAGATTGGTAAACTGACATGATTAGAAGCCAGATAATATGCTTGACCTTTCACTTCCTGATTATAGGCCTTTCTCTGTGCTCCAGTTAACTGTCTTGCTTGCTGACATAACAACAGTGACTTTGAATGTTTGCAAATAACTTTGGTTGACTCCTCGGATGCAATCAGGTGCTGAATAGCTGCAAGTTCTTTGTCAGTCAGCACAGAAATCTTCACAAAGAAAGACAGTCAATTCGACAAAGGCTAATTACAATGCATTGGAATAAAATTCCCCATGTTTACAACTCTTCCCTTACCTCATCCCCATACCTGTCACCTCCTCACTTCTACAAACCTTTTAAATTCCCTGCAATCATCTAGGTTTTTCCCATTGAGTGCTCCGATTTTCAATGTCCCAATGTTGGTAGCTTTGCTTTCGGTTGCATCTTGTCTTTTAGGCCAAAATTGCCATGTGCATATTGAGATATTTGTTTGGAGTATCTTGGGCTGAAGGTGTCTGCAAATTCACTGTCTGAGGATGTTTGTTCATTCATAAAAGTGAGATGCTCCAATACCTTATTTCCTGTTGCATTCCTTTATTTATATCTGTATATAATAGGTTCTCAAAAATAGCACTCTAGTGTGTGGTCTAAGATCTCTCTCACTCTTCAAAACTTATTCCAGAATGGTGTCTTCTACCTTATTGATGTCAGAGTCAAATGATCAGTTATATTTTCATGATTAACATTATATCATACTTTTATCTTTTTTTCTTTATTTTTCTAATTTATACCTAAAATGTTGTATATTTGTATCTCAGATGGTGCTGGAAATGGAGAATTTGTTCACTTTTCACTGCACTCATGTATCCCTGTATTTTAGTGCATATGAAAATTAATCTAATTCTGATTTTAATTCTAATTCTTTTGTCTGCTGAGGACTGAAGATTTCTTCCTAATCCTCAACATCTCTGTACGTCCCTGTCTATATTTCAAAAGCATCTGGAAACTACCCCTTTGGGGTTAGACTGGGTCATCTGTCCTAATGCCTTATATGATTTGGTGTCAATCCTTGCTTGGGAACACTCCTATAGACATTTTGGTGTGTTATTATGTTGAAAATGTTAAATGAACATTTAATTTTTGTTGTAATTTTTCTCAAATGAACAATAACCATGAAACATCCCAATTTAGTGCTCGCTGAGAATTTTCTGTTTCATTAATTAACAACAAATAAGGTGCTGTTCTGCTGAATGTGGAGTCTGATGATTCCTCCCTCACATGCTGTGGTTTCTTGGAAAACATGATTGTTTATGCATGAGACACAAATCTATTTGAATTAAGTAAACAGATCAAGACAGCATCACCAGGGAAATGTGTTTAATGAAAGACCCTACATACAGGTCATCTTCTGTAACTCAAATGATAATTTCTGCTTGTTAAGCAGTCTGCCTGATTTTTATTTTCCCCCTACTCAACTTTATGCTGGCTTAGCAATTTTGAACTTCTTGTTGATTTTTTTTTAATCTCCAAAGATCATTTTGGTGTATGGTATTCTCTCGTTGTTCTAAATGCTCTTTCACATATCAATCCAGCACTGTGTTGCAGTTCTGATTAATTTCCCTTTTAAGTAAATGATCAGCTGATAACCTTGCTTATGGGTCTGAGGATTATCATTAAGAGTGATTGTATAATAGTTAAGGAGTATTGTTCTTGCCCTAGATTCTTTGCGAAGTCATTCAAGATCAGCTTGCCTCTTTTCACATTTACCAAAATCACTTCATAAAAACCGAAAGAACTGTGGATGCTGTAAATCAGAAACAAAAACAGAAATTGCTGGAAAAGCTCAGCAGGTCTGGCAGCATCTGTGGAGAGAAATCAGAGTTAATGTTTCTGAGGAAGCGTCACTTGACCCAAACTCTGGATTTCTCTCCATAGATGCTGCCAGACATACCAAGCTTTTCCAGCAATTTCTATTTTTGTACCAAAATCACTACTTCAATTCTGAAGAGAAAATAAACAAATTTTTTACATTATCAACATTGAAAGGGATAAATTGACCAGAAACTTAACTGAACCATCCATAGTAATAAAAACAGAAGCTGTTGGAAAACCTCAACAGGTCTGGCTGCATCTGTGGAGAAAAAAATCAGAGTTAATGTTTCAGGCCCAGTGTCTCTTCCTCAGAACTGAGCATCCATAGTAATACTGTGGCCAGGAGAGATAGTTAGAGCATGGGGATTTTTTAGTAAGTAACCTACCTCCCTACTCTCCACAGCTTATTCACCATCTATCAGAAACAAGGCAGGAGTATGATGGAATTCTTCCTATTTACCTGGATTAGTGTAGTTACAGTAGCATTTAAGAAACTTTGTGCCATCTAGTACAATGGTCAATTGCCACTCTCAATGCCACTGTTAAACACTCACTCCCTCCATCACAAGTGTACATTGACAGCAATGTGTACCATATACAAGACTACCACAACAAATTGCTAAGCTATGTTTGAAAGCACTTTTTTTGTGTAGAAGAATAAGGGCAGCAGATACATGGAAACATCATGACCAGCAAGCTCCCGTCCAAAACATATACCATGCTAACTTGGAAGTAATGTTGCTGTTTTGTCACTATGGCTGGATCAAAGTCCTCAAACTCCATCCCTAACAGCTCTCTGAATTTACCTCTGGAAGCAGCAGCTCACCACAACCTGCTCAAGGGCAATTAGGGATGGACACTACGAATAGCCACTGACCCTCAAATTCTGTGACAAAATAAGCAAAATGCAATGTCTGAGTTCCGAGGAAAGATCACTGGACCCGAAACGTTAGCTCTGATTTCTCTTCACAGATGCTGCCAAACCTGCAGGGCATTTCCAACAATTTTTGTTTTTGTTTCTGATTTACAGCATCTGCAGTTCTTTTGTTTTTTTCAAATGTAATGTACCTCTGCTGCCAGACCTAAACAAGGGTGCTCATTTGTTTAGAACAATAACGGTGGAAGGACAAATCACTAAAAATTTGATTGCATAGCAAAGTGTTTTTCAGACAAAATGCAAAAGTTTGGAGGCTCGTTTTGACACACAAGAGAGATTGGGATACTGACTCTGTCTCAGACCAAGCTATAAGTACACCACACAACCTATTCAGTTAGGGAGACAATCATGATGAATTGAAGATGATTTGAAAATGGTGATAAATCAAACATTCATGTAAAGCAGGCATGAAACTGATACCATTCAGGCCAAAGAGGGACCCATGGGAAGTTTATTGGTGACTGATTGCATTTCTGGTCACTTTTTATTCAGTGTGAGAGAGCCATCCAACACTTCTGAAATGGACCAGGATCATTACTAGTTAGACAAAAAAAAGTCTTTCTTCTCATGAGAATGTGAAACTAGAAGGATCACACCATCTTTTGTTATAATGATAAATGAAGCAGCTATTTGGTCCACATCTTTGAATGCATAGTTGTTGAGATTAGTGACTTTCTTTCTAGTGGCAATGGTGGAGGAGCCAGTGTTATCAGGATATATAGAAAAGAAAATCTCAATTCTTTTTCAAATGGTACTGTCGAATTTCCACTCTCCAGCTGAGCCATAGCCCCATCACTTCAGAAAACTGATAGCTGTGTCAGTAAAGCACTTTCTTCATTGCAATTTCAACCTCCATGATATACTTAAGTACCTAAAGGGTTTTTACCCACAAACCTCCTGACTCAGGGAAGCAGTCAGATAATAAAAAACAAAAATGGAAATTTCTGGAAAAGCTCAGCAGGTCTGGCAGCATCTGTGGAGAGAAATCAGAGTTAACGTTTTGGGTCGAGTGACCCTTCCTCAGAACTGATGGTAATGAGGAAATTGCTGGTTTTTATACAGAAGATAATGTAGGGGAGGTAGTAAGGAGTAAACAATTTGTAGTGATAGAGTGCAAAGAGTGAGAGGAACAATTGGATAGACAAAGGAGTGGAAAACAATCAGCCTGGGAGAATGAATAGCTGTCAATGGGAACAATCAGTGGCCAACAGTGGGTTGTATGTAATAGCAGACCATGTAATAACAAGGCCTGGTGTGTGGGTTTGGGGTAAGGACATGGGAGAAGGTGCCTCAAACCCTAAAGTTGTTGAACTCGATATTGAGACAAGAAGGCTGTAGTGTTCCCAAGCAGAAAAGACCACCTTGTTCCATGGCTAACATCTCTGTCTCAGGCTTGCTGCAGTGCTCCAGCGCAGCTCAGCACAAGCTGGAGAAACAACACCTCATCTTCCAACCAACCTTTTCCTAGCTACCATCAGTTCTGAAGAAGGGTCACTGGACCTGAAACATTAACTTTGATTTCTCTCCAAGATACTGCCAGACCTGCTGAGCTTTCCCAGCAATTTCTGTTTCTGTTTCTGATTTCCAGTGGTTTCACTTTTTAAAATTCTGGTAATTAATCTGTGTTTGGAATGTGAACAGGGTACTGAGCATACTGTTTCATATTTATTACTTTTGACTGAAGAACTGGGGATATGCATTCATATCTGACCATGAATTTGAAGTGATTTAGTCAAATAAATCTGAAATAAAATGCTAGTATTGATAATAGTAAAACCTCTAGGGTTATCATAAAGACCTCAATTAGCATTATTTACAGAGGAAATCTGCTGTTCGTGTCCTCTGGTGTAAATGTGACTCCAGACCAACAGCAGTGTTGTTGACCTTTAGGTCCTCTGTGATGTGGAACATACCAAGATTCTCAGTTGTAGTAGATTGCTCCAGGGAATGACAACAAGAAAGAGATTTCAGAAAGATATTCAATAAGACATTCAGCACCGCTTTACAAAGGGAAATTAAAGTTGGATGACGAATGCAAACCTTGTCCCAAAGTGAAGTCCACATTTTGTAAAAATGAAACAAAAAACACGCTTTGCTCTTCCTTGGGGTTCTGAATGGCAATGTCTCTAACTGGGAATATGGTCAGCTATCTCATCCACTTTGACATGTCCCAAACGTGCATGGAGACGACTCTCGATGTCATTTAGCAATGAGAGACTATATTATTGTTGTTGGATATGAAGTGTTAAGAAACAAGTTGACTTTTTAAATTTATATTAAAAAAAATGACACAGGTTGCAGTTTCAGTTCAGGCTGTAGGGTTAGGTTGGTGAGTGACTTTAATCAAAACCATACTGTGATGGGAATAGTGAATGAATTGAAAAGTTTTTAAAATCACATACCCATCAATTAACACAAACCTCTCCCTCTGGTTAGTATTCTTGCTGGGCACATTCCTGAAGTTCGCCATGTAGGCTACCTGTGGCAAGCATTTGCTGCTTCTCATCAGCAACTCAATGTAATCCCATGATGTGGAAGTGCTTGTATTGGACTGGGGTAGACAACGTCAGAAATCACATAACGTCAGGTTATCGTCCAACAGGTTTATTTGAAATCACAAGCTTTCGGAGCCTCACTCCTTCTTTCTTCTCTCACTGATACCTGAAGAAGGAGCGAGGATCTGAAAGCTTGTGTTTTCAAATAAACCTGTTGGACTATAACCGAGTGCTATGTGATTTCTAACTCAATGTAAACAAGCCTTCCATTCTTCCATGGCGAAATTCTTGACTGCCTTTTGACATTTCTTGCAATTTGCTGGCTGCAGTAATCTGCAGATTAGAGTTTAATTACTCAAGACTCCAACATAGTTCTTGAGGAATTCCACTGGCAAGGGGGATTTTCAACAACAAATGTTTTCACTTTAGATATTGTTGGAAATAAATATTGATATTTAAGGATTATGTGGAAAAATTGGAAGATATGGAATGGACCAAATATGTTCTGAATTGAAAAGGGTACCATGATTCTATTAAGGAATAAATTCGATCAAGTAAAATGTCCTGTAAGGCACCTGCTGTTTACAGAAAAGTCAAATGAATTTAGAGAAAGGCAAGCAAAGCTTTCAAGGAGATAATAGATGGAATTACTGGAAGTCCAACTTTTGAAACGATGAGGGAGCTTCTATGTTAATGAATGCCCAGCATCCCTTTACAATCTTGGTTTTCTATTTTGTTGAGCGAAACTCAGCAAGGAAGATGCACCAGAAACTGAAATTATTTCCTCTGGAAGCATTTTTCAGAATTTAATAAGGTTTCTGAATGCCAATATTTCTGACTATTTTGTAAAACCAGGAAAGTTGGGACTTTGACCAGTTTCCAAAGCCACGCATGTGGGTTATTTGCAATCAAAACTGAAGCTCTGCTATCAATCAACAGCTGTTAGCAAACCAACTTCATTGCTGGAAATCCAATGAACCATGAAAGGTTATCCCATTCTATATTGCCTGATGAAGTGTCATTTACACTGGAAACATTAGCTCACTTTCTCTGACCCACTGTGATCTCCAACATTTTTTTATTTTCAGTTCAGATTGCAGCATCTGCAGTAATTTGTTCCTCCATTCTGTATTTTGTTTTCAGACTCTTGGCTCATAGTGGAACGTTTCTTTGCTCACCATCACCTCTTGAGAGACTGTTGTCATTTTCTATCGTGTGAATGGTGCTGTAAAGTGAAAGATGGGTAAATATACTCATCGAGGGCTAGTTCTGGTTTCTGGGATTGTCTCATCAAGGTGGTCTTCTGTTTGTGGTCAATCTGATGATGCTCATCATGACGTACAAGAAGCTGGAGAAGCTGTACAGCTTGGGTGTCAGTTGAAGGTGCTCTCTAGAGACATCATTGAAGATGGTGCAAGAAAACAAAGTAGCTGGAGCTCCAGGTTACACGTTTATTCCCCTCTTCACACCCTTCTTGAAGATTCTGTGGCCTGTGTCAAGTACTAGCATTGGGTAGGACCAGGAAGATCCAATGAGGTGACTACTTTCCATATTTGGAGGTCAAAGAATAAGGTTTTGAACATTCAACTGTCAAGTGCTGTCCTTGTGACACTGTGCCTCTGGTGTCCTGCTGAGCTGGGTGCCACCAAGTCTGCGTAACATTCTTCTAACAGAGCAACTTCACTGGAGACGGGGACAATGGTTCATTCTGAAACACTGTGGCCATTAGCAGCTGGCCAGGCGGTTTCTGTCTGGTCCAAGACCTGATTGCATGAATCCTATCAGTCCCAGCTCTACAGTTTGCAAATTTCAGGGTCTAGCGGGTTTAAACTTGGTTTCCACATTTTGAGATTTTACACTTGCTCATTAAAATCAGTCACTGTGTCTGTAATCGTCCTGGAGGTCATGGGTCACCTGGCCACAGTGCTTGAGAACAATGTTTAATTCCAGGTAATAGATGAAATATTAACCAATGTTTGCCACTTGTTTTAAGTACATGTTTTTGATTCTAATAAACATTATTTGGGTTAATTAAGAAAAAAAACCTGGTGAAAATTGCTTTTAATCTGGATGGTACATGCAATATTTAAGTGCTAATTTTGAAGATTGAATCAAATAATAATAATATAACTGCTGGAATAGTTGGGCTCAACTACCAACACATTCTGCCATCACAGTCATAACAGCATTCAGAGATCCGGGTGAAGTGTGCTGGAAACCAAAAAGCAGGAAATGTGTGTAAAATGAAAAGAAGGTAAAGCAAATCATAAGGTAGTGAGTATGTGTGTGACACCAGATTGGGGTTTTGGATGCTTTTCAATTGTAATGAAAAAGGGAACACTGAGGGAAGTACAGTGCTCTAATGTTTTAAGTATGAGTTAGGGATTGAGTTTTGTCAAGACATGGAGAGTCAACAGTTCATTAAAATGGCAGACAGGACCTGAATCAGGATATTCCACCCACATTTCCAACAGATATCATTTTGCCCAATGGTGGAAACAGGCCAGATGTGACACACTCACAGAGGCTAAGCTGAACTCGGTAGGGCCATTTGAACTTGTCTACTGCATTCGCTGATCACAATGTGGTCTCCTCTAAATTGGGGAAATGAAGCGTAGACTGGATGACCGCTTTGCAGAACATCTACGTTCTGCTCACAAAAAAGACCCTGAACTACCTGTTGCCTGCCACTTTAATGCACCACCCTGTTCCCTGACCAACATCTCTGTCTCTGAGATAGTAGGAACTGCAGATGCTGGAGAATCCGAGACAACAAGGTGCAGGGCTGGATGAACACAGCAGGCCAAGCAGCATCATAGGAGCAGAGAGGCTGACGTTTCGGGCCTAGACCCTTCATCAGAAAAGGGGGAGGGGAAGGGGGTTCTGAAATAAATAGGGAGAGAGTGGGAGGCGGATAGAAGAGGGATAGAGGAGAGGATAGGTGGAGAGGAAACAAACAGGTCGAAGAGGCGGGGATGGGGCCAGGAAAGGTGAGTGTAGGTAGGGAGTTAGGAAGGGGATAGGTCAGTCCAGGGAGGACGGACAGGTCAAGGGGGCGGGATGAGGTTGGTCGGTAGGAGATGGAGATGCGGCTTGAGGTGGGAGGAGGGGATAGGTGGGAGGAAGAACAGGTTAGGGAGGCAGGGACGAGTTGGACTGGTTTTGGGATGCGGTGGGGGGAGGGGAGATTTTGAAACTTGTGAAATCCACATTGATACCATTGGGCTGCAGGGTTCCCAAGCGGAATATGAGTTGCTGTTCCTGCAACCTTCGGGTGGCATCGTTGTGGCACTGCAGGAGGCCCAGGATGGACATGTCGTCTGAGGAATGGGAGGGGGAGTTGAAATGGTTCGCGACTGGGAGGTGCAGTTGTTTGTTGCGAACCGAGCGTAGGTGTTCTGCAAAGTGGTCCCCGAGTCTCCGCTTGGTTTCCCCGATGTAGAGGAAGCCACACCGGGTACAGCGGATGCAGTATACCACATTGGCAGATGTGCAGGTGAACATCTGCTTGATGTGGAAAGTCTTCTTGGGGCCTGGGATGGGGGTGAGGGAGGAGGTATGGGGGCAGGTGTAGCACTTCCTGCGGTTGCAGGGAAAAGTGCCGGGTGTGGTGGAGCTGGAGGGGAGTGTGGAGCGGACAAGGGAGTCACGGAGAGAGCTGTCCCTCCGGAAAGCAGATAAAGGTGGGGAGGGAAAGATGTCTTTGGTGGTGGGGTCGGATTGCAGATGGCGGAAGTGTCGGAGGATGATGCGTTGGATCCGGAGGTTGGTGGGGTGGTACGTGAGGACGAGGGGGATTCTTTTTTGGTTTTTATTGCGTGGACGGGGTGTGAGGGATGAGGTGCGGGAGATGTGGGAGACACGGTTGAGGGCGTTCTCGACCACCGAGGAGGGGAAGTTACGGTCCTTGAAAAACGAGGACAACTGAGATGTACGGGAGTGGAATGCCTCATCCTGGGAGCAGATGCGGCGGAGGCGAAGGAATTGGGAATACTGCACATCTGCCAATGTGGTATACTGCATCCGCTGTACCCGGTGTGGCTTCCTCTACATCGGGGAAACCAAGCGGAGACTCGGGGACCGCTTTGCAGAACACCTACGCTCGGTTCGCAACAAACAACTGCACCTCCCAGTCGCGAACCATTTCAACTCCTCCTCCCATTCCTCAGACGACATGTCCATCCTGGGCCTCCTGCAGTGCCACATCTCTGTCTCTGGCTTGCTGCAGTGTTCCAGTGAATCTCAATGCAAGCTGAAAGAACAACACCTCATTTTCTGCTTGGAGACCCTGCAGCCCTCCGGACTCAATTGAGTTCAATAATTTTAGGGCCTCAACTCTCCCATGTCCCAGCCCCCTACCCCATACACCAGGCCTTGTTATCACATAGCCTGTCATTACACACCCCCTGTTGTTAGTAACTAACAGTCCCCATTAACGACTATTCACCCTCCCAGCCTAATCGTTATCAACTCCTTTATCATTCCAACTGTTCTCTCTCTTTAGGGTCTATCCTATCATTTACTCCCTACCCAAACACCTCCTTATTTTCTGCATATAAACTGACATTTTCCCAGCCACCATCAGTTCTGAGGAAGGGTCACCAGACCTGAAACGTTAACTCTTGTTTTTTTCTTCACAGATGCTGCCAGACCTGCTGAGCTTTTCCAGCAACTTTGTTTTTGTTGCATTTGAACTAAGTGCTGATCTCCAGCCCTTTAAGTACAGTTGAAAAAGTCTGCTTTTGTGAGAGAGAGTTGAAATAGAAACTGTTCCAGCAATTACAATCGTTGTTTGTTAAAATTATCCCAAGGGCTACATTAGTATCAATGATTGGATGTCTTCCACAAACTACAAATACAAGGAGGGTATATGTTGACAGTTTAATTGACCACTCAAAAGGGTTATTAAAGGATTAGTTATGGGGTTATGGACACAAGTTTGTTTTGAAAAATAGTTAAGTATTTGAAGGGTTTTGCTATTTTTGATCCGGTTTTATAAATTATGAATTAAAAAAAAAATTGTGGAAGCTGTAATAAATGCAAGGGTAAAGGATGATGAGTGGAGTGTACAAGCAGACATGAGTTGGCATGAAGATGGCAAGGAGGCAATAAGGGGCCAGGGGAAGTGAGAAGGGGCTATGAAATGGCCTAGAGAGAGATTCATGGATAGCATAGGATGGCAAGAAGGTTGGCTGAGCTGGGAGATGATGTCAGGCAGTCAGGCCTAAAGGTCCTCTTAGTTAGAAAGAAATAACTGAGATGAAATTCCAGAGCAACAAAATAGAGCTGGAAAACAGCCTATTCCTGTGTCTGCACGTGATCTGGACCTGCAAGCGGTGGGCATGAACCAATCCACGGCTGCTCTCCGAGAGTGAAAAGTGCACCTTTAAAAGGGCTCCTTATCCCAAAGCACATGTACCGAGTAGGGACATTATTTACTTCTACCTGAGATAGTAGGAACTGCAGATGCTGGAGAATCCGAGACAACAAGGTG
>NC_063346.1:7202932-7215954 GCF_021869965.1 Rhincodon typus
AAGGGGGTTTTGAAATAAATAGGGAGAGAGATCCCTTGAGGTTTGTCTTCTACCTATCTGTTTTGAGACTGAAAAACTATCTCTGGAGTAAGATAATCTGGTGTCTTGACCCCAGCATAGTGAAAGGGCAGAAGATAAGAGATTTTCATTGAGGCAGACAAGAGTTTAATAAGTTATGCAATGATTTGATGTATAGCCTTTGAGACAATGGGAGCCGTGTTTTGCTTATGGCTCCTCCTCTATTAGAAGATGTTTGCTCAGGAAGCAGTTAAGAGTAATGTTACTGTGATCTCGAAGTTTCACATTCTGGGTCCGGAGAAAAATGAACCCCCTCAATATCTGGAACCTTTTTATTCATAATCTTAAGCACCTTGATCAGGGTTTCAGTCACCAGCAGTTTACCTCATCAGTCAGTGAATCAATATACTCCATAAAAAACAGCAGGTAGTCTTCACTAGGGACCCCAATGGCCTCTGAGGTTGGGGAGAAAAAATAAAGTTCTGCATCTGGACAGTGTCTTTGATGACTGAAGGACTTCCCAGAGCTTTACATAGTTAATGAAGTAGTTCTGAAAGTACAGCCATGATTACAATGTAGGAAACATGCCGCGCCTATTTGAGCAAGCTTATATATTTAGCAATGAGATAAAGATCAGAAAATGTGCAAAAGTAAAAAAAAAAGGTCATTTTCTCATTGTCCATTGGAATCTTGGGGAAAAGTCAATGGAGGGAAGTTGGGGGAGGGGGGGGGGGGTGGTGTGTGGGGGAGGAAGCTCCTGACAATATCTGTGGTTGGCACAACATACAGCTTAGCTGTATCCAAAAGTCAGCATGACACTATGAGAGGGGAACGGCACTTCTACAGCGGGAGATATTGTAACACTTTCCACAAGTCTAGGCTAAAAGATAAAGGGCTGCAAGGAGAGCCGTGGGCCAGAGACAGAGTTCCCAATTTTCCAACGCATGTTTTGGTGATAGAGGTGGCAAGGAAAGGGAGGCGATAGCCTAGTGGTATTATCAGGTAATGAGGAAACAGGTAAATGATTTGGGATCCAGGTTCGAAACCTGCCATGGCAGATGGTGGATTTTGAATTCAATAAAAATCAAGAATTAAGAGTCTAATGATGGTCAATGTTGATTTTGAGGAAAAACCCATCCACTTCACTAATGTCCTCCAAGAAAGGAAACTACCATCGTAGCCTGGTCTGGACTACATGTCACTCCAGAACTGGTTGACTGTCAGCCGCCCTCGTGACAATTACGGATGGGCGATAAATTTTGGTGAAGGCAATGAAGCCACATCCCATAAATAAATACAATAAAAACAAAGAGATGCACTATTTCTGTAGAGGAAGCTGTCCTGATAACAGAAAGCTATCAGGTGACTAAGGAGATCAGTTTTCAAACTCTAACCCTAGCACTTAGCTGCAATACTGGTGGAAAAAAATCAGTAGTTCCCTATTAATGTGTTTTTGAATGCTGTCAACTCGACAAGATTGGGCCAGCTTTTTTATAGGCTTCTCCCACCTGCTAGAAACTGTTGTTGGATGTTCTTCCTAGCCGGTCTGCAATATTTTAACTTCCTCAGACTTCCTGTCGGGACAGTCAGCAGCAATAATGGAGTTCATCCTATCTGTGTTCAGCCTAAATGTCAACTTTCTGAAGTAAGATATTTCATTTCTGTTCCTGCTTTACACATACAATAGGTGGTCTTTTATTGATTAAAATGAGGAAGACTCTCTTCTCCCAGAGGGCTGTGAATCTACAGAATTCTTTACCACAGAGGGCTGTGGAGGTTGGTTTGTTAGATATATCCAATGCTGACCTGGACAGATTTTTCATTTTTAAAGGTTATGGGTAAAGGCATTAAAGTGGAATTGAGGGTTATCAGATAAGCCATTTTCACATTGAAGGCAGAGGAAATTTGATAAACTGAATGGCCTACTTCTATTCCTACATGTTATGGTCTTAAGTTTGAATAATCTTACTAGGTTTCTGATGGCATGAGCAATCACTCATGCTGGTCAATACAATGCATCTCTATCACTCACCCATCAATAATTAGAATTTATGTCCGACATTCAGAGGTTCTACTTTAACATTGCATACTTTGCAATCTGACATTCACTCACTCAATATTCACAGATTCCACAAACCCTTTGCCTTTCAACCAGTTACATGAAATGAATGCATTGCAACATACTGTTGCACAAAATAACAAGGTAAGCTATAACCACAGTGAGCTGCACAGAACCATTAAGGGCAGGTTTATCTGAGCCATTTGGAGGAGTTAGGGAAGGAGTTCCAGGATTTTGACCTGGCAGCAATGGCGAAATGGCAATATGGCTCCAAAGTTCCAATATAATTCCAAGGCAGACTTTAAGATGGGTAATTGGGCTTGAAATGTTAATTCTGCTCCTCTCTCAATAAATGTTGCCAGAGTTTTTGTTTTTTTAATTCAAATTTCCAGTATCCACAGTTCTTTGTTTTATTTTATCCAGTCATAGGTTATTGTTTAACAGCAATGGCGACAGTATTGAACTCTCTTTGATTTTTCCTGGATTAACACAAAGACCTGCCCACAGAACTGATTTAGATGTCAATATGACCTGTAGAACTCAAAAGTAAAATAAAAGTGTGGAAAAGGGCTTTTTAACAGGCTTCTCCTTGGTATAAATTTGCCTCCAGCAGTGTGTTTTTACCTGAAACTGAGGAGTTGTTTCCATTATTGGGGGAGTATTGAACCAGGGCAATAGTTACAGAAGAACGGAGAATGACCAATGTTGTTCCTTTGTTTAAGAAGGGAAACAAAGATAATCCAGGTAATTACAGGCCAGTGAGCCTGATGTCAGTGGTGGGGAAACTGTTGGAGAAGATACTGAGAGACAGGAGTTATTCACTTTTGGAGGTGAATAGACTTGTTAGTGACACGCAGCATGGGTTTGTGCGAGGAAGGTCGTGTCTCACCAACTTGATTGAGTTTTTTGAGCAGGTGACAAGACTGATTGATGAAGGAAGGGCAATGGATTTTGTTTACATGGACTTTATTAAAGCAATTGGTATCTCATGGCAGGGTGGTACAGAAGGTAGAGTCTTATGAGATCCAGGCTGAGCTGGCCAGATGGATACAAAGCTGGTTTATTGACAAAACTGATCTGCATTGTCTAAAGGGTGCTTTAGGGAATGCAAATCTTTAACTAGTGGTGTTCTGCTGGGAGCTTTATTGTTTGTAATATATATGGGTGATCTGGAGGAAAATGCAGGTGGTCTGACTAGTAAAAACCGAAACAACTGTGGATGCTGTAAATCAGGAACAAAAAGAAAGTTGCTGGAAAAGCTCAGCAGGTCTGGCAGCATCTGTGAAGGGAAAAACAGAGTTAACATTTCGGGTCCGGTGACCCTTTCTCAGTTCCTGAGTTCTGAGGAAGGGTCACAGGACCCGAAACATTAACTCTGTTTTTTTTCCTTCACAGATGCTGCCAGACCTGCTGAGCTTTTCCAGCAACTTTGTTTTTGGTCTGATGAGTAAGTTTGTGGATGACATCAAAATTGGCTGAGTGGCAGATAGTGAAGAGGTTGTCAAAGCATACAGGTGGATATAGATAGATTGCCGATTTGGGCAAAGAAATGGCAGATGGAGTTTAATATGGACAACCATGAGGTGATACATGTTGGAAGATCAAATTCAGATGCAAATTACACAATAAATGGCAGAAGGCTTTGGAACATTGACATACAGAGGAGTCTGAGCGTACAGGTGCACAGATTCCTGAAAGTTAACAACACAGGTCACAGATAATGTGGTCAAGAAGGAACAGAGTACTCTTCCTTTCATTGGCTGGGGCATTGAATATAAAAGTTGGCAAGTTATGTTCGAGCTGTACAAAACTTTAGTTCGGCCACGTTTGGAATATTGCATGCTGTTCTCGTCGCCATACTACCAGAAGGACATGAATGCTTTGGAGAGGGGACAGAGAAGGTTCACCAGGATGTCATCCTGATCTGGGGGGTTTTAGTTACGAGGAGAGGTTGGACAAACTCGGATTGTTTTCACTGGAAAGACGGAGGCTAAGAGCAACCTGATAGAGGTCTACAAAATTATGAGAGGCATAGATAGGGTGGATAGTCAGAGGCTATCTGGTGGAAAGGTCAACCACAAGAGGGCACAGGTTCAAGGTGTGAGAGGGCAAGTTTTGGGGAGAAGTATGGGGAAAGTTTTTCTCACAGAGGGTGGTGGGTGCCAGGATTGCACTGTCAGTGGAAGTAGTGAAAGCAAGCACGTTTGCAAAGTTTAAGGGATGTCTTGATAGATACATGAACTGGAGGTGAACAAAGGGATAGATACTGTACATAGGCAACAAGTAGTGGGTCTAAATAGTAATTAGGAATCAGGACAGGCTTGGTGTGATGAAGGGCCTGTTCCTGTGCTGTATTGAATTTCATTCTATAATTATTTTGTATTGTTTTGTTGCATCGTATTATTGTAAGAAGTGGACACTTATTTAAAACCAAGATGTGAAGGAATTTCTGGAATCCTGAAGCCCAGCCAGCTGTCAAGGATATTTATAAAGGAAGTAGACAGACTGTTGAAATATTGTGGAGTTTTTGGCTGTGATGAGCTGGCATGGAAAAGGAGTTATGGACTGGGGAGAATTCACCCTCATCTTGTTGAATGGTGGAACAGTCTTCAGGAGCCAAATGGCCTACTCCTGCTCCTATTCCTATGTTCTTATGTTCTGGTGTTCTCATATCTGTGAGTTCAGCTAAAATTTCAATGTCCTGAAGTCAGCTGTTTAAGTCCCAGTCCTGCTTAAACTTTTGCTGTAGGTGGATTTTGTTGATGAAGTACTTCCTCATTTGAACAATCTCATCCAGACATGAATCTTCCTGGCAAGAACAAAAGAGTAGAATATAGGGTTCCGACATATCTTCAGGATCATGTACGCATGCTGAGGCTTGATGGTTGTTCCACTTTTCACATCAGTTCTTTTCTTCTTTGTGTGAAGGGTTGAGGATTATATTTTCCTCATGAAATCTTCAAAACCAGGCTACTATCAAGATACATGTATCTCATCAACACCAACACGACAACAAACTTTGGTGAAGCAAGAATATCTTTTTTATTAGTTTGAGGTTAATGGTATCTACAGATAGGATTAACTGGAAGACTATTTATCATACATCTGCACTCAACTACTGCTGTTTACAGATTGACTATAATTCATGGGGTTATCACATCACATCCTGTCAAGATGGCAGTGATTGACAGAAATTTGTGACACACTGTCTTAAAGGTACATATACATCGGATCACAACATTCAGATGTTTTGAGTGGATCTCAACACTCAAAGGTTTCTGATTCGAATTGACACAGTTGACACTGTAGAAGGAAACATGTTTGTTGAGAGCTCCCTCTCATGACTGGCGTCCAAAGATTTGAGTCATCAGGCAAAAGGCAAAGGCTGAGCCGTTGACATGTCCCAATGTCATGATATGTTTGCCTGTATTGGTCAGTACACTGAGTATAGGATTTGGGAGGTCATGTTGCAGCTTACAGGACATTGGTTAAGCCAGGTTTGGAATACTGCATGCAATTCTGGTCTCCCTGCCACAGGAAGGACGTTGTGAAACTTGAAAAGGTTCAGGAAAGATTTAGAAGGATGTTGCCAGTGTTGGAGGGTTTGAGCTATAGGGAGAGGTAGAACAGCCGGGGCTATTGTCTCTTGAGCACCGGAAGCAGATAGATGACCTTATAGAGATTTATAAAATCATGAGGGACATGGATGGTATAAATAGGAAAGGTTTTATCCCCAGGGTGGGGGAGTCCAAAACTAGAGGGCATAGGTTTAAGGTGAGAGGCAAAAGTTTTAAAAGGGACCTAAAGGGCAACTTTTTCATGCAGAGAGTTGTGCATATATGGAATGAACTGCCAAAGGAAGTGGTGGAGGCGGGTAAAATTACAACATTTAAAAGGCATCTGGATGGGTATATGTATAGTTTGGGTTTAGAGGGATATGGGCCAAATGCTGGCAAATGGGACTAGATTAATTTAGGATATCTGGTCAGCATGGATGAGTTGGACCGAAGGGTCTGTTTCCACGTTGTACATCCTCATGACTCTATGAATCTATGTTGCCAAGAGCACTAACTCTTGGTGTTAAGAATGGCCACCTGTGTTAACCATTAAACTGCTGTAGGAGCTGTGAAATCATGCTTCAACAAGAAAAGGTGATGTTAGAGTTGGGGCAGCAGTGGGTGTGGGAGGGGATATAGGAACAGGCAGAGAGAGGAAATTTCAAAGAATAATTAAAAGAGGTAAATTACATCTGAAAATAAAAGAAAAACCACTCAAATGGATAACCATTCCTGAAGAGATTTCCAGTGAAGAGATCCCACCCTGCTCCTGTACAATAAAATCAGAGTTCTGATAACTTTTCTACACATCTGTGAAATTCTAGTTGGATTTAAGCATTTCCATTTCTTCAAAACATAAGAACATCAATTGCAATGTCTCAAGCTTCGTTTATGTTTCAAAACTCGCTCCACACCACCCCGTTCAATGTTGAAAATGTCTACTTCCCCAGTTAGGAGCACACATCCCTCCTTTAACATTATCTGCACTCTGTCCCCTTCAATTCTAAAATCAATTACAAAAGGCAAACGACCTTGAACTGCTTCTCGAGCTTTATTGCTTGTGGCAGCCATAATAGATCCAGCCGTCTTTTTTTTTTAAATACTCAGTGATGGTGTGGTTGCTCTTCTGCTCACAGAAGTCTATGTGTTTATTGAAGTAGATAGATATATATTTGTCCAGGATCCGCAATTGCACAGTGAAAGCCATTCCACTGTATCAGCTGTCCTTGGGAGGACAGACTTGGCGCTCTCAGAAAGGGCACAGGTGCCATTGCTAATGTTTTAAAGCATGTTATTTGGATGGCAGCAGTCAGCAATGAAAGCTTTGCAAATAATGACATTTCGCTTTCAATAATGTAACAGTTGTTCAAAGAAAATGAAGCAGTCAGATGTACAACTGTCCTTTTTACTTCCCTAAGTGTTGTGGAAAGCACAGAGAGAGGTGGATAAGTAGTGTCACTGCTAACCAGATCATACAGAAGAAAACAATTAGCAGGCAAAGGTAAATTTGTGACCTTTTCTCAATCAATTGGATACGCAGCTTGCTGTGGTATCGAGACAACAGGAAGGTCCATGGCTTTTAGAACATGTGCTGCAATTGCCTCAGGTCCAGTTAAAGCAGCACAGATGTGGATCAGTCAGTAGCACTCTCTAAGTTCAAACCATACTCTGACTTCTTATGGATGATACATTCACCTGAGGTGCTGTCTGCTCTTTCAGGTGGATATTAAAGATTTTGCAGTACCCGTTGAAGAAATTTGGGTGAATACCCCCCATCAACTTACTCAGTAAAATAATGTATCTTATGTTGCTGCTTGTAGAAGCTTTTAAGCGTGTAGAAACTGATCTTACAGAGGTGACTGACCTCAGGGGGCCATTGATAAAGCGGTCATGATTTAAAGACTGCTCATCATGTCCTATTTGTCATGGATGTATATCAGGGAATCACAGAAGTACAGAATTATTTACAGCAGAGAAGGAGGCTAAGTCTACAGCCGCCTACAAAAGCAGCTCAGCTATGACCACAAAAATAAAACAAGGGAGTCAATGTCGCTTTCAATAATATTAGAATTTGAACACCTTCTTCCATGTCCTTAATCCACCACTGCACCCCAAGCCCTGTCACAGCATGGGGTGTTTTCAACACAGTCAACCCATCACTGAATCCCTGTAGTGTGGATACAGACCATTTGGCCCATCGAGTCCACTATGACTATCTGAACAGCATCCCACCCCTGCCACTCCCCATCCCTGTAATCCTGCCTTTCCCATGGCTATCTGCATAGTCTCCACATCCCTGGACACTGAGAGCAATGTACCATGGCCAACCCACCTAACCTACGCATTCTTGGACTGTGAGAGGAAACCAGAGCACCCGAAGGAAACCCAAACAGACATGGGGAGAATGTGCAAACTCCACACAGACAGTTGCCTAAGGCTGGAATTGAACCTGGGTCCCTGGTGCTGCAAGGCTGCAGTGCTAACCACTGAGCCATTGTGCACCCCCCATTTCTACCAATTATGGCTCCCATTATCAGCTTTTCTTTCTCCCTGGCATAGTTTATCCCTTTATCATCCTCATCCTCTTCCCCTTATCTGTCAAGCTGTCATTCTCTCTCTCTCTGAATTCCAAATCAGTCTACCCATTCATCCATTTACACCCAATCTTCAGCATAGATGCCTCGTCTTCCTAGCTATTGTCAGTTCTGAAGGAGATAGCTATGATGTGAAGGTGCCGGAGTTGAGTGGGGTGGACAAAGTCAGAAGTTACACAACACCAGGTTATAGTCCAACAGGTTTATTTGAAATCATATGCTTTCGTAGCACCGCTGCTTCAACAGGTGACTTTACCTGGTGAAGGAACAGTGCTCCAAAGGCTTGTGATTTCAGTAAACCTGTTAGACGATAACCTGGTGTGATCTGACTTCCGATTCTGAAGAAGGGTCACTGGACTCAAAATGTTAACACTGTTTCTCTCTCCACAGATGCTGCCAGGTTTTGTTTTCTAGAAATTTCCGCTCTTGTTAAAACTATGACCCTCCCACTCTCCTTCTTTGTTTTCCTGTAACTCTGCAAGTTGATTCTTTTGAGATGATTATCCAAACTCTCTGTTGAAAGCAACAAAAAGAAAGTTGCTGGAAAAGCTCAGCAGGCCCGGCAGCATCTGTGAAGAAGAAATCAGAATTAACATTTCGGGTCCGGCGACCCTTCTTCAGAACATGGCTTTCAACAACTCTATTGAAAGCCATCATTGAATCTGCCTCCAAAACACTCTCAGGCAGTGGATTGACACATTATGCGTTCACTGCATAAAGAGGTTTCTTTTCCCAAAAAGGTGACTTTTTGGAACTTCTGCTATTCAGCTTGTATCGGTGTCCTTTGTTTTCTTAATCTTCCTGTCAATGAAAACATTTTCTCCCCGACTACTCCATCCAGAATCCTCATTTAAAATCACACTCATAACAACCTGGACATGCGAGAAATTTCTGGTTATGTTCTTGGGTTTCCCAGTCAGGATTGAAACTGACCACAAACCATTTATACCCTTCTAAACTATAAAAGAGCTCACAAGACTGCCTCCCAAGATTGAGAGATTCTGTTCGCAGTTGATAGGGTATGTCACAATCAGGGAGCACAAGAAAACATCAGAATATAGCTGATGCTTTATCAACATCTGAAGCATGGAAGACAAAAATATCTGTTTGTGTGGTAAAAGCCTTCATGATCTTAATCATTCCCTATTTGAAAGCTATCATGAAGGGGCTACAGGAATTTTATGCGGTTCAGTGATATGATGAAGAATGTGTCCAGACTCAGATGGTCAGCCTCAAGGCCAGAGTAAGTTTATCTAACCCAGCCCAGCCTGGGATTCTAGCTCCCTTTAGGAAGAGATCTCCAACATCTGTGATACTCACAGAGAGATGTCCCTGTGCCCTCCTTTTTAGCAGCCAAGGAAAACCTCAAGAACACCTTTGTGCTAAGGGAAGAGTTTATCGCATTGCAGTATTGCTGCTGAAGAATCAAAGTCTGGAAGCTCAAACAACCCATTGCAGAGGCTACAGTAACATCTTTGCAAACCATCTCTCCCACACACACAGCATTTCAGGTAGAGTGACCTCTGATAATTGCTCTTAGAACAATGTTTTTTCAATCCCTCTAGCCTCAAAGGATTTGTCCATGTTACATGTTCAGTGATGTTTGCTCAAGCCAGTGAAATAGAGAGGGATACAGACCTCCTGAGGAAAAATAACGATTTTTCTCGAGGTCAATGGAACTATGGCTTCACCCCATGCCCACCCTTGATGTGTGTTGGCTACTAACCCAACCTTCTTCCCTTCCCCAAGCACTAACATCTGATGTTAGACTGTGGATCCAAAAACAAATTTGAGAGAATCTGGTGTGTTACAAGACAGAGCAGCTCATGCCTTTAACTAACAAAACAGGGTTCAAAGTTTGCCCACAGGAGGAAACAATGACAGGTGTGGCTCCAGAGCCAGAGGCATACAGCCTCAGTATTGATGAGGCTCCAGAAGCCAAGGTCACATCTTGCTGGAACACAATATTCCATTTATTGAAAGGACCAAAGATCAATATTTCAATTGTTTTCCTACTCTGATCCTCAGCTGGGAATGACTGAGACAAGGCCTGAAAGCCTTGTAAAATGTTCACTGATCCTCCATAACCAACAACATGTTAAGCCCATAAGACCATAAGACATAGGAGCAGAAATTAGGCTATTCAGCCCATCGAGTTTGCTGAATTTGTATATTTATTAAATATATTAGATATTCTGGGGAAATTAGTTAGAGAACTCCACCAGAACATGAGAACTAGGAACAGGAGTCAACAATTCAACCTTTTGAGCCTTACTCAGCATCGATCATGGCTGATCTCATCTTGCCCTCAACTCCACTTTCCTGCTCACTCTCCCTTCCACCCGTTACTAATTAAAAATCTATTTTTCTCCTCCTTAAATTCACTCAATGTCCCAGCACCCACCATCATCTTGGGTAGTGAATCCCATAGACTCATGGTCTTTTGAGAAAAGCAGTTTCCCTGTAAAAGGGTTCCACAAAGTAGTGAGTGAACCATGTCCTTCTTCAACACAGGCTGAGCGGAGATTTTGAGAGAAATGTGTGAGTGAGGGAAATGTTGATGGGATTGAACAAAGGCTTGGCAAGAGATACAGAATGTTGGTTTAGCCCTGGTATGTTAATGAGCACCATACCCTATCAGTGATACATACTGACATCTGTATATTGGGAGCTGAGTAGAAGACCTCAGAGTGATCTCTCCTACTTGTCTTTATCAATATTGCACAGAGCTTAGTGAAGGAGCTTGGTTGCAAAGGTTGTCTCCAAAGTCAATTCTGAACACCCTCACATATCTACTCTCTGTTTCCTGTCACTCAAGCAATTTCATGTCTATGCTTTGCATTTCTTTTTATTCCATGAGCTATAATGTAACTGACAAGCCTGCTAAGTGACATTTTATTAAATATTTTCAGAAGTCCATGTACATCACTTCAACTGTATTACCCTCATGAACACGCTCTGTTCCCTCATCAAAAGACTGAATCGAATTAGTAAAAACAATTTGCCTTTGACGAATCTATGCTGGTTTTCTTGAATCGATTTACATTTGTCCAAGAGACTGTCAATTTGAATCATCATTTCTTAATGCTTTCCCACCACCAAACTCAAATTAATAAGCACAATGTCACTAGTTTTGTCCTTGCATAGGTTTTTGAACAGCAGTGTGACATCATTATTCTCCAGTCCTCCAGCCTCACCCCTATCTCTAAATATGACTTGAGGATCGTGGTCTCATTTCTCTTAAGTCATTTATTGCGTGGAGGTGTTGTGTTGACAAGGCCAGCATTTATTGCCCATTTCTAATCGTATTTGAGAAGGTGCTCTTGGAAATTGATTGACTTTTGACATCATTTCAGAGAGTATTTAAGGGTGAACCATGTTGTTGGGGTCTGGCGTCAAATGGAGCCAAACTGAATAAGGACACCAGATTTCCTTCCTGAAAGAGTATGAGGAATAAGTTGGGGTGCTATGACCATCCAGTTGTTACTGTCACTCAAAGTAGCTTTCTTATCCTAGTGTTAGTTTTAGACGTCATACAAATACAGTGGCTACAAGATCATGTCACAGGCTGGGAATACTGCAGTGAGTAACTCACCTCCAGTCTCCTCAAAGTCTGTCCATCACCTACAAGGTACAAGTCAGGAGTATGATGGAATACTCCCCTCTTGCCTGGATAAGTGCAGCTCCAGAAACACTCAAGAAGCTTGACCCCATCCAGGACAAAGCAGCTCACTTGATTGGCACCACACTACATACACTCACTCCTTCCACCACCAGGAATGGCAGCAGTGTGTACTATCTATAAGATGCACCGCAGAAATTCGCCAAGGCTCCTCAAACAGCACCTTCCAAACCCACGACCACTTATGATCTAGAACGACAAGGGCAGCAGATACATGGGAAGACCATCCCCCACAAGTTCCCCTCCAAGCTACTCACCTTCTCGACTTGTAAATATATTGCTGTTCCTTCAGTATTGCTGGGTCAATATCATGGAATTCACTCGCTAATGGTATTGGGGTCAACTTACAGCACATGGACTGCAGCGGTTCAAGAAGGCAGCTCACTACCATCTTCTCAAGGGCAGCTAGGGATGGGAAATAGATGCTGGTCCTACATCCCATGAGGGAATAATAAAATTGACCTTGAATTTATACATGGTAGGATTTGAAATTATGTGGTATTCTATATTTGTGGATTAATAGCTCAGTCACACAACAATGTTGCCAGTCCCTAAAACAAAAGCTTTATTGTATGGAGATTGAGCTTTGATGGGTCTTCTTGACAGCCAGCTTGGATGATCTGTGTTTCCACTTGCGTTTCTCCATGTAAAATACGTTGGGGTCGTGATAACCTTTTCTGATGTAGGGCAAATATCCATACATCTGAGAACCGAAAAAAAACAGAAACCAAAAATCTTTTCTGAAGCAGACCCAAATGGCCCCAGAGACACACTGGGCTTTTGGGAAAAGATCTGCTTAAACTGAACGTATCTAAAAGCAAAGATTTTTTTTCAAAGTACAAAACTTAGAGGTCCATTCAGATCTGTTCAGGCCCTTTGGAATAAATCTTCCCTTTTAGGTCCATTCGGATTAAGCAGGTATTTTTTCCCAAAAGGCCCAAGTGGTCCCAAACAGATCCGAAGTGATTACAGTGACCCAAACAGCCTTTACTTGAAAACCAGCTGGTCCTGAAGTGAGACAACAAGGAGCAGGGCTGGATGAACACAGCAGGCCAAGCAGCATCATAGGAGCAGAAAGGCTGATGTTTCGGGCCTAGACCCTTCATCAGAAA
>NC_063346.1:7230954-7266435 GCF_021869965.1 Rhincodon typus
TGAAGAAGGGTCTAGGTCCGAAACGTCAGCCTTCCTGCTCCTCTGATGCTGCTTGGCCTGCTGTGTTCATCCAGCTCTACACCTTGTTATCTCAGATTCTCCAACATCTGCAGTTCCTACTATCCCTGAAACTAGACTCTAATAGTTTTCATGATAATAGGGCTAGTCACAGAACTTTGCATTTTCACAGAATGCAGTGTGGCACATATCTGCTTCATGCCTAACAATCCAGTCATTATAGTTTCTTTTAATTAGTTATCTAGGTATATAATTTAACATTACCCTTTAATTAAATTAAAATTTTGTTAAGACCTGAAACTAGAGCATGAAAATTGGTCATATGGCACAGTCCAAATTAGGGATCCCGAGACACATTAACAGGCTAGGTCATGTCTTATTAGATAGTGCTGATTCAGGAGCTTATGATACACACAGAGGGTCTCAGATCTTTTGTGGCACAGTGGTAATGTCCCTAGCTCTGAGCCAGGAAACCTATGCTGCAGAGGATGTTTAATAACATTTCTGAACAGATGGATTAAACATATTTGCAATCAGCCATGATGCAGTCAACTGGAAAAACACATTTGAGGGTCTAAATGTGCTACTCATGCTTCTTAAGAGTAAAGGCAGGTTTTTTGTGCAGATCGAGGTCTTGCATTATGTGGCATAGTGGTAGTGCCCCTACCCCGAGACCAGAAGATCTGGGTTCAAGTCTCTACCTTCTCAGGATGAGTGTAATAGTATCCCTGAACAGGTTGATTACAAAAACATCTGCACACAGAAGGCACCCAGTGTGTGTGCCTCTTCCATAACAGAATACCACGCAGGATACATACTAAATAGCAGGCAACATAAAGTACCAAGCAAACATAGTGCTACTCAAGGTGTTTCCTAGCTTACCTGTCAGAAAAATATTTCACCTGAGTCGGACACTCCACAGCTAAAGCTGATTCTGTTTTCCATCTGAACCAGGTCAATAGCTCACCTGGTGACTTTTCTCTCAATACATGGCCCTGAGGGACACTGAGGAGTAAGAAGGGATTTTGGTGTGAAGATAGAAGTAAATTTTAGTTGTTTGCCTGCACTCAAACTTCACAGAGGTTACTGCCTATTAGATCAACCACATTTAGACAATCACACTCAATCTGGCTGTGTGAAGGGTCTTCTTGTCCGTCAAAGTACAAACTAAATGCAATATTTTAGCCCATATAGGCGTGTTGACCATTATACCAGGAGCATGGGACGGTTTCAGAAGAGATTACAGAAGTTGACAACACTTCTCTTCGAGCAGAGAAGACGAAAGCGAAATTTTAAGAGTGCTGTGAAAAGATCTGATTCATAGAGAGGTGCCTGCCAAGGCATGGTAAATGCTTAAAACTTTCCAGAATCTCTCCTTCAACACATATGAGAGGGCGGAATATTCAACTCACCAGAGATGGGTTGGTATGAGCTTTGACTTGGCAGAATAGTCCACAGAATTGATGAGATTGAGCCTGGCTTGCAAATCTGGTACAGAGTGGTCAATCACAAGGAACCATCCACAGACTGTCGATGGTCAGTTTAGTTTTGGCATGGAGGTAACTGAGGTGAGAGAAATGCTTATCTTGTCAGTGTTTAATTTCACCAGAGGGCAGTTGATATTTGATAAGGCATATGACTGCTGTTCTGTAGAATGCAAATAGTATGGGGCTATCATACAGCCTTGCTTGACCCTGCTTCATATTTTTACAGCTTATGATTGTTTCGTATCACCCAAGTAAGGCAGTTGCACTCATGAAAGATTGGCAGGATTATCTCAAATGGCAGCGAGTACTTGTCAGCAAAGACCTCCACAAGTCAACACAACTCTCTGTGGAAAGAGCATGTCACCACACTTCGTGGGACCTGGAATGTGTAACATCGCCACATTACAGCAGAAGAGAAATTTCACCAGCAATGGCTCTGCCACAATCTCCAGATTCAATGAGAAGACTGTAAAAGATGCCTATCTCCTTCTTAAAATCAGGTCGACAGGAATTCAGGCAAAACCAATCTAAAACAATTACAATGGCATTCTGGTTCAACCCACAGCAGGTGGACTGTAACAGTTCAAGAAGGCAGCTCACCTGCTCACCACCACCATCTCAAGGGCAACTAAGGATGGGGCGATAATTGCTGGCCCCGCCAATGACGCCCACATCCCACAATTAGATTTTCTCAAATATCAAACATTGCATGGGTGGACAAGAGAAATATTTCAAAGACTCACTGAGCATCTCTTGAAGCATGACAGCATTGACATTAATAACTGGATGGGATGCTCTCATTATCAATCATTCGGAATAATAAAAACTTGGCAATCAAGCCATGGCGCACTTTGAGTCACAACATCTGTTTGATGAGGTAAAGTGGCTGCAGTAAAGAAAAGAAAGGAAGCAAAGATCCCACCCTCCAGAACCCACCACCTCAGGGGACACTGAACTGTTCAGTTACATAAAGATTCAGAGCAGAAATTCATGACCCTCTGTATATGTCAAATCGGGAAACAGCTAATGATCGTAGATATTGCATACAGTTCAGGTCACCACACTACCGGAAGGATGTGGGTGCTTTGGAGAGGGTACAGAAAAGGTTTACCAGGATATTACCTAGTAATGGGGATTTTAGCTATGAAGAAAGGTTGGATAGACTGGTTTTGTTTTCACAGGAACACAAGAGGTTAAGGGGCAACCTGATAGACGTTTGTGAGATTGTAAATGGCATAGATAGGGTGGAAAGTTTGAGGGGAAAATTACTGTGGGACACAGGTTCAAAGTGAGAGGGGGGGAGTTTAAAACAGATGTGTGAGGCACATGTTTCACACAAAGGGTGGTGAGTGCCTGGAACGTGCTGCCAGAGGGGGTGGTGGAAGCAGGCGCAATAGCAGCATTTAAGAAACACTTGAACGAATACATGAATAGGAAGGGAATACAGATCCTGTAAGTTAAGACAGTTTTAGTATGGAAGGGCAAAGTGTATCAGCTTGGAGGGTCAAAGGGCCTGTTCCCGTGCTATATTGTTCTTTGTATATCTAGTTGAAGATTATGGATTTGCAAGGCCTTGAGTAAAGGCAAAAGAGTAGCACTTTCAAAGGATTAAGAGAGGAATTAAAAGCTGAATGACACAATCTTGTTTCGTCTGTTTCTATGATGATTATTATATGTGTGTTTAAGTAGCTTAAAAAGACACAAATTCTGGGTGAAATTGAAAGCAATTAGAATTTGGGGCAAACAAAAGGGGTTATTTCAGCTGCAAATATCATATGCCTGACTTTCTCCTTTTAAGTGTATTACCCTACTTTCAGCTCACACTTAATGTGCTTCTTAGAAAATAAAACAGCAAAGAACTAGCCCACACTTCACTATCAATAGGTAGAAAATGACAAGAGTTGACATGTGAAATAGATCGACACTGTCTATAATTCACGGCCAGCAATCAATAACGATGCCCATTAATGCTATGTACATAGAGATTCTCCCAGTGTAATGATGTAGCTTAACCATACTTCTTGAAGCATTGAATGCATCCAGCATGTGCTGATGTTTCAACTCCCGTATATTGCACAAGGGCATCTAATTTCATGGAGACTCAGAACCAAGAAAAGATTATGGGATTTACCGAGAAATACTTCAACAACCTCTCATTAAGATGGCAGCCTGCTTTCATGTTATTTCAATCATCTTTGTCTTGCCCTACTTGGCATCTTACAGTGGCCACTAGAACCACTCAATCAAGCACAACTCTGTTTGGACTTTCCCTGCTTTGATGAGAATTACTGATTGAGTCAGAGTTTGCCTGAGTGAGGCAAAGTACGCTATTCATACAACACAAAGCTTCTTACATCGTAAATATTTCTTTCACAGAGAAACATGTTGTGGAATTCAGCCGTGTGTTAGAATCGTAAAGTATGTAGAGAAATACTTTGATGGAGGTCATTGTGCACCCATTGGATACGACCAAGAGGGAATTCAAAGTTACACTATAGTTTTAACAGAGAAAGGAGCAGTTAGAAACGAGGCAAATGCAGACCTCTCAGTTTAACATTAATCTTAGGAAATCTGTCATCAAAGGCAGGATGTTAAACATAGCAGCAGATCAAAGAGTCATTATGGGTTCGCAAAGAGAAGATCTGATCTGATAAATTAAGTTTTTTTTTCATCTTTTAGCTCACCACCAAGGTAAACAGGAGATTCTCTATGATTACTATCCGATATGGAATTACAGAAGGCATCTGATTTTAAGAGCTTGAATATTGTGAAAAAAGGGACATGAAAGCTTCTCATTTGTCGTGATGAGTGCAAGATGAAAAGATCAGGCATCATGTCTCTCTTCTCAGCAATGTGCATTTGAGGCCAGTCCTTCAGTTCAAACACAGTCAATTTAAAAGAAGATAGCGTTTAAAAGCAATATTGTTCGTGATGGATAATTTTCAAAAATTAGACAAATTCTTCCTCTGAGAGGCATAAAAAGAAAAGGGACATCCACAGACAGAGTGTGTGAAATTCCTGTTGCTGGAAGTGGTCAGTAAGGTAGCGAGAAGGGATCATTATTGGGCAATTTGACCCTCAGCAAAAACTCACCCCCTTCACAATTAAGTTGTGTGTAAGAAGGCCCACAGGGTAACCTTTTAAATCAGCCTGCTCAGAGACATTGTTACACACCTCTGCAGCAGTTGTGACTTGAGCCTGGACCTCTGGATCCAGAGTAGGAACACTACCACTGCATTATAAGAGCTGAGATGATCTTCTCTTTTATTTTCCTCATCAAACTGTTCAGAAATGTTATTACAAACCTCTGCAGAATGTAGGAGTTGAACCCAGGTCTCTTGACTCAGAGGCAGGAACACTAGCACAATGCCACAAGAGCCCTCTGTAGACAGCTTCTCAATCTGTTTCAAACGAGCCCCTTAAATGGTCCATTAGGAGCCATTAAGAGACTCAAAGCCACATCCCTGATCCCTAGTAGGGGGGAAAGATGCCTAGTTCCCTGACTTGGAAGCCATGGCGACCTGCTGGTTGTGTTGGAGGCTCGGGGTGGGGAGGTGGGGATGGTGGTGGTGTTATGGTAGATGCAGGCTCCAATTGCCTCAAACTGGAGTCAGTTCCGAAAGCAATTTACCCCATGTCCATCCCTTCTGACACCAGTGAAACCTCTCCCTCCCATGAATCCTAGCCTATGAGAAGAGTATAAAAATGGCTTATCTTCCCAACGCTGAATCTGAGGAATAGCCCTGAGGACTGGCTGACTTTGGACCCAGCGCTGTCAGGGTCTGAATGACTGGCAGCTTTTGTCATCCAGGGTCACCACTATCAAGGCCTTTGATAGGCTGAGAAACTCAGCCACACTCACTTGTCAGTTCTTTTTGATCTGATAGATGGGTGCCAGCACATGTCTTCTTGATGCTAAGGGTTTGTCTCTGTGTTACAAGCTTGCCCCCATACTTCATAAAAAATGTGCACACTAAGACTTCTATTAATGTAATTTTCAAGAGGCTGAAGACCACACAATGCGTATACATCTACAAACTAAAAAGATACCTTCAAATTTGCTGCTACTATGCCTGAGTGAGCCTCACATTCTTGCAAGTTCTAAAGTCAGAGCAACTTTTTCTGATTGAGATGAAACTGACCTGATTAAACCAGATCTTCCCCATCAGAAACCACCTTCATATGTGATGGAGTCAGCATTAAATTGTTAAAATAGATAAGGAAACATGGATTTGGGGAGGCTTTCTCAGACAATCTTTGATATGGATGTGTAGGAGCAAAATACTACAGATTCTGGAATCTGAACTGAAAACAACAAACATTGGAAATCACAATGGATCAGGCAGCATCCATGGAGAGAGGGGGCCTCTCAACACATCATGTCAGCTCTGATGAAGCATCATCTAGACTTGAAACACCAGCTTGCTCTCTCTCCATGGATGCTGCCTGGCCCGCTGTGATCTCCAGCATTTGTTGTTTCGACACGGGTGTGACTTATTTTTTAAGGAATGTGTTTTACAATCTAGAATTTATAGCAAACAAAGTAAACAAGAGAAAAAAACAATAGCTAACAGCAAAACACAGCATAGCCTAGAACTCCCAATGAGTTGTGAGTGTGAAATTAAATTCCTTGAAGGAAAGGAATGGTTCACTGACATTTGTCAGTCCATTTGTAAGTGTGGAATTAACTCAAAAAGGGAGTAGGGTTACCACTGTTTGTAAATTTATAAATGTTACAATAAGCTTGATTGACATCACATCCACAAGAATGAACTCTCTCCACCACTGGCACTCGATTGCAGCAGTGTGTACTATCAACAAGATGCATTGCAGAAATTCACCGAAGTTCCTTAGACACTGTTTCTTCACTGTCGCTGGGTCAAACTCCTGGAATACCCTCCCTTAGGGCATTGTGGGTCAACCTGCAGCATGTGGATTGCAACAGTTCAAGAAGGCAGCTCACCACCACCTTCTCAAGGGCGATTAGAGATGGGCAATAAACCCAACAATGTCCATATCCCATAAGTGAATAAAAAAACTGGTGAAAAGAAAGGTTGCCATTTCCTCTACCTAGACGCATTCAGTTCAAATCCCAGAGGGAAAGCTACAAGTTTGCATAGTTTTGCATTTGTTCATGTTTTGCACAAGAGGTTAATTAACAAAAGTGAGAGTGTACAGAATTTAAAGCTTGGATTGATAATTAGTTGAGGGGTAGAAGGCAACATACACAGACAACTTGTTGAGCAGTGATAGTGTCCGTGCATCTGCACTAAATGGCTCAGCTCCAAGTCCTACATGCTCCAGATGCGTCACCATCCATTTGAACATATTTGTTAAAAAATATCTATGCAGACAGTAGGCAAATCTCTTATTGGCTGAAGTTAACAAGTTACTCACTCTCAGAATCTGTGCGATGGCCTTTGCCTTTCATAATTTTTTCTTTATGGTTTGGAAGATGGAATGAAAAGGTGCTTATCCAAACTGCACTATCTTAGATGATACAGTAATTAGTGTAAATGGCAGCAAAAAAATTTAGGTAGATGAGATAAGTGGGCCTAATTGTGCCAGATGGTGTAGATGACTGAGATCATGCGCGTTAGAATTGACAAAGACAATTTTGAAATATTTCCTCATTGGAGAAAGACTACAATCTGGGGACAAACAAGAAGATTTGTTTTCCATCTGCACTAATCAGCAAAACCTAATGTAAAGACAAAAAAAATTCAAAAGGGTGAATGGACTGATGACGATAATCTCAAGGGGGTGATAATTTAAAAGTAAACAAGTGATTTTTTTTCAAGTGCATAGAAAATTGATTAGACTACGTCTAGAAAATTGCATGCAGAATTTTGCACTGAATTTCAGGAAGAATATATTGACCTTGTAAGGGGTACAATGCAGGCACACCAAAATTATACCAAGGTTTAAGGAATTAAAGGTTTAACACAGTTTACATAAATTTCTTCGGTTTTTTTTGCATTTAGATGGTTAAGAAATAATTTAATTAATATGCCAGGGCATAGTAGATGATAGACCAAGTGCAAGTAAAAGAGATGAACATAGTTTTGTGTTTGTTGGTTGGCATAGACATGGTGGGCCGAAGGGCCTGTTTCTGTCCTGTATGACTCTATAACTTTATGAGTCTAGGTGCTTAAAATAAAAAACACAGAAAAGCTTTGTAAAGAACTAGACCAAGGCTTCCCAAGGTGCAGTCCGGCCCCAAGTGGGGTCACAAGCTAAAATTTTGGGTTTGTTTTTCTTGAGCGCTGGAAGCAATGGCTCTCATTTAATTCCTCCCCCTTCTTCCTCCTCTCTCATACGTCTTCTGTCCTCTACCTCTTGCTGTCGTCGATCTCCCAATCCCCACCCCCCCAACTCTTGCACTATTCACTGAGGGATCGCAATATTTTTCAAGCCTTTTTCAAGATAAGGTCACAATGAGATTGCATTTGGGAAGGTGTGAACTCCAGATCATTAAGGAGTACCATCAGAATGCACATTTTTCATGCAAAGGATATTGGAAACCTAAAGTAAATTCCTTCAAAAGGCTGTGAACAGTGAAAACTTCAAGACTAAGATTAATTAACATATTTGGAAAAGACTATTCATGAATACCAGGAAAAAACTGGCAAATGGAGTTGAAGTAGAGATTAAGTATGTTCTAAATAAAATATGTAACAAACTCGATGAGCTAAATGGCCTAATCTTCCTATATCAAGATTAGACTTAACTCACTCTGTTATTTCCTTCTGTTTTCTTATACACCAGTTCCAAAGCCCTCACTCTACAATAGAAACATCACTGAACTCAGACCAAATATTAAACTCAGGTTATTCTCAATCCTTAATTCTCACTTCTGCTTTGAGATGAGCATTTGACAATTTGTCCAATATTTGTGCAAAAAAGACACATGCCTCTGTGAGGATGTGCTAAAGGATAGGGCTCCTCTTGTACTCACCTGAGTTCCACATCTTCTCATAGAATCACAGAAAATAGCCATTCATTCTATTGTGGTTGCACTAGCTCCTTACAAATACAAACCAGATGACTCCACATCTCCTCCATTCCCAGCGTATGCCTACATTTTCTTTCTCTTTCAAGGACTATTTCAATTCTCTTTTAGAAGCTGCAAATTGCATTTGTATCTAACATCTCAGTGTAAACCAAATCCTAACTACACAATGTAGTAAAAGTTCCTTTGTTCTGTTACTAATCACCTTAAGTCTTTGTCTTTTGGTTAGTCTGTCTTCAGTCATTACAAACTGTTTCACTTTACTTAATTGATCAAAATCTTTCACGTTTTAAGCAATTCCATCAAGTCTCTTCTTAGCCACCTCTGCACTAAGAAGAACAATGCAAGCCTCTCCAGTCCATCTGCATAACTGCAATCTCAATCACTTTGACTGTCCTCAAAAATATCTTTGCTTCATCTCCAAAGTCTTCGCCTTCCTAAAACATTTTGTTCATAGTTGAACTCAATACCCAGGCTGTAGCTAAACTAGGTTTTATGAAGCTCTCGCATAATGTGCCAATTACAGCAATGAAACAAGTGGGAGTTTTCACTGCTTACTTTCGAGCAATCCACCCAAAGGGGAATTAGCAATGATCTTAGAAGAGACCGTTTGCTCTGACATCAATCCCGGGGATAACCAACACAGAATAGAACGTGTAACGGGAAGGGATTAAGCATAGAAAATCATTTTGATAATAAAATTGGAAATAATTAGCTTAAAATATTGATTAAAAACAAAAGAATGTAATCTTGTCTCGTGTTATGACAGCAAATTATTGTCGGGGGGAAAGTAAATGATGCATTATCAAAGATTTTCCTATTGTATTCACATTACAATAATTTCAATTTACTCGTTACTTCAAGATGCTGCCTGACCTGCTGAGCTTTCCCAGCAACTTCTGTTTTTGTCATTTTACTCATTATCTGTGACCAGACTCATGGAGTGTAATTTTAAAAAATCTTGTGTTTACGTAAAAAGTATCAGCTCGATACAATAAGTCATATAAAAAGATCACAGGGCAGGTGACCCAAAAGCTTAGTGAAGGTTTTGAAGAGTGGCTTAAAGTGAGAGGGAGAGGTGGATAGACAGAGAGAATTCCAGGGCATAGAGCCCATGTGTAGCTGAGGGCACGTAACCAAATGGGGGTGTGATTAAAAACAGGGCAAATGTATCTGCCATTTCTGTCTCCATGTCAACAACATCATAACTTGCATTCAGATGGTTTCCCAAAGTGTTTCATAGAGGTATCATATTGTAAAATATGACACTGAGCTACATGTTAAAATAGGAATTAGAATAATTAAGTGGTAGTTTTTGATCAGCACAGACTTGATGGGCTGAGGGCCAGATGACCAGAAGCTTAATCAGACAAAAAAAATGCAGTTTTTAATGAGCTTCTGAAAGGAAAGCGAGGTAGAAAGGCAGGGAGGTCTTGGGTTGGGAATTCCATCCTTGAGGCTCAGACAACAGGAGGCATAGCCTACAATACTGCAGCAATTAAAATCCGATATGATCACGCCAAAAAAGATCGGAATGAGAATATCTCAGAGGTTTATGGGGCTGGAGGAGATCACAGAAATAGTGTGGGGAAATGTGGTGGGAGGAATTTCAAAACAAAAGAGCAAATGTTAAAACCGTGATGTTGGGAGCCATTGTAGCTGGTGACCACAGGATGAGATTAAAACTTGTGCTGGTACAGAAGCAGCAGAGATCAGGTTAGCCCTAAATCTATGAAGAGTAGCAGAGTTTGGGAAATGTAGGGAGTCTCAGACTAATGTTCTTGACATATGATTTCAAACCCCACAGTGGCAGCTGGTAGAATTTAAAATGCAATTAATAAATCAGGAATTTATAAAAAAAAGTCCATTCTCAGTACAGTTGACCATGAAATCATTGCCAATGGTCCTTAAAACCCAACTGGCTCATTCATGTCCAGTAGGGAAGGAAATTTGGTGTTTTCACCCAGTGTGGCCTACGTATGCCAATGTAATTGCCTCTTAGCTGTGCTCTGACATGGCACAGGTGAGCCACTCATTTAAAGGCACGGCAATGAGGGATGGGCAAGACATGTTGGTCTTGCAAGCAATGCCCACATCTCATTAAAGGAAGTTTTCAGAATGTAGGACAGTGTTAAAATAGTCAAATCAAGAGATGACGGACAGTAACACAAATGATTTTATTTAAATGGCATGTGGGGAGGCGTTCCAATTAATGACAAAGCAGTTAGTTGGATTTAGAAGTTGGCTTTATAACAGAAACATATTGGAAAAGTTATCCCTGCAGGTGGCATTAACAATTGGAATTGTGCCAGAACAATGGTCCTTTGGCATTCACACTTTCAACAAGCAATTTGAAGGAGAGGATTTGCAATATTCCAACACTTGCTGATGATATAACATGGTGCGGCTAAGTGACAAGGATAAGAAAGATAAATTACACTGAAGAAGATCTAGACAATTTAGAGAGATGAATTTGAAAATGGCAATGGTGTCCAAAACAGATAAACATGCATTGAACCACATGAGATTTGAAGCAAACGTACACTAGGCAAATCCTGGAAATTCTCACTGTCTTCAACACTTTCACATACATCAAACACTTTCTGGTCATATGAAATAGGAGCAGGAGCAAGCCATTCAGCCCCTTGAACTTGCTTCACCACTCAATAAGATCGTGGCTGATTTGCAGGTGTTCTGAATTCCACATTCCCACCTCTCCTCAATAAACCAGGGTTCCTGTGGAATAGTGGTAGTGTCTCTATCTCTGAGAAAGGAGGCTTTGGTTCAAGGCCCACCTACTCCAAATGACATCTGTGAGCAGATTGACAAGGGAAATTACCAAGCCTCAGTAAACCTTGATGCCCCTGCTTAACAAGAATCTATTCATTTGTGTCCCTAAAATACTCAGTGACATTACCTTCTGAGCTAGAGAGTTGCAGAGTCATACGACCCTCTGAAAGAAAAGAAAATCTCCTCATCTCTGCCTTAAAGGGGCAACCCCTAATTTTAAAGCAGGGTCCCATAAATCTGGACTAACCCACAACAGGAAACATCCTTTCCACAGTTGTGATGCCAATGCCATTCAGGATCATACACAATCAAGTCATCACTCCCCACTCTTTTACACTCCAGTGAATTCAATTCTAAATTGTTCAAACTATCTTCATAAGACAACCTGCTCAATCTAGGTATCAATCCAGCAAAGCTCCTTTGAACTGTGTCCAACACATTTACATCCTTCCTTAAATAAGGAGACCAAAACTGCACATACTATTCAAGATATCATCACACCAATACCTTGCATAACTAAAGCATAACATCCTTCCTTCCTCAAATGCTTGTGTCATGCGTGGGTTTTGAGTGAGCCTGAATTGAGTTCAGAACCTAGTCTGGGCATCTAAGTACAAAATCTCTGCTGAAAATGCAGTGTTAGAAGTGCTATCTTTTGAATGAGTTCCCATTTTTGCTTGTAGGTGATGATTATTGATCCCTTGGTACTATTTTGAAGTATATTGGGGTGAATTTTCACCAGTGTCCTGACTGGTACATTTACCCCTCAACCAACCACTTGCAGAAAAGGGATTATTTGGCCATTTGATTGTTGCTTGCAGGAGCTTGTTGCTTTTGTGCCTAAACAGCAACTTCACTTCAAGTGCTTCATTGTACACATTGGGCCATCCTGAAGTTATGAATGGTGTCTTGTAAATTCAAGGCCTCTTTCTCTACGTAAACTCATAAGCTGGGCCAAAGCTCAAACATAGTGGTGAGGGAGTGCGGCACCCTTAAAGTTTGACCCTTGAGTGAGATGTGAAACCCGATTGCATCTGCATTCTTGAGCACAGAAAGTACTGTCAGAAAGAGTTGTCTTTGGCCAACATTTTTCTTTCAACCAAAATCACCAAAAGATGAGTTGGTCATTGACAGTTGCTGTGCACGCTTTGAGTCTTATATTTCTGTTCTTTTTTATTCGTACATGGGATGTGGGCATTACTGGGTGGGCCAACATTTATTGGCCATCATTCAGAGAAGGTGATGGTGAGCTGCCTTTTTGAATTGCTGCAGTCCTTGGGATACAGAAGCATCCATAGGACAGTGGGAAGGGTGTTCCAGGATAGGGACCCAGCAACAAGAAGGAACAAACATAATGTTCTGAGCCAGCGTAATGACTGGCTTGGAAGGGTACATGCAGGTAGTGATATTCTCATGCATCTGCTGTCCTTGTCCTTCCAAGTACTAAAAATTGCTCATTTGGAGGGTGCTGTCAAGGGAGCCTTGGTGAGTTACTGCTGTGTATTTAGTCGATGTCACACATCACTGTCAAGGTGCACTGGTGATGGAGGGTCTGAATGTTTAAGAGTGGCAATTGAGGCACCAATCAAATAGGTTGCCTTGTCCTGGATGGTGTCAAACTTCTTGAGTGTTGTTGGGGCCACACTCGTCCAGGCAAGTGGGGAGTAATCCATCACATTCCTGACTTGTACCTTGTACATGGTGGACAGGCTTTGGGGAGTCAGGAGGTGAGAATTTACTGCAGAATGTCCAGCCTCTGACTTGTGTTTGTACCTAAGGTGTTTATTTGGATAATCCACTTCAGTTTGTGGTCAATAGTAACCAGCAGAATGTCAATAGTGGGGATTCAGTGATGGTAATATCATTGAACATCAAGAGAGGATGGTTAGGTTCTGTCTTATTGGTGATGGTTATTGCCTGGCACTTGTGTGGTACGAATGTTACTTGCAACTTGTCAGCCCCGACCTGGGAGTTGTCCAGATCTTGCTGCATATTTCTTGACAATACAACAATAACTACATTTGAAAAGTAATTTATTGGCAATGAAGTTTTTTTTTGACATCTTAACGTTATGAGTGGTGCTAAGTATATGAAAGTTGAAGTCAGATAAAGGTGGAATATAGAGGAAGCCATTTGTCCTACCCTATCCATCCATTTGAAAGAATAATTTTCACTATCTGTCCATTTCAAAGAGCTGTCCAATAGTTTTCACTCTCCTTGCTCTTTCCTTATTGCCCTATAAACATTTCCTATTCAAATTCTCAGCCAATTCCTCTTGAAGTTTATAATTGAACCTTCTTCCAACACCCTTTCAGACAGTGCCTTCCTGATCCGAAAAATTCTCCTCATCTCACCCTGGCTGTTTTGCTACTTAACTCAAATCTGAGACCCCTGGCCAAGTGCAAACAATTTCCTGTACAGTTCTGTCAGTTTTGGCCACGAGAAACAATTCCCTCTCCAATTTTGTCCTTTTTTCACCATGAACAAACATCTGCTCTCCTCTCAGTGCCACTTCCTAATATTATGGTTGCAATTATCAATTTATGATGGCAGGAAGCAAGGGAACAAGCCAGCCTTTTTTGAAGTCCAGCTTCAGTTATACCAGTTGCAGTAAATCTGTCAGTTGTATTTGAAGCTTTTTTGGACTCTTTCAGGGAGCTACATAAAATAATACACTTTGGACTGGATAAATTTGCTTGGACATGCCATCAATGAATTTGCACATCGGAATCCATTTGGCACGTATTCAGATGATGAGTGCAAATGCATTTTTCCAATCTATTGCATTGCTAAAATGGAAAGACTACTCCAGTTAGTCACTGTTCAGATTTGACAGGAGGAGAAGGTGCAATGTTCTCTTTACATAATGATCCTCACAACCTTTTTAATATTGAAACACTACCAGCCACTTCCAGTTAACCTCACCAATTCAATCATCCATGTCAGCATTAAGCATTTCAGAATTTCTCAACAGCAATGATATTCACTCTGGAATCAATGAGCATTTAAACTTGCATATTATTTCTGAAGTCATTGCCTGCAGAATTCTGCTCTATTGCACCAACAGCTTTGATGCTACAAGATCCCGTTTTGTCGCAATATAGAGTCTGCATTTCTTCCACCCGCCACAAGTGTAGCCCACATTAAATGTCATTCTCCCTGAGTGGCAATAATACAGGCAATGCATGCATAACAGAGGAGTATGCAGTGTAGACAGATTGTAAGATTGGCTGTAAAAGAGCTTTCAAAATATTGCAATAGATCACAGAAACTTAATTAGCCCTGGACATAATTTCTCTTTGAAATTCGACAATTTTTCATGCTGGTTTCACACCACTGTCTCAAACAAAAAAAAAACAGTAAGGGAGTTGGGATGTCATGTTGCAGCTGTGCAGGACATTGATGAGGCCACTTTTAGGATATTGCGTACAGTTCTTCGCCCTTCTGAGGAAGGATGATGTTAAACTTGAGAGGGTGCAAAAAATATTTACAAGAATGTTGCCAAGTTGGAAGGTTGGAGTTAAAGGGAGTTGCTGAATAGGCTGAGGCTTTTTTTCCTTGGAGCATTGGGGGCTGAGGGGTGAATTTATAGAGGCTTATAAAATCATGATGGGAATGGATATGGTGATTAAGCAGGGTCTTTTTAATAGAGTGGAGGAGTCCAAAACTAGAGGGCATAGGTTTAACGTGGGAGGAGAAAGATTTAAAAAGGACCTGAGGGGTAACTTTTTCAGGCAGAGCTTGGTGTATGTATGGAACGAGCTGGTTCATGCAGGTATAGTTATAATTTAAAAGGCATCTGCATGGTTTTATGAATAGGAAGTGTTTAGAGGGATAAGGGCCAAATGCTGGCAAATGAGACTAGTTCAGATTGGTTGGCATGGAAGAGTTGGACTGAAGGATCTGTTTACTTGTTGTAGCTATGATTCCATGTTAGAAGCTGGGCTGGCCTTCAAAACCAACCATATCTTGAGACTAACTGAATTACTATAGCTAGTTTTCTATAATTACACTGGTTTGCAAACCATCTAGGATGTTCTTGAAATGTTGCTTATTTTATATACAAGGTCATTAATCTGCACCCTGCAACTATTAAACCATATTTGATTTGCAAAGAAACTGATTACTGCACATCAGCGATAAGTATTTTTTTTTTGAAAACAATTGTCAGCTATTTAACTCAAGTTAATTCTATGATACACAGATTAAAAATGTTTTTTTTGTGATTATCTGATTTCCAACTGCATTAAGCAATGTGCTCCAATTTACCACCCTTGACTATAAAAGAAAAAATGTTTTAACTCATATCAATTTTGCATTACGCTCTAAGTCACAACCCTATTGCATGTTTGGCAAAATTTAACAGAATTTGAGTGGACAGCTGTTCAAAATAAAATCCAGAATTGAATGCAATATCGGGCATAAAATGTGACCAAATTGCATCCAAACCTGAACATTTACCCTGGGAGTCAAGTTGAAAACTGACAACTGAGAGGAATACAGGGTTGTTTAGAGTCATCAACTTTTTACAGCACAGAAAGAGCCTCTTTCACCATGCTGGTCATTAAACATCGATCTATTCTAATCCTATTATCCAGCAATAGAGACATGGAGTTTGATTGTCAGTGACAATTTGAGGTTCTCAGAGAATTTCTTAAACAATTCATAAAAATTAAAGATTGAGGGGGAAGATTAAGGTTTTTTTGCAATTGTTAATTTGCAGAATATGCAAATTGCTGGCCAGCATTTATTGCCCATGTCTACTTGGCCTTGAATTAGGACACCTTCTCAAGCTGCTGATGTCTATTCGGTGGAGATACACCAACAGGTTACCAGGATTTCCGTCCAGCGACACTGAAGGAGTGGCGATACAATTCCAAGTCAGGTTCGTGTGAGGTTTGAGGGGAGCTTGCAGGTGGTAGGGATTCCATTGGTCTGTTGCCCTATCCTTCTAAATGATAGAGATCGCTAGTTTTGAAGGTGTTGTCGAAGGACCCTTGACGTAAATTCTTGTGGTCTATCATGTGGATGATCTGCACTGCTGTTATTATGTGATGGTGATACAGGGAATGAACGCCTTAAGTAGTTGGATAGGTAGCCAATCAACCAAACTGCTTTGTCCTTGATAGTGTTGAACTTCTTAAATGTTGTTGGAGTTGTCCTCAACTAGGTAAGTGGTGAGTTTTCCATCCTGCTCCTCTTTTATGACTTGTGGATGGTCAACAGGCACAGGTTGAATTGCTCCTCACAGGCTTCTTAGTCTTTAGCTTGTTCTCATAGCCACATATTTATATGGCTAATCTAGTTTCAGTTTCTGGCTAATGCCAACTCCAAAATGTTAATAGAGGGGGGATTCAATGATGTTTATGAGATTGAATGTAAAGGGACAATGGTTAGGTTCTTTCTCGTTGGAGATGATCATTGCTTGCCTCTTGTGTGATAGAACTGCTACTTTCCACTTAACAGCCTGAGACTGAATGGTGCCCAAGTCTTGCTGCATATGGACACAGCTGCTCCAGTATTTAAGAATTTATGAATGGTGGTGATCATTGTGTGGTCTTTGGCAAACATCCCCACATCTGATCTTATGATGGAGGGCAGCTCATTGATGAAGCTGCTGACACTACCCTGAGGAAATCTTACAGTGAAGCCCTCTTGACTGTGATGAGTGAACTCCAGCAATCCTAATCATTCTTCTTTGTGCCATGTGTGACTCCATACAGTGGAGAGTTTTACACAAGAACATAAGAAATAGGAGCAGGAGTAGGCCATCTGGCCCATTGAGCCTGCTCTGCCATTCAATAAGATCATGACTGAGCATACTGTGGACTCAGCTCCACTTACCCACCTGCTCACCACAACCCTTAATTCCTTTACTGTTCAAAATTCTATCTATCTTTGGCTGAAAAACATTCAATGAGGAAGCCTCAAATGCTTCCCTGAGCAGGAAATTCCACAGATTCACAACCCTTTGGGTGAAGAAGTTCCTCCTCAACTCAGTCCTAAACCTGCTCGCCCCTTATTTTGAGGCTATGCCCCCTTGTTCTAGTTTCATCCGCCAGTGGAAACAACGTCCCTGCTGCTATCTTATCGATCCCAAACTCTCACTGGTGTTGATTTTTTTCAGGACCCTCAATACCACAGTTAGTCAAATGTTGCCTTGATGTTCCTTTGTCCATGTTTGGATCAAGAATATATGAAGGCAAGAGCTGACCAAACCAGGCATCATTTAGCAGGTGAGATAGTAAGAACTGAAAAACCTGTAGATATATTCAGATTCAGTCTGTCATTTTGCATGTTTGTGAATGTATCTGTGTTGAAAACTATTCAACATCTCTTCATCACCCGCACCCTTTCTCCATCGTATGTCAAAGTGCATGAATTAAAACTGACTTCTGTTTTAACTTGACAGAGGCGTTGTTGCAGTCCTTACAATGTCAGAACAGACACAAAAAGGATAAATTATAACCTCATTGAGGACAACATCAAATTCGAACCTCCTTACAGACAGGAGGCAAGAGCGGGGAGAGAGATTTGAATTAAAACCTGGAATCTGTCTATAACACTGGACCAGTCCAACACAGTCCAATTCCCAGCCAGACTTAACCATCAGCCAAGTGCTGGAAGATGTTGTCAACAACGCTATCAAGTGGAACTTGCTCAGTGATAACCTGCTAAATGTTGACACAGTGTGGAGCTGGAGGAACTCAGCAGACCAGGTAGCGTCAGAGATCAGGAAAGCTGACATTTTGGGTCGGGACCTATCTTCGGAAACATCAGCTTTCCTGATCCTCTGATGCTGCCTGGCCTGCTGTGTTCCTCCAGATCCACACTGTGTCAACATTTAGCAGGTTATCACTGAGCAAGTTCCACTTGATAGCGTTGTTGACAACATCTTCCAGCACTTGGCTGATGGTTAAGTCTGGCTGGGAATTGGACTGTGTTGGACTGGTCCAGTGTTATAGACAGATTCCAGGTTTTAATTCAAATCTCTCTCCCCGCTCTTGCCTCCTGTCTGTAAGGAGGTTCGAATTTGATGTTGTCCTCAATGAGGTTATAATTTATCCTTTTTGTGTCTGTTCTGACATTGTAAGGACTGCAACAACGCCTCTGTCAAGTTAAAACAGAAGTCAGTTTTAATTCATGCACTTTGACATACGATGGAGAAAGGGTGCGGGTGATGAAGAGATGTTGAATAGTTTTCAACACAGATACATTCACAAACATGCAAAATGACAGACTGAATCTGAATATATCTATAGGTTTTTCATTTAGTAACAACTTCAGTACAAAGCAACTGAGAGATACCAGTTTCACAATGTCCTTGTTTTTAAGCTGGAGTCCAATAATCCAAAACTGGAGTGAGCAGCCCTGGGTTCCTTTATTTGTGGGTGGGGTGTTGGATGATTGACTATGTGGGAGTTGCAGAGTCTGGCGGCGTTACTTTCTTTTTAAAGTTTCTTCAAAGGTCATCCAAGCAAAATTACTGAAACATAACCTTTGTTTCAGTGTTTTTTTTTAAAGTGGTAAAGTGATTGCTTGCAGAGAACATACTACAGGTTGATGGCTGTGTTTTATAGGTATGAGGCTTTCCCCTTTGTAGCCTGCATTCAGGGTTTACCCTTTTCAGTAAATATTGTGTGAAGCAATGTTTGTCCTTTAACTGTCTGCTTATAATTCAATTGTTAATGGAGAGGCAGTGACATAATGATAATGTCACTGGTCTTGTGATACAGAACCTCAAACTGATTGTCTGGGGATATAGGTTTGAATCCCACCATGACAAATGGTGACATTTGAATTCAATATAAAATTTGGCTGAATGGTGATCATTGTTGATTGACATAAAAACCCAAATTGTTCACTAATGTCCTTCAGGGAAGGAAACCTTACCTGGCCTGTCCGACAAGTGTCTCCAGATCCAAAACAATCTGATTGACTCTTAGCAGCCCTCTGAAATGGTGCTAGTAAGTCATTAGATTCAAGAAGCAATTAGAATGGGCAATAAATTTTGGCCCACCCCGTGATACCACATCCAATGAATGAACTAAATAAAACATAGAAGGTTGGGTTCAGTACAGTGAGAGCCAGGAGAAAATATCTCCTTGGGAGCAAAGGGGTTTTGAAAAGTCACTAGATATGTACTAACATTGGATTATTATTTCCTTTGCACTCAGGAAATAAACTGAAATCTGCATTAGCTTTTCTGAATCATTTCAACAAAAGGAAATTAAGAGATAAAGGAGTTGTTAATTCATTCTCCTATTCATACTCAGTGTTCACAAACATCTCCCATCTTCAAGCTGCAAAGCAGAAATTCACCAAGACTCCATAGACAGCATCTTCCAAATCCATCACCACTTCTATCTAGAAATGCTAGGGCAGCAAACGCATGGGAGAACCATCACCTGTAAGTTCCCCTCAAAGACACTGAACACCTTGCCTGGGAAATACATCGCCATTCCTTCAGCGTTGCTGGGTCAAAATCCTGCAGCATCCTCCACAACTGTATTGTGGAGTTACTGCAGGTTTAAAGAACTTTGTTGAATTAGTCCTTTCCGAGACATGCCTTCCTTTTTCTGTAATCCAAGTTAAACTCTTCTTGCTCGTTCAGGCCCTTTTGACTCTATTTGTTTTCCCTGGGTCACCTTTTGATTTGGCATATTTCAGCGGAATCTTGCTTGGCATCTGTCAATCCCTGTAGCTCCCCACTCTCCCATGTGACGGCTATCTGGCCAGGGCCTTTTGGGATTAATATGACTTAATTTCCAGCCAGGTCATTCTTAAATAGGGAGTCTATCCTTGCTACTGGGTGCTCCAGAGTGATTCCTACAACTTCAGGTCTCAAGGTTAGACTACATTGCAGGTGAACTCTGTGGAGGGGATCAAGAGTTGTAGGGAAAAAGCAGGAAGCTGGCGTTGAGGATTATCAGTTCAGCCATTATCTCATTGAATGGCAGAGCAGTCTTGATGGGCTGAATGGTCTACTCCTGTTCCTGCATCTTATGGAGTGAATAGGTTTGCACCTTTATCCATTTCTCACACTTGGACCTTAGCTTTAAGAGTTGGGGGGTGAGGGTGCAGGGTTAGAGCCAACTCTGACATTAGGGACTAGGTAGCCTTCATAGCTCTAAGTAAAGCAGTGGACTTGTTCACTTTTGGTGAGGAGAATGAGGACATTGTTGCTGGAAGGACAAAGCATGAGTATTTTTCAGAGAGTTTGCCTGGGTGGGTCACACATGGCTCTGAACTCCCTCATGTGGTTAGATTCAGGAGCAAGCATACTCTTTCATTCTGATGAATCCCCTGGTGAAGTATCCCTCTCAGGACTGATTTAGTGGACTTTCACCATTCCTACCACTTTCCCTTTCATCTTTAGCATTTCAGGAAATGCAGTGGGAGGACACAAGTCTCCTGGATTTCTCCCTTTGGTCTTGGGGTGGACTTCTTGAGTGTGGTTCCCTTTTTATCCAGTTTTCCTCTCCACTGATATTGGACGGTGGCTCTAAAAGGATTGGCACAAGGAGCCAGGCTTTTGGGCCAGGTCACGGATATAAACAGGGATCAGCTTCTTTAACAGTGAGTAATTTCTGCTCCATTGAGTGCATTCTCATGGATGGGACTGATATTAACAATTTTTACTTTTCTGCAGCAATATTAGCTCATGTAATTCATCACAGAGTGGACGCACTGGTCAATAGCTATTTGTTTGGCATTTTACCCTCCAGATAGCTCTGCGTGAGTTTTTTTTTTCAAACATTCTGGAAATGCAAATGACATACCTCCAGGGGCCAGCTCATATTCATTAAGAATAGCAGATTCTGCCTGCTCATAAGCAATAGACATTTTCAGGGTCAGCACAGAATAGACCTCCTGTCTGCTGCCCTTGTATCAACAGGTCAATTTACCTTGTGGCTATTCATTCTTTCCTGCAACCTTCTCAAAATTACCAAAGAGGGATTCCATATCACTGTTTGAAAATTTCAGAACAAATCGAGTCTATTTAAGGACTTTGCAACTTAGCTCTGGGCAGGAAAAGGGCAGGCAATGGTTATCGCTCGACTATTAATTTAAAGATCTAGGTAACGTTCTGAGGACCTGGGTTAAAATGGCAGGTATGATTTGAATTCAATAGCAATATGGAATTAAGAATCTAATGATGACCATTGTAAACAGTTTGGATATATTTCACAGGAGAGACACATTCCCAAACAGACAAGGGGTCAAATTAAATCAATAGGAGTTTATTCAATTAACAACAACTTAAGTACAAAGCAATCAAGGGATGTCAGTTTCTCAGTATCTTTGATTTTAAGACAGAGTCAGAAAGTCCAAAGCTGGAGTTAGCAGTCTGGAATCCCTTAAATGCAGTATGGAAAAAGAAGCATGATCAATTAAAGAAGTCCTGCAACATCTTGCAAGTAAATAATTTCGAAGAATTGAGAAAGCAATGCAGTGACATTGGAAAAATAAATCACACCTTCAAGTAGATTTAAGATCAAGGATAATTTAGAGACAGAACTAATCTATATTGTATGAAAAAAAAAATTCAAGAAATAGACTCAGAGATAGTGGGAACTGCCGATGCTGGAGAATCTGAGATAACAAGGTGTAGAGCTGGATGAACACAGCAGGCCAAGCAGTATCAGAGGAGCAGGAAAGCTGACATTTCAGGTCTGGACCCTTCTTCAGAAATGGTGGAGGGGAAGGGATTCTGAAATAAATAGAGAGAGAGGGGGAGACGAATGGAAGATGGATAAAGGAGCAGATAGGTGGAGGGGAGACAGACAGGTCAAAGAGGCGGGGATGGAGCAGGTAGGTAGGAGGTGGGGTTGGGGCTTGAGGTGGGAGGAGTGGATAGGTGGGAGAAAGGACGGACAGGTTAGGGAGGCGGGTTGAGCTGGGCTGGTTTTGGGATGCAGTAGGGGGAGGGGAGATTTTGAAGCTTGTGAAGTCCACATTGATACCATTGGGCTGCGGGGTTCCCAAGCGAAATATGAGATGCTGTTCCTGCAATCTTTGGGTGGCATTGTTGTGGCACTGGAGGATCAATGTGGACTTCACAAGTTTCAAAATCTCCCCTCCCCTGACCGCATCCCAAAACCAGCCCAGCTCGTACCTTCCTCCCTAACCTGTCCTCCCACCTATGGGAACCCCATCTACACTCACCTTTACTGGCTCCACCCCCGCCTCTTTGACCTGTCTGTCTCCTCTCCACCCATCTTTTCCTTTATCCATCTTCTATCCGTCTCCTCTCTCCCTATTTATCTCAGAATCCCCTTCCCCTCCTCCATTTATGAAGAAGGGTCCAAACCCGAAACGTCAGCTTTCCTGCTCTTCTGATGCTGCTTGGCCTGCTGTGTTCATCCAGCTCTACACTTTGTTATCTCAAGAAATAGACTATTGTTTCACAAGAACAGAAGGATCCCAGAAAAGAATGTGAATATCGTCTCCTCTATTTGATTTAATTTGATTTTATTACAGTCACATATTCTGACATACAGTGAAAAGTATTGTTTTTCATACAGCCCAAGCAAATCATGCTTTACATAAGTACTTCAGGGTAATAGAAGAGAATGCAGAATTTAGTGTTATAGCCACACAGCATGTGCAGAGAAGGATCAACTTTAATATATGAGAAGTCTGTTCATAAGTCTGATAACAGGGGGAAGAAGCTGTTCTTGAATCTGTTGGTATGTGTTTTCAAACTTCTGTATCTTCTGTCTAATGGAAGAAGGTGGAAGAGTGTACAACCAGGGTGGGAGGTGTCTTTGATTATGTTGGCTGCTTTCCCAAGGCAGCAGGAAGTATAGACGGAATCTATGGATGGTTGGCATAATGGACTAGGCTGTGTTCACAAATCTCTGTAATTTCTTGCTATCTTGGCCAGAGCAGTTGCCACACCAAGCTTTGTGTGTCTGGATAGGATGCTTCCTATAGTACATCTATAAAAATTGTGGACACACTGAATTTCCTTAGCCTTCTGAGGAAGTAGAGGCATTGGTAAGCTTTCTTAAAAGGAGCATTGACAGAACAGACAGAGGTTGGTGATTTTTACTCTTGGAAATTTGAAGCACCCAACCACCACTACCTAAGCACCATTGATACTGACAGGGACATACCCTCCACTGCTGAAATCAATGACTAGCTCCTTCATTTTGCTGACACTGATGGAGAGATTGTTGCCTTTACACCATGCCACCAAGCTCGCTATCTCTTTCCATTACTCTGTCTCATCGTTGTTTAAGATCCGATCCACTGCAGTGGTCTCATCAGCAAATTTGTAAATTGAGTTAAAGTGGAATTTGGCCACAGTTGTGAGTGTATAAGGGGTATAGTAAGGGCCTGAGTGCATGGTGAAGGAGCAATGATATATTCCCAAGCCAGGATGCTGAGTGGCTTGCAATTGGTGGTGTTCCCACATATCTGCTTCTATTGTCCTTCTAGACATAAGTGTTAAGTATCTTTGGTGAATTTCTGCAGTGCATTTTTAGAAGGTACATAGTGCTGCTACAGAGCGTCAGTGATGGAGGGAGTGGATGCTTGCGGATATAATACCAATCAGGCATGCTGTTTTGTCCTTGATGCTATCAAGCTTCTTGAATGTTGTTGTACCTGCACTCAACCAAGCAAATATGTTCTATGTTGTAGGCTGAATTTTACCTTAGACTTCAGGACCCCAATATTGAGGTGAAAAGTGGATCCCTAGCCTTCACTTGTCATTGGTGATGTTTCCTTGGGTAGCCTCATAATTGACTGCTTTCAGACCCACCATCCATTAAAGATAATGGGTGGACTTACAATGTTGTTGATCCATGGATTCTAACAAAGAACAAGTTTCCCACAGTATGACATTGCAGTTTCTACCAAGGCTATGTTCTAAAAATCTAAGTGCTATTAGCAGGGGCATTCAAATGTTTGGTCAAGGTTTGGATGAAGATCTTGAAGGAATGGAGGAAATGAAAAGGTTTGGGAAAAGGATCATCAGGAAATAGGCTTACACAATTGAAGACAGGGCCATTAGTCATGGTGTAAATGGAGGGGTGATGGCACCACAAACCAAAATTCAGATGGATAAGATGCTCAAGTTAAGGTGACTGCTTTACATTGCTGAAGGGGTGCTACAATCAGGTGAGAAGTGCTAGAATGGTTTGTCTCTTTGACACTCGTTAAGCAGAAGCTACGCCACTAGGACCACAGCAGTTCAAGAAAGCAGCCTCACCACCCCTTTCACCAGGACAGTTGGAGATAGGCAGTAAATGTTGGTCGAGCCATAGATACCTGCATCACATGTACGCACAAAATAAAAACTCCTCAATGATTACAAAAGAGATTTTGAATTTTCAAGGGGATGCATTTGCCAATGAAGTGAGTATATTTAATTCTTTACATGCTGACAGAGAAAAAAAACTAAGCCAGGCATGGTTTTTCAAGTTAAACCAATAAGGAGTTAGCTTTATTGTGCTAAAACACAGCTGGCTAACAATATTTTAAAAAGTTTAAAAAAAAAGCATCTCAACTTTGGCAACCTGTGCATGCACACACAAACCAAGCAAACAAGTAGCATTAAATTACATTAAATTTGTGAACTTAAGATTGGACAAGAAAATAATAAATGAGTGTTCAAAAAATGTCACTCCAGCAGCTTTGGTTCTCAGCTCAGGCAAGCTTTAAAGTAATAGTTTGTCTGTTCCTCTTCTTCTGGAAATGCTGCTGTGAATATTGAATTCTCTGTTTGCTTACAGGAACGTAAAACTAATAAAACTCAGCAAACAGGGCTGAGATGGACAGGAGGAGAGAGAAAGAAAGCATAGTTTTTCCTCACTAAAGCTGGTGCATTCTATCAGCTCAAATCCATGAGCACACACAAAGCTTGGTTGGTTACTTATCTCCAACTGTCAGCTAAAGTTCTAAAATCCACAACGTATTCCAAAAGAAAGCTTCAATTATTACACGTCTACAAAGCACGTTTTTTTTTTGTTTGTTCGTGGGATGTAGGTGTCACTGGTGAGGCTGCCATTTAGAGTCATATCCCTACGGTGTTGGTGATCTGCCTTCTGTAATCTCTACAGGTCTTGGTGGTTAGGTAGACTCTCAATGCTGCTGAGGAAGTAGATCAAGGATGTTGACTCCTCGACAGTGATTGAATGGTGATATTGTTCCACGTCAAGATGATGAGTGGCTTGGAGGGAAAGTTGTGGTAGTGATGTTCTATCTTAGCTACGGTTTCATATCCTCAGTGAGTAATAAGAACATAAGACATACTGTGGTTGGTTCGCTCGCTGAGCTAGTTCGTTAGTTTGCAGACGTTTCATTACCCTGTTGGGCAACATCATCAGTGCAGCCTCCAATGAAAAGTTGTTGTGTTTTCTCGCCTGGTATTTAAACTCTGGGGTCCGTTGGATTTGATTACCTCATTTCCAGTTTTCCTTCACAGTGGTGTCTATATAGGGTCTAGTTCTATGTGTATGTTGATGGATAAGACATAAGAAACGGGCACAGGAGTAGGCCATCTGGCCCATTGAGTCTGCTCCACCACTGAATAAGTTCATGCCGTAACCCTTAATACCCTTGCTGTTCAAAAATCTATCTATTTTTGTCTTATAAACATTTAATGAGGTAACCTCAACTGCTTCACTGGGCAGGGAATTCCCTTTGGGTGAAGAAGTTCCTCCTCAACTCAGTCCTAAATCAGCCCCGCCTTATTTTGAGGCTATGTCCCCTTGTTCCAGTTTCACTCGCCAGTGTAAACAACCTCCCTGCTTCTATCCTGTCTATTCCCTTCATAATTTTGTATGTTTCTATAAGACTCCCCCCATTCTTCTAAATTCCAATGAGTATAGTCCCAGTCTACTCAATTTCTCCTCATAAGCTAATCCTCCCAACTCCAGAATCAGCTTAGTGAACCTCCTCTGCATCCCCTCCAGTGCCAGTACATCCTTTCTCAAGTAAGGAGACCAAAACCGAACACAGTGCTCCAGGTGTGGCCTCACCAGCACGCTATACAGCTGCAGCATAACCTCCTGTACTTTAAACTCTATTCTTCTAGCAACGAAGGACAGTATTCCATTTGCCTTCTTAATTGCACCTGCAATCCAACTCTTTGTGATTCATAAAGAGGAAGTTTTAATGTCCTGTTTCCAAGGTTTAACTTTGGTGATTTGTCTTAATATTTTGTTAATAGCACAGGAAATAGTCTTTCACAGTTCTCAGAGAATGGTTGTCTATGTAGACCCTGTGAAATGGAATGTGGTTGTGCATTGATGCAGATTGAAAACTATTTTAATGTGGATCTAGCCAATTAAATTAAAAATTAATATTTGATAATAGCACATCTCTATAGAGATAATAGAAGGTCTTTTACTGAATTTGAAACATTGATGGTGTAGAATTGGGAAACTGTAGAGTCTCTACCTTCTATATTTCAAGAGCCCACTTTTGATGCTGACCCCCAGAGCCTAAAATGACAAAAAAAGATTGTTTCAGGATGTTCAAAGCAGGAGTGGTACGCCTAGAATACTTTAAACGTTTCTTATGCTCAGTTCAAATATTCTCTTGTGACTAGAATAATCAAATCTTCATTTTTGATTACTTACAGGATCTAATCACACCCAAATCCAACTTCAGCTTTACTTTTACTAAGTTAAAGCAATTCTTTCAGTGCAAATTCCAAGTTCTCCTTTGCATTTATATCCATTGAAATCCATCTGTTATTCTACATTTATGAGATTAGTTGTTGGATGCGGAGCTGTTATAAATTAAGCATGGGAAATTCTACGCCAGCCTCTCTCACGGTCCTTCAAGTTTCGCTCTTTAACCAAGCTTTTTGTGACCTGTCCTAATGTCGCTTTATAAACTGCAGTGTCAAAGTCTGTTTAACTGGGAAGAAGCAGTTATTAAATTATAGGTGTGCTGTAAATGCTGATAAGGTGAGATACACAGGGCTAAGTAAAAGCTCATCTCAAGCATTAAATGCCAGGTTTGAACTGTTGGACAGAATGACCTGCTTCTGTGCTGCAAATTCAGTGTCAAGTTGTTGTTCTTGCTGTGGAGGTAGATGAAAAGTCTAACAATTCTGACATGCTGCCTTTCACAAGCACAGGAGATACCAACTTAATCTGCAGGAAATTAACTCTATTCCTGAAGTGCACTCACTGCTGTAATGGGAATAGTGCAACTAATTTGAACACCACAAGGTCCCAGAAAAGCAATGAGGTAATTTACTGTAACTATCTAGTGATGTTAACACTAAATGGAGAGGCTGTGGAGAGTGCTAATATCAGTAGACCCGCAATCCAAAACTTACAGATGATGTTTTGAGGACATGGGTTCGACTCTCACTACAACAAATGGTATAATTTGAATTAAACAAAAATCTTAAGTATAAAGCCCACCTAAAGAATGTCTAACCGCGGTAAATTACCATTTTGAAAAAAAATCTGATTCAAGATTTACCATGATGTTGCCGGGAATGGACAGTTTAAGTTATAAGGATATGTTGGATAGGCTGAGACCATTTGGCACTGGAATGTAGGAGGTTGAGGGGTGACCTTATAGAGGTTTATAAAATCATGAGAAGCATAGACAAGGTGAATGATAGTTGTTTTATCCCTTGGGTGGGAGATTTCAAGACTAGGGGGCATATTTTTAAGGTGAGAGGAGAAAGATTTTAAAAATACATGAGGGCAACATTTTTACACAGAGAGTGGTTCGTATATAGAATGAACTTCCAGAGGAAGTGATGGTGCGGGTACAGTTACAACATTTTAATGGGAAGTAAATGAATAAGAAATGTTTGGAGGCATGTGGGCCAAGTGCAGGCAGGTGGGACTTGTTTAGTTTAGGATAATGGTCAGCATGGGCCGGTTGGACCAAAGGGTCTGTTTCCATGCTCTATGACTCTATGACACTATAACTTTATGATACGAATGTCATTTAGGGAGGGAAGTTTGACATCTTTACCTTGTCTGGTCTTCATGTAATTCCAGAACCACAACAATGTGTGTTGAAGCTAAACATTGGCCGGGTCACCAAAGTAGTTTCCTGCTCTTCTCTGGGTGAGGGGGTGTGCCTTAGAAACAATGAAAGCCATTTAAATTTGGCATCAATCAACAACTCTTCCAAAACACAGTACATCCAACAGAGTAGCCCTCCATCAAGTCCTGAAGTATCTGTTGGAAGTATTTACACAACTTGCTGGAATAAACCCTCAAAGTCAGAAGTGAGTGCACAAATATTATTTCGAAATACATAATATGATCAAGCAGAGTCAGATGGTTTTATGAATGGGAAATCAAGACTGATGAATCTATTAGAATTCTTTGAGGAGGTAACAAGCAGGATAGATAAAGGAGAAGCATTGAATGTGATATATTTGGATTTAACAGAGGAATTTAATAAAGCAAAATACATTAGGATGCTGAATAAGAGCCCTTGATATCAGAGGTAGTATTTTAGTATGAATGGAGGATTGGCCAACTAATAAATGATGGACTTTTGAGGTAAAGGGGACATTTTTGGGATGTCATCCTGTAATTAGTGGAGTGCCACAGGGATCATCACTGGTGTCACTATTTGTTAAAATATACATTAATGACGTGGATAGGAAAGTCAATTTACTATATCTAAATTTGTGAATGACACAAATATAGGTGGGAAGGCAAGTGGTGAGGATGACATAAAGAGTCTGCAGGGGAATATAGACAGGTTATGTGAGTAGTTGAAAACTTGGCAGGTGGAAGAGAGAGAAGGGAAACATTAAGTTATATACTTTGGCAGCAAGAGCAGAGAAGATGAATATTATTTAAATGGAGAGAGACTGTAGAAAGCTGCAACATAGACAAATTTGGGAGTTCTCATTCTTAAGTCACAATAAAACTAGCATTCAAGTTCAGTGGGTAATAGGGAATGCAAATGGAATGTTGGCCTTTATTTCAAAGGGAAAGGAGAATAAAAATAGGGAAATGTTAAAACAATACAAGGCCTTAGTCAGACCACAGATGGAGTAGTGTGAACGGTTTGGGCCCCTTTTTGAAGGAAAGATCTACTGACATTAGAAGCAGTTCAGGTAAGGTTCACAAAGTGAGCTTGTGTATGGAGGGATTGAGTTAGGATGTAACTCACTTTGGTTAGTAATTTGGGCCTGTAGTCATTGGAGTTTAGAAGAATGAGATGAGGATGTACACAAGATGCTTAGGTGCTTGACAAGGGAGTCGTAGAAAGGATGTTTCCCCTTCTAGGAGAGTTTGGAACCAGAGGACATAATTTCAGGATAATGGGTCATCCATTTAAGACTGGGATGAAGAGGAATTCCTTCTCTCAGAGAGTCATGAAACTTCAAAATTCACCATCACAGAAAGCTGTAAGGAGTGGGCAATTTAGTATATACAAGGCTGACACAGGTTTTTAACCAGTAAGGCAGCCAAGTGTTATCGGGAAAAGACAGGTTAGTGAGGTTGAAAATTATTCAATCAGCCATGATCTGATTGAATGATGCAGCAGACACAATGGGCTGAATGGTCTACTGCTTCCACATCTTATGATCTTATGGTCATGCGGCCAAAGTTGTCAGGTATATAGATGAGTTTAATTTTTTTGTGTATCATTTATAAATAGCTGGATATGCAAATATAAATTCAGATACATTGTGGGCAATTGGAAGGGAAAATAAATCAGGCAAGGTATAAAGTCAGTTGTTACTGTAGGCTGTATTGTGCTAACATGCAGGGCTGATTTCACCCTCTTATCTGTGGGGAATTAACACCACTGGGGTTTAATTTCCTATTTTCTACTGCTTAACTTGATCTCAACAAATTCCTGTCTATCCTATATTAACACATCAGTTGAATATGCTAATACCTGTACTAGAAGAGCATAAGAGGACACTTCAACAAAGACAAAATACTATGTATATTGGAAATCTGAACTAAAGAGAGAAATGGCTCAAAATGCTCTGTTTTTATTATATAAGTATGTACCTGATGGGAATGCACAAACCAGTGAGTGAACATACCCCACAGAAAATTAACCCATAGCTGCTGGTTGTATGCAACAGAATCAGCAAAACAGAAAACAGTCCAAACATTACTCAAAGAAGAATAAGCCTCAAAGGACTATGCTTTTCTTTGTGTGCTGAGTGTCACGATAGTGTATATATATTCATTAGAAACAGATTCATGATATTGTGTGACATAATATCCGTTGAAGTCTTGCTCTATGTATAGCATCCGTTACCTTTTATACACATGAAGTAACATAAATTTCATGTAAGCATTAAATTGACTGTAGTATTTTTCACAGGCTATTCATTAATATAAATTTTCATGTGTATAGACAAGATTGTGATTGATCAAACACTGAGAATGTTGCAGAAACTCAGCAGGTCTGTCAACAGCTGGGGAGAGAGGAACAGAGTTAATGTTTCAAATCCCATATGACTTCTTCATAACTGGGTTGAGTTCTGAGTTCTGAAGAAGGGTCGGCAGGCTCAAAGCATTAACTCGGTTTCTCTTTGTACTGATGCTGCCGGACCTACTGAGTTTTTCCACCATTCCCTGCATTTGTTTCAGATTTCCAGTATCTGCAGTATTTCAGCTTTGTAAGATTGCAATGGAGTTTGGAGACAGGCTTGAGAATCTAGCTCCACGGGACAGTCCAGCTGTGAACCTTCATATTTGCAGGTTTTGAAGCAGTAATGATCACCATCGTCCTCAAAACAACTCATAACCAATCTGCTCCCACTCTAACAGATCCCTGTTTTTAACAGTGCATAACCCTTCACCACCCACCCGCTCCCATACACTCATCATGGGTCACCTAACTCCCATTCCCACCCTCCACCTTTCTCCCCCAACTGTTGCAGTTTTCACTGAGTGGCCAATTCAATCTTCAAGCCTCAAAAAGGGCTCACAGTATAATCAAGGTTTTTGGAAATGCTGGTTGTGATTGACATTCTCAGCAGGAGGTGATTCACTAGAGGTGGCATCACAATGCAGTCACCGTTGTGCCCACACAATGGGCATTTCACAGCACGAGTGGGAGAATTGTAATTAGTTCTCCACCTTTCTCATTCACTGGTGCAGTGGCTTCTTGAAGCATATCCCACAGGAATCGATCTACCTTGGCTCCAAGTCTAACAATGCTTCTATCTTGAAATGTTTATCTTTACATCCAAATCTCTCCAAGACTTTGCTTCTCCTTATCTCCATGCTCCTACTCCAGTCCAAAAATGCTCTGAAGAGCACAACATGCCTGCACTTCCAGATTAAAATGTATTCCTCACTTCCTGCTTTCCACCATTACTTTCCAGCTGCCTGGGCCAAAAGTTCTGCAGTTCTTGCCTCAGACTTTTCCAACTGTGTGTACCTCTTTCCACATAATCTAGATCTTTAGCTGACCTTTTTGTCACCTGTCCCAATTCCCATTCCATTAATCAGTCATCAATTTTTGTTGAATTACTGTCCCACACTGCACTCTAAGATACATTACAATTTTAAAGGAGATGTACAAATACAAGTTAAAATTGCTTTCAAATTTGGTCTGACTTAATGTAATTCACTCATAGAATAAACATCGTAGTCAACATTTTTATGGCCAGTATTCTCTACATACTTAATCATCAATTGTTAAAATTATTTTCTCTCATTTTCACACGTTCCTAAGGGAGGTACACCAACAAAGATAGAAGAACAATAAATAAATAAGAATTCCGCCATTGTTTCAGTAAACCCAAATTCCCTTTTCTAATATATTCCCTCGTTCTTGTACCGTGGCATATTTTAAAACACATGAGTCAGTTATTGTGTAACTCTGAAGGGCTAAAATTTCTCTGTTGCCACTAGAGTTTCGATGTTTCCAATGAAATTATAAATGTCTTTTTGTCTTGTCATATATTGAGTTACATAGAGTCTCCAAATCAGAAACAGGACACATCAAACCAACTCATCTGTGGTACCATTTATGCAATGCATGAATATTTTTCCAACCCTTCTTGTCTAACCCTCACGTCCTTCTGTATCTTTCTCCCTCATCTGCTTAACTTGCTTCCCCCCAAATGCATCTATACCATCCTTATTATCAACTCTGCATGGTGGTGAGTTTCACATTGTTATTCTTTTGGCAACACAGTCTCTACTGAGATAGCTACTTCATTTAATAGTCACTGTCTGGTTCACATCTGTTAACTTGCCCCCAACCTCCACAGCAAAGATTGTATTGGACCAGTCCTCCTCAAGTTCCATTGAGTCAGGCAGGATTTTAAAAATAATCACTGTTTACGCTACCTCAGGATGACTGGCCTACTCCCGCTCTGAGTTTCTCTGTTTGTACATGTCACCCATTCCCCAAACCTAAGTTATGTCCCTCCATCCACCCACTCCATTATGCCTTATACCTCATTCCCTGATTGCAAATTTAAGTACCTCTAGCCAACAACTCCACCTCCCACCATAGCTGTTGAAACTCTTCATCTACAGCTATACCCCTCCATCTACCGCCATGGCTTCCATAAACTCCATGGCAACCTCCAATCCCATTTACCTACTGGATCAAACAAAGTGGCCTCATAGTGACAATAGGATCTGTTAAAAAGAAACAATTTTCTGAACGTTTCATTCATTACTTCACACTTTCTTATAAGAAACTCACTTCACCTCTGGCCAATGAAGAGATTAATCATCTGGATCATTTAAAATATCAATAGCAGAAACTGCAAGCAATTTAATCTTTATTACTTTGTTAATATAAATGTCAGGCAATTTTCAGAATAGCTCAGAAAGCCAGACTGATTAATTAGCAATGTTTCCCCTCTGTCTCAGCTGTTTCAGTATTCTACTGGATGTTTGGATGCTTTGAAAAGAATTCTCCACTATCCCTTTTATACTCTTCTTGTTCAACCAATATGACTTCCTTATTCTTCCCAGCAAAATGTACTATATTTACTTCATCAGGAAGAAACATAGTCAAAAGATTTTAAATGTTTTTGCTTATTTTGGGGACCAGCGACATTATTGAGGAAAAATCAGAAAAGCAAATGATTAGCCTTTGATTTGGGAATAGTATGATGCATTTAAGAGGTCACTCCTAGGAATGTTGCTGGAATCCCAACTTGGGCTCAGTTAATGGTTTATTTATCCTTGTGCTTGATGGTTGAGCACCTGTATCACAGTGACTCCACAGTACATTGTGCGGATCATCTGAAGAACAATTGGAGAGTTCTCCAGGCATCCTATGCTGGTACAGCCAGCGACTCCCCAATCCCATTAGAGAAAACAGAAAAAGAAGTACATGGGAACACTATCACTTCCAAGTCACACCCATAATGACCTTGAAGTTCCCTCATCATTGCTGGGCCAAAATCCAGGAAGTTCAGTTGTAACAGTACTATCAGACAATCTTCACGACACAGATTGCAGTGATTCAAGAAGGCAACTCACTATTATCTACTCAAGGGCAATTAAGCATGAACAATCAATACTGACCTGTCCTACAATACGCACATCTTATGAATGAATGAGGAAACGAATGATCAGCAAAACAGAAAACAGGGGTCAGGTATCTGCTACAAGTGGATAATGGATGTTGCTGCAATAATTTTGCTTACAAAATCACAGAATTATTATGGTGCAGAAGAAGGCCATTTAGCCCATCATAACTGCACTGGAAAACATTAATCTGAGACTCCAATGGTATTACCACTACTCCACTACCTGCCACATTGCAGTTAGAGTTTCATTTGCAACAAGGGGTAAAAAAAAACTGGCTGCTGCAGGTCAATATCCAATTGCAGTTCTCTTACAGTCAAGTTTACTTTGCACATACCTAAAACCAATTTGCAAATTGTGAATTGCAAAATTACATTTAAAAGCAGATTTCACTGGAGGCAGTCAGATGGGAGAAATAACTGTGGTTGTATTTGCAGTTTTTCTACACACAGAGATGAGAAGCTTGGTAGTTACAACAATGCGAAGGCATCTTTAATTATGATGTTTAATCAAAGGTGGCACCTTCACTCTGCCACCCCCTAAAAATAAAAACACACATACCTTCAAGGCAAAATACTTCCTTCTCTCTCCAGACAGAGCTAATTAAATATTGTATTCTCTGGATTTATGTGTGACCTTTGCCATCACTGTTAATTTATCTCTGTGATACTAGCTTAAGGACATTAGACATAGAAACAGTCCATCTTCTGCTTTCATGAACTGTTGCACTCAAAGCAATGGGTGGGTTGAGCCTACATAGGGCTATCTTGGTTTTAAGATTGTTGTTCTTTCCTTTATCTCCTTCAACTGAGAACAGAAACATACAATTGTATAGCTCTTTCTTCAAAGGTCTCAATTTTGGCTCAGTGGAGAGCATTCTTATGTCTAAATTAGATGTTTTTGGGATTTCAAAGCACACTCCAGTGTGTTAACTATATAATCTGGGCAGACTCTTGGAGGTGAGAGCTAGGATTTAATGAAGTTCAGGAAATTGGGCTAGATAATGGGCAGGTGAGAAAACAGAAAACCATTTATACAGCAGTGGGAATAGGCTGAGGCAGACAAGATGTTAAATGCTGAGGCTCACTGTTGGAGCACTTACAGGCCAATATCCCGGAGTCCACCAGCATTAATTGGTGGTTTAGAGCTTCTCTCAAACTCTTGCGGCGCTCAAGCTCTTCCTGACAGTTGCTTGGCAAACACTTCCAGATTTTTTCAGTGGCCTCATTCTTTTATAGGCACTTAAAGCCTGATCAAAGAACCCACAATTGGGAAGCAAGGTGGCTCATTGAGAGCCAACTCTCTTGGCCTTTACTTCAAACTCACTAGTGATTCCCTCCCTGCAGCCCCAGTCCATCCACACTCATATGACTACAAGAATCCAGCAACCATCCCTGGTGGTGGCTTCACTGAATCCCTAGCAGCAGTTATTGCCGTGCTGGGGTAGTCAGGTCTGCTCTCCACTTGACTGCACTTAAATGGCAGTGAGTGTTGCTTGGAGAGGCATTATGGGTTTTCCACTAGTTCGCCCACCACCGAGATCTACACATGTCAACCAACATTAAATTCCATGTGAGGGTGAAAGGCATACCTGTGGTCATGCTCATGTCCTCAACTGGGCAGAGGAGAAATCAGGAAATTATATTTAAGAAAACCAGGGGATGCTATGGTTCCTACTTACCCCCCAAACAGC
>NC_063346.1:7266835-7267321 GCF_021869965.1 Rhincodon typus
GGTGTATTCCATCACACTCCTGACTTGTGCCTTGTAGATGGTGGACAATGATAGTAACCTCACAGTTTATAAAAAGGAGGTGGAGAAAACTGGGAATTGTAGATTGGCTGGCTGAATATCAATGGGAGGGGGAAATACTGACGACAATTGGAGATTTTGTCAGTGTACACTCGATGGGCCGAAGGGCTAATTCTGTATAATTTCTTGTTTCTATGTTTGTTAATGATTTGATAACAGGATACTTAGAAAATACCAATGAGATTACACAGTGTCACAATGGGTTTATGAAAGGCAAATCTTGTTTGACAAACCGATTGGTATGTTTTGAGGATGTAATTTGGGGAGACAATGACCTAGTGATATTATTGCTAGACTGTTAATCCAGTAACTGAGCTAATGATCTGAAGAGAGATAGTGGGAGCTGCCGATGCTGGAGAATCTGATTTCTGAAGAAGGGTCCAGACCCGAAATGTCAGCTTTCCTGCT
>NC_063346.1:7267421-7323912 GCF_021869965.1 Rhincodon typus
ACACCTTGTTATCTCAGATTCTCCAGCATCGGCAGTTCCCACTAACCCCCAAAACAGATGATCTGGTTACTAACAACCGTCTCTCTGTGCATTGTGCTATGCGCACATTTGGTGCTGCAGTGGATGAGAATGAATTTTTAAAATCACTCTTAGAGCATCTTTTCCTTTCTTAGATGCTCCTGGTAAATTTGCTTCTGCCTTCAAGGGTGGAATGGTCACATGCCATCCTAATTTGGGCTCAGTTAACTGATCTCAACTTTGAAGGCAATTGAGATCTTTTGGACTTGCCTACAAAGAGCGCTCACTTAAAATAATCATCAGGTCTGCTATGACCCTCACAACAACTTGAAATGCCACTTTCAAACAGAAATGTTGCATCAACGTTGACACCATCGCAACAACTGCACAGCAACATGAATCCAGACGCAGCTTCTTTTTCCTACAGGTTAAACAGGGTCACCAGTGAGTTGACCCAAGGTCCAGCACATCTCAGTGCTAGAAAATTGGTCTGACTGTATTGAAAGATGATGCCTCTGCACTACCAAGTCATACATCAGCTGTGGCAGTGATGATGACAAGACTTGCATCAGGGCATGCCCCACCAGTGTTCTTCAATCAATACTACAAATTTTCAGTGTTAATGTATCTTTACACAGTAAATGTGTTGACTGTACCAAGGTGATTTACACCTCCATTGAATTAATACTGGAACACATTTGCAAGTGAAAATTGCCAAGTTTGCTTATTCTGAAAGTTGATTTCTCATTTATTTTTCTTATTGGATTTATGCTAATTGACTGCCCATAGAAGTAACTGATAAGATCATCACAGCATTTTTGTTTTCTGAGCCATTCTGTAACCCCTTACAACTCAATCTTCAACCTGAAAATTATAACACCAGAAGTTTTAAATACACACATGAGCCAAAGCAAACAACTAACACCAGACAAATATATATATATACATACGTACATATACATACTGCCCACTTGACTCAATGGTAATGTTCATGTCCCTATGTCAGAATGTTAAAGACTCGGTCCCCAGAATAATTCACACCCTCCGTTCCAATGTCTTAAAACAATCTTCAAAGATTATTGCAATGGCAGAGTGAGATTTCTTTGACTGAAACCAAGTGCAGATGGTCAGGAAGGATCACAAAGCACATTTTCAAAGATGGGCAAAACTCCAATGATCTAATAAACAATCACTCAACTAACCGTCATTCCTCAACCAACTGTATTCAAACAATATAATTATAACAGTATAATTGCTGGTCTGTTAATCCAGAGACCCTGATAGCATCCTGGGGACCTGGGTTCAAATGCTTCCAGGGACCCAGGCTCAATTCAATCAAAACAGATTTACTAGTCACTCAGTTCCTTGATATTTGCAAAATATTGGTGTGTGCAATTTGCTTGTTCTGTTGGTTAATAATCATAGTTAATTTGTTTAGGTATGTTCAAAAACAATACAAGAGAAGAGAACAAATAGCACTAAAGCCAGTGAGAAGAATTAAATGTTCAGTCAAAATCTGTTCTCAGGCATTAAAGGAGGCAATAAACTTTCATCTCAGCACCTCGTATCTGCATATAGTATATTCATGAGGACTTGTATGTTTTAACTAAAGCTAAGCAATTCAGAATAAATTGTAGCATGATTTCTTCAGCATGACATGCTTCAAGAGGATTCAGTAAGATGGCGTCTGGGGCTTTTTTATAACATCTGGTCACTTGCTGTAATATTGTGAGAACGTTATGAGCATGTCCATTAAAAGTATATTGTGCATGACCTGTAACATGTAACTCAAAATTGGTGCATGTTAGTGCATTGCTGTTGAGAAGCAGTTAGGAAAAAGTGAAGTTTGTTTCCACATTTTTTAAACATAATTTCAGGAGTTGTCTCGTATTAGTTCCAACACTGTGCCCCAACTTGGTATTCTTTCTTTATTCATTCACAGGATGAGGGCGTTGCTGTCTAGGCAGCATTTAATGCCCATCCCTAATTACCCAGAGGGCCGTTATGAGTCAACCACATTGCTGTGGGTCTGGAGTCACATGTAGGCCAGACCAGGTAAGGATGGCAGTTTCCTTCCCTAAAGAGCATTAGTGAACCAGATGGGGGTTTCCAACAACCGGCAATGGATTCATGATCATCATTAATTCCAGATATTTCTGAATTCAAATTCCACTGTTTGCCGTGGCAGAATTCGTACCCTGGTTCCCAAGAACATTACCTGGGTCTCTGGATTCACAGTCCAGTTTTAATACTACTAGGTCGTCACCTCCCCTGTATCTATGCCTACTTTGTGTCATTTTTTCCTCCTGATGTTTTCATGAGCTGCCTGCTGTCCTCAGCAATGGTAGCAGTAGCTTTCCTCATAACTATTGCCTCTCTTTTGCTGGAATGAACACTTGCTACACCCTTCCCCTCCCCCCACACCATCCCCGCCACCCCCCCAACACCCCAACTCCAGGAATTGCTTGCCACTGTAAATTGGGTGGCCAGCTCGACACCTGCTTGTTTATATCTAAAAATAGCATCACAGGAGCAGCATAATTCAAACAAAGAATTCATTCAGATGTGATGTTCCTGAACTCTTTGAATTTTCAGTTCATGTTGCTAATTCAGAGGGCGAGTGCCCAAGAATAAGACAGGCCGCGCTGAAGTAGTTTAGTCCCAGTGGGTGGGGAGAGCACGTTTACAAGGCTGGAAGGAAAGATGGAACGGAAGAGAAATTGTTGACTACTGCTAATCTATGCTGGCATTTGAAGATGAATGCATTAAATTTGATGCACAAGCTGGATTAAAACGCCAACAAGGATGGTAAAGGATTAGTGATTAGTGATGTCTTAATACACACTGGAACCTGCAAGCTCCACTCCAAACCACTCACCATCCTAACTTGTGTCCACTTCTGGGGAGGCAATGTCCTAATGGTATAATTGCTGGACTATTAATCTGGAGACCCTGATAGCGTCCTGGGGACCGTGGTTCTAATGCTGCCATGGAAGACAGTGGAACTGGAATTCAATAAAATATCTGGAATTAAGAATCTATTATGACCATGAATCCATCCTTCACTGTTGGAAAAACCCATCTGGTTCACTAATGTCCTAATATGTTCACTAATATGAATCACAGAAGGTAGGTCTGCAGGTACAACAAGTAATTAGGAAGGCAAATGGAATTTTGTCCTTCATTGCTAAAGGGATTGAAATAAAAAGCAGAGAGGTTATGTTGCAGCTGTACAAGGTGCTGGTGAGGCCACACCTGGAGTACTGTGTGCAGTTTTGGTCTCCTTACTTGAGAAAGGATGTACTGGCACTGGAGGGGGTGCAAAGGAGGTTCACTAGGTTGATTTCGGAGTTGAGGGGGTTGGCTTATGAGGAGAGACTGAGTAGATTGGGATTATATTCATTGGAATTCAGAAGATTGAGGGGGGATTGTATAGAAACATATAAAATTATGAAGGGAATAGATAAGATAGAAGTAGAGAGGATGTTTCCACTGGCAGGTGAAGCTAGGACAAGAGGGCATAGCCTCAAGCTTAGAGGGAGCAGATTTAGGACTGAACTGAGAAGGAATTTCTTCACCCAGAGGGTTGTTAATCTGTGGAATTCCTTGCCCAGTGAAGTAGTTGACACTACTTCAGTAAATGCTTTTAAAAAAAAGGTAGATTTTTTTTGAACAATAAAGGAATTAAGGGATACAGTGAGAATGTGGGTAAGTGGATCTGAGTCCACGAAAGGATCAGCCATGATCTTATTGAATGGCGGAGCAGGCTTGAAGGGCCAGACGGCCTACTTCTGCTCTTAGTTCTTATGTTCTTATGTTCTTATGTCCTTGCGGGAAGGAAATTGCCATCCTTACCTGGTCTGACCTGAATGTGACTCCAGGCCCACAGCAATGTGGTTGACTCTGAACTGCCCTCTGGGCAATTAGGGATGGGCAATAAATGTTGCCTGGTGAGTGACACCCTCATCCCATGAATGAATTAAAAAAAAACACCTTAGAGAAGATATGATCACGTTGGAGAGAGTGCAGAAGACGTTTAAAAGAATCAATCCAGGGATGAAAAATTTCAATTGTAAGGATAGATTGGCAAAGTTGGGACTGTTCTGTTGAGAAGGCAAAGAGGAGAACAAGAGATTATAGATATTATTTTTGTATCACCTGCAAACTTACAAATCATTGTCCTCCAAATCATTTAAGTATATATTATATACATATATTACAAGCAACAATGGTCCCAGCACTGAACCCTGAAGAACACCACTGGCCACAGATCTCCAGTCAAAAACACCTTTCCACAGCTACTCACTGCCTTCAATAACTAAGTCAGCCCTGTATCCATCTTACCAGCTCATTGCGGATCCCATGTGACTTCACCTTCTGTATGAGCCGGCCATGAGGGATGCGGTCCAATGTGTTGCTAAAGTCCTTGCAGACAGCATCCACCACTCTGCCCTCATCAACCATCTTTGTCACTTCCACAAAATACTCAGTCAAGTTTGTGAGATATGACCTCCTCTGCATAAAGCCATGCTGCCTGTCACTTATGAGTCCATAATTTTCCAAATGTGAATAAATCCTGTCCCTAAAAATCTTCTCCAATAATTTCCCTACCACTAATGTAAGGCTTACCAGCCTGCGATTTTCTGGATTATCCCTGTAGCGCTTCTAAACAAAAGAACAACATTGGCTATTCTCCACTCCTCTCGGATCTCTCTTGTGGCAAAAGAGAATACAAAGATTTCATAGAAGCCTCCAGCAATCTCCTCACCTGCCTCCCTCAACATTCTGGGATAGATCCCATCAGATCCAGGGGACTTGTCTGCTTTAACGTTGTCCAAAACACGCAACACCTTCACTGTTTTTATATTGACATGTCCTAGATTGTCAACATGTCCCTCTCTAGACTCAACAATTTACCATATCCTTCTCCGTTGTGAATTCCAATGAAAAATATTTATTAAGGACATTACCCACATCCTCTGGCTTCAGGCATAAGTTTCCTCTTTTATCTTTGAATGGATCTACCCTTTCCCTAGCTACCCTCTTTCTCCTTATAATGTATATTACATATTACGCATCTAGCCCCAATATCTTGCACTGCCTTAAATGCTATCCATAACATATATTAATGATTTAGCTAAGGGGACTAAATGTAATATTTCCAAGTTTGTACGTGGTACAAAGCTGGATGGACGGGTTAGCTCTGATGAGGATGTATAGATACTTCCGTGTGATTTGTACAAGTTCAGCATGCGGGCAAATGCATTGTCAATGCAATATAATGTAAGCATATGTGGTATTGCCCACTTTGGTAGCAAAAACAGGATAATTATCTGAATGGTGATAAACTGGGAATGAGGGAGGTGCAACGAGATCTGGGAGTCCAAGTCTACCAGTCACTGAAGTAAACATACAGGTGCAGCAGTGGGTGAGGAAGGCAAGTGGCATGCTGGCCTTCATAGCAAGAGGATTCAAGCACAGGAGCAGGGACATCTTGCTGCAATTACACAGGGCCTTGGTGAGAACACATCTGGAGTATTGTGTGCAGTTTTGGTCTCCTTATCTGAGGAAGGATGTTCTGGCTACAGAGGGAATGCAAAAAAGGTTTACCACACTGAGTCAGACATTTGATTAGTTATATTTGCTGGAATTTAGAAGAATTGGTGGAGGAGAACACCTTATTGAAATCCATAAAATTCTAACAGGACTACACAGGGTAAATGCATGAAGGATGTTCCTGATGACTGGGCAGTCCAGAACCAGGTGTCACAGTTTAACGATATGGGGTAGGCCGTTTAAGACTGAGATGAGGATAAACCTCTTCAACAGAGAATCATAGAATCCCTACAACATGGAGGCAAGCCATTCAGCCCATCGAGTCCACATAGACACTTTAGAGGCATCCCACCAGACCACCCCATCTCTGTGACCCTGCATTTTCCATGGCCAATCTACTTAGTCTGCACACCTTTGGACTGTGTGACAGAACTGGAGGAAACCCACCAGACACAGGGAGAATGTGCAAACTCCACACAGGCAGTCACCCAGCGGTGGAATTGAATGCCTGTCCCTGATGCTGTGAGGCAACAGTGCTGACCACTGAGCCACCGTGAGTGGTGACCCTGTGGAACTCCCTGCCAAGAAAAGTAGTGGAGATCAAAATATTGAATGTTTTTAAGAAGCAGGTAGATTTGATTCTTAGGACTGAAGATATCAAAGGTTATGGAGAGAAATTGGGAAGAGGTTACCGAGTTGGATGATCAACCATGATCATTTTGAATGGCAGAGCAGACTTGAAGGGCTGAAAGGCCTACTCCTATTGCTAGTTTCTAGATTTCTGTATAAAAATAATCAACGAGTTCCTAATCCTCTAAGAGAAAAATAATTCTCCTTGTCTCTGTCCTAAAAGGATGATGCCTCACAAAATACACAGTAAAACGGAGAATGGTAAAATGGAGAAATGAAAGATGTGTTAGACTAACTGGCAACAGCAGAAACAATAGTGGCAGCTGCTGTCTGAAGAGATTGGAACAATGCTTATAATCATAGCTTTAATTCACTATTTGACATCTGCTCCTCTATTCTCTGTACAGCACTATGTTAAGGGGATTATCCAAATACAAGTTACTGCTGTTCGAGGTCACACTATGTTGATTGAATTATGTGTTCTCTGCAGTTTGTTTTTAACCAGAGCTGTACTCCACCAGAATATTCTTCATTGAGAATTATGCTTATCTAACATAAATAATTACATTAATATATTCCACCTTTAATTATCAACCAGATGACAAAATGAGGAAAAGATATTATAGATTTTATCTTGTGTTCATTTGTCAACTAATATATTGCTCCCACCTCATTATGGAAAGGAATGCAACCAAAAAGTAAAAACGTTTTGTGCTTTTGGGACTGGCCTTATGAAAAGACTCAAATGCTGAGTGCTTTGTTCAATCCTTAATGGAGATGTCAACCTATTAAAATAAAAGACAAAGAAATTATAGGTGAATATAATAATCATTCTGCAGTGTAATTTTGAAGATCAGATTTTGCAGTAGCTTAGCACACTTCCCCTCAGGGACTTTGGCATTAAATCTGACAATGCTAATGAGATGGGAGTGTTCCACCTTCAATGGATAACAACATCCATTTGGGATATGTTTGCAATCCTGTTTGATGAGATGCATTTCAAGGCCTGTGTCTTATCCATAAGCCAAGGCTGCTTATTCCCTCTGCAGCACTGTAAAACTTTGACATACCAGCCTCTCATTGTTGCCAAAACCCTTCAGCCCATCTTTAAAAAACCTCCAAACTTGTTCATTCCAACATTGTCATCTTCAGCCCCCGTTTCCTTTCTATCCAGCTCATCCAATATCTCCCCTGCGAGACTGATTCTGTCTCACTCAGTTTTGCATGTTCATGACCAACGATCATAATCCTGGATTATGTAGAATCTATTTAACTTTAATTACTACATAATCACTGACATTCATTTACTACATACTTCAAAAAAAGGCTAATACGGACAAAAATTGACTGAAGCTGTAAATTCAGTGGCTGCTTGGGGAGAGGGGATGGTGGGAGAGAGAGAGAGAGGATTCTCTGGAATGTCTTATGATGAAAAGTGGTTAGCACTGCTGTCTCACGGTGCAAGGGACCTGGGTTCGATTCCAGCCTCGGGTGACTGTCTGTGTGGAGTTTGCACATTCTCCTTGTGATTGTTTGGGTTTCCTCCGGGTGCCCCGGTTTCCTCCTTCAGTCCATAGATGTGCAGATAGGGTGGATTGGCCATGCTAAATTGCCCGTAGTATTCAGAGATACGTGGGCTAGGTCAATTATCCATGGTAAATGTGGCTTACGGGGATGTAGTCGTGGGTTGGGTCTGAATGGAATGCTGTTTAGAGGGTCAGTGTGGACATGATGGACTGAAAGGCATCCTTCTGCACTGTAAATTCTATGATTGTTAGTGTCAAGGGAGCTTAAAGGGGGAAAATGGCCAAGAAACTGAACTTGTTGTCTTCTGGGACTATCTCAGACAGTGAACAAAAACAGCAGACTGGACGAGAGGCTATATATTCCCACTTTCAAGAATGCATAGTGACAGGGGTTAAAGCAACCTTCAATCCTGGTCTGTGTGTGTAAATGCCTGTTGTCTTAATATGAGGGTCACAGCTCTGAGGATGAACTCAAGCTCCAGGTTTCAGAGCTCAGGCAGCAGCTGGAGTCACTGACCTGCATCCATGAGGCAGCAAACAATGTGGGTAGCACTTTCCAAGAGGTGGTCACATTTCACCATAGGTGTGTGAACAGGGCAGGTAGGGAATGGATTGCAAAGCAATCCAAAAGAAAAGACAGGTGGTATGGCAGCACACAGCCGTCCTGCTCCCTGAACAGCTTTCCATTCTCGATACCAGTGAAGGTGATGGATCCTTGGAGGAATGCAACAAGAGCTAGGTCAGTGGCACCATCTGTGGCCCAGCTAAACAGAAGGGAAGGAAGAAGAGTGGGGAGACAGTATTGATAGAAGAGTCTTTCGGAGAACAGAGTGGCACTTGTACAGCCATCAATGTCATTCCCTTAATGAAGGATGACAGAGAGTGACTGCAGGACATTCTTCTGGGGGAAGGGCCAACAGCTGGAGGTCATGGTCCACGTTGATACAAACAACATAAGTAGGAAGGGAGATGTAGGTTCTGCAGTCAAAATTCAGGGAGTGAGGTGGAAAATCAGCAAGCGAAAGTGTCAACCCCCCCACATTACTTCCAGTGTCACGTGCATTTAAGTACAGAAGTAGAAAGAAAAAGGAGATGAGCATGTGGCTGGAAAGATGGTGCAGGAGGGTGGGCTGGGATGTGGCACAGAGAAGATGGTGCCTGCACAAGTTGGATTGGTTGCATCTGAACAGAGGCAGCACTAAGTTCCTTGCAAGTCTTTTCACACGTGCTCTTCGGGAGGAGAAAACTGGCCAGGGTTGTGGGAATGAGGAGAGTCTATCAGAATATAATTCAAGAATGCAAAAATGCTGGGAGAGACAGATAGAACTAGAATAGAGAATAATAAGTTGATATGTGGATTCGAAGTAAGGTAAAAAGCAATTTATTCTAAATCACGGTGACACTACATGTGTGAATACGTGCGGTGTAGTTCAGAAAATGAAGAAGTTACAGGTGCAGGTTGTCTTGGGATTATGTTGTGGCAATAATGGAGATCTGCTTAAGGAAGGGCAGGTCCTATGTTTAATATGCCAGGTTGCAAGGTGTTCAGAGGAAATAAGAAGGGGAAAAAGGAGAATCGGGTGCCATTTCTGATTTAGAAGACCATTGCACTACTGCAGAAAGAGGAGCAAGAGGGTAACTAGAGCAAAAGCCAGCAGTAAAACATGGCGCTTGGGGATTGGTGACTTCATCGTTGGTTGGATCTGGTGCTGGCGGCAGAGAAGCAATGACAGAAGGGCATCACAGTGACATTAGTGAGGTGGGGCCAGCAGCGAGAGATGAGACTCTGACATTGGAGGGCCCAGTGCAGGCAGCAGGGAGGCGGTGGTGGAAAAGAATTGGCCCAGCAGCGAAAGATGGCCACTGAGGATCATCAATGTTGGTTGGATCTGGTGTAGACAGCGACAAGGCGGTGGAGGAGGGATGGTGGTGATAAAGAGCTGGCTCAGGACTGATGAAGCCTCTTTGAGCTATGTTTTATCTATTTTTGCTCTTGTACTTAAATCTATTCAAAATATTGCCTGATCGTGGCAACAGTGAAAAAGCTTTTTCCTATATTTCACTGCTTTTCCTCACTGTAAAATGCACGTGACAGTAAAATCATTCCTTCATTCCAAAATCTAGGGAAAAGGTAAATCCACTCAAGGGCAAAGGAGGGAATTTGTGGAACCAGAAGAAGTGAGTGAGGTCCTTAATGCATACATCATATCAGTGTTTAACAAGGAGAAAGATCTGGATGATGGTAAGTTTAGAGAGGGGTTTGTTGATACTCTAAAGCATGTCAATATGAAGAAGGAGGAGGTGTTGTGTGTCTCGAAAAACATTAAAATAGATAGGTCCCCATGGCCAGATGTGATCTAACCTGATACTGAAGGAGGCAAGTGAGGAGATTGCTGAAGCCTTGACAGAAATCTTTGTATCCTCTTTAGCCATAGGTGAGGCCCAGAAGACTGGAGAATAGCCAATGTTATTGTTTTACTCAAGATGGGCAACAACATTATATATTCTCCTTATATTTCCAGCTACCTTGCCACCATCAAATCAAAGTCTTATGATTATTAAACTAAGCAGTCACTAAGGGATAGTTTATCTGACCATGAGGGGGCCCTATCCTGAGCCTCAGCTGGAAGAATCAATTCCCTTGGCAATAGTTGTGGTTCACACTAATTTCCTTCAGATATGACTCCAGCAGCTGTTATGATACAGATAGTGGAAACATATCAATAAAATTTTTGACATTTTAAGCTTATGGCAGAGTAAATCACTGGCTCAGGGTCAGCAGACACCCAAATATAAAAGGTAATTGTACACTATTGTCTTCTCAAAGTTGGAGCTGAGTTCAAATCTACATATCACATTAGCCATAGAGACCTAAAAAGATGAGTTCCATTGACATTTATTTCTGAAGCTAAATGAGGGGAAGCTGGTTGAATATCTTCAGATCTATTATTGGATAATCAAAGATCTTCACAAAAAATAAGTCAACATGGGGCAATCTGCCAAGCATGCCTGAAAATTACCCATAAATGGGCAACTAATATCAAAGATGTTTACTCTCTGATGTTTACTCATCCCAAAAGGTTAAAAGACAAAACTTCTTACTTCCATGTCATTACTGTGCTGTCATTACAGAGAGTTGGTTAATGGACCAGCTTTGGACACTCAATAAAAATAATTGCCCACCTGTTATATAATCCTAGGTGGTAAGACTGTCTCTTAAACTGGCAGCGGATCAACAGTTGTGTACATTCAGCAGGGAGCCATGAATTTCGCAACCTTTGACAGGCTGGGCTAACGGCAAACATGGAGGGATCCCAGCTGGAATCTGCTCAGGATATTATTCATCAAAGCGGCCAAGTTACAAGTTACAATTCCAGGTCTAATTTACTACCAGTGGAATTGAGTCTGGGTAGCTAGAGACAGCTGGTGCACTTGAGTTTGAGCCACAAGAGCTCTATTGAAACCTTAAAACATTTAGGGTAACACCAATAGGCATCTGTTCAAGGCCCTGGTACAATTATCACTCATACTTCGTTCTGCATCATAGAATTGTTACAGGGCAACGTGGGGCCATTCAGTCCATTGTGTCTACACCAGATCTCTGTGCATTTTGGCTTGGTGCCACTCTTCTGCCTTCTCCCTAAAACCCTGCCAATTGTTCCGATGTAAATAATCATTTAATGCTGTCTTTAGTGCCTCATTTTTACCTGCCTCCATCTCACTTCCAGCCAGTGCTTTGCAAACCCACACCTTTACTTACTTTGCATTTGAGAGACACATTGAAAATGGTGCCATTTGGTTCTCAAATTGAAACAAAAGTTCTGGAAAAACTCAACAGGTCTGGCAGCATCTGAGGAGTGAGAAACAAAGTTAATGTTTTGATTCCATAGTGATTCTTCATCAGAGCGGTCTGGCTCGCAATCAATTTAAAAGTAGGAACAGTTTCTTCATATCTTCTTTGTCAAAATATCCTATGATAATGAAAACATCAATCAGATATCCTCTCAGCATTTCTTCTCCAAAGAAAATAGTTCCAATCTATTCTCGTCACTGAAATTTCTCACTCCTGGAATCATTCTTGTAAACCTCTTTCTTCAATGTATTCACTTCTTCCTGAAGTATGGTGCCCAGAACAATACTCCAGCTGAGGTCTAACAAGTGTCCTATACAGGTTCTAGCATAACCTCCCCACTATGGCACTACATGCCCCTATTGATAAAGCTTGGATTACTGTATGTTTTCTTAACAGGTCTCTCTGGTACCATTCCGGATTTTATCACCTGCAAACCCAGGTCTGCTGGTCCTTCAGAATTGTATTCTTCATTTAATATTGTGTCTGCTTGTTCCTTTTATCAAAACATATCATTTAACGTTTCTCTGCATTCGATTCCATCTGCCACTGAACCGTTTACTCCACCAATTTGTCAACGTCTTTTTGAAGTTCTACACTGTCCTCCTTGAAGTTTACAATCTTCCTAAGTTTTGTGTCATGCGCAAGATCTAGATCGTCAGCATAATTTGGTAAAAAAAATCCCTGGGGACTTCCACGACAAACTTTTCTCCAACCCCCAAAAATGCTGATTGAACAACACTCATTGTTCACTATCACTGAGCCAGTTTTGTAACCATGTTCCTACTGCCTCTCTTATTCCACAACATATGACTTCCTCACTTTCTTCTGTTATGCAGCACGCATCAAACTTGCTTTGCAAGTCCATGCATGCCACATTAACAGCCTTCCTTTCATTAAACACCCCTGTTAACGCTTCATAAAAAATGGCAGTAAGTTTGTTAGACACAATTTTCCTTTGACAACTCAATGCTGACCCTTCTGCATTAATCCACATTTTTTCCATGTAATGACTAATTCTACTCAGATAATTGTTTCTAGTAGTTTCCCCAACACCAGAACTAAATTGACTGACATATAATTCCTGGGATTATCTTTACAACCCTTTTTAAACAAAGGTGTCGTTTTTTCAGTTCTTGAGTGCTCTGGTACAACCTCAAAATCGAGACAAGAGTGAAAGATCAGTGCTTCTGCAATTCCAATTCGATGCATTTCATCCAGCTCCAATGTCTGTTCGACTTTAACTACAGATTGCTAATCTAATACCACATCTTTATCAATTTGAGACCTTTCTAATGGCTGAGTTTCCTCCTTTGTCACCATGGCACGGGGACTATCTGCCTTGCAGATAAAGACAGATCACTCGAAATCTCAGCCTTGCTTTCATCTTACTTTCCTCAGAGCTAAGGAATGGTCAATTGGCCCGAAATGTTAACTCTGATTTTTCTCCACAGATGCGAGCAGACCTGCAGAACTTTTCTAGCAATTTCTGTTTTTGTTTGTGATTTACAGTATCTCCAGTTCTTTCGGTTTTTATCTTGCATTCAGCCCATTTTGGCCCCTAATTGGGTCTGCTCATCATTTTGCCACTGTTTTATAACTGACCTTCCCATGGAAGTCTTTGGGATTTCTTTTATGTTAGCTGCCAGTCTTTTTCTCATGATCCTCTTTGTTTCACTTATTTGCTTTTTTTCTCCCACCTCCGAACTTTCTGCATTCAACTTGGTGCTCAATTGCATTTACTACCAGAAACTTCTCATAAGTACATCGGCAAGCTAACCGAATGAAAGTCGCTGATGTAGAACAACAGCGGCAATGTTAAAAATGAAGATTGATTTTGCATTTTGCAAAATGAAACTGACACAATGACTAAGCAAGGGAAAGCATAGTTATTTTCTGTTTAGCGAATATGGATTGGTGTACACAAGTTACTGTTTTGAGTGGAAAGGCATTTGGGTCCCTGAACCACGGTGTGTGATGAGGTGTATTCATCAGTTGCTTAGGAAGATGCCAGAAAAAGTGTAGTTTAACTTCGTGCTGGGAAGGATGAATCAGGCTGTCACACAGGATCGTTTGCTGGTTAGATCGTGGTGTAGTGACACAAATGGAAAATTATCCGGCAACAATTTTTAAAAATTCTTAATGCAAATATCTTACGATTTCAACACAAAAGCAAACAAGAAATTTTGTCCTGAGTTGTCTTGAGCTGAAAGATGCACAGATATTTTGTAATGTTTTTGTCAGTTTTTGGCCTGACATGTCAGCTGTATTGTTATACAAATCCTATCATTTTTCTTTTTATCTTAATTTAAACTTAAAAATGTATTTTCTGTGCGTAGTTTTAAAATTTTCTGGTTGTCTTCACAAATAACTGTAAAATGTTAAAAACAAACAAAAATATGTGCACCATGATTGGAGTTACTTTGAGTCTGCACTTTGCTGAATCTCTGCTGTAAATAGGCTGTATTAATGTGCTACTTGTGCAACTTTCTGTCATGGTGGCACAGTGGTTAGCAGTGCTGCCTTACAGCACCAGGGGCCTGGGTTTAATTCCATTCTCGGGCAACTGTCTGTGTGGAGTTTGCATGTTCTCCCTGTGTCTGTGTGGGTTTCCTCCCACAGTTGAAAGATGTGCAGTTTAGGTAGATTAGTCATAATAAATTGCCCATAGTGTTCAGGGATGTGTCAATTAGGTGGATTAGCCATGGAAATGCAGGGTTAGAGACATAGTGAAGGGGCTGTGAGTCTGGGTGGGATGCTCTTTGGAGTGTTGGTGTGGCCTTGTTGGGCTGAATGGCCTGTTTCCACACTTTATGAAAATTTTATTAGATGGCATGAAAACATTCTATTTATTTATTTGGAGATAGTAGGAACTGCAGATGCTGGAGAATCCGAGACAACAAGGTGCAGGGCTGGATGAACACAGCAGGCCAAGCAGCATCATAGGAGCAGAGAGGCTGACATTTCAGGCCTAGACCCTTCATCAGAAAAGGGGGAGGGGAAGGGGGTTCCGAAATAAATAGGGAGAGAGTGGGAGGCAGATAGAAGAGGGATAGAGGAGAGGATAGGTGGAGAGGAAACAAACAGGTCGAAGAGGCGGGGATGGAGCCAGTAAAGGTGAGTGTAGGTAGGGAGTTAGGAAGGGGATAGGTCAGTCCAGGGAGGACGGACAGGTCAAGGGGGCGGGATGAGGTTGGTCGGTAGGAGATGGAGATGCGGCTTGAGGTGGGAGGAGGGGATAGGTGGGAGGAAGAACAGGTTAGGGAGGCAGGGACGAGCTGGACTGGTTTTGGGATGCGGTAGGGGGAGGGGAGATTTTGAAACTTGTGAAATCCACATTGATACCATTGGGCTGCAGGGTTCCCAAGCGGAATATGGGTTGCTGTTCCTGCAACCTTCGGGTGGCATCGTTGTGGCACTGCAGGAGGCCCAGGATGGACATGTCGTCTGAGGAATGGGAGGGGGAGTTGAAATGGTTCGCGACTGGGAGGTGCAGTTGTTTATTGTGAACCGAGCGTAGGTGTTATTTATTTGTTTGTTTTATTTTAATTTTCATTTTTGCTCTCAATTTGTTCATTCTATCTTTCCCTTTTGAGAGAGTATACCTGATTGTACTTGAACCATTTCCTTTTTGAAGGTAGCCTATTGTTCAACTGTTATTTCTCTCACCAACCTTTGCTTATATCTACCTGGCCCAGCTAAATTCTTGCCCCATTGAGATCAGCTCTCCACCTGTTGATTATTCCAACTTTGGACTAACATGTCATTTTCTACTATCTCCTTAAGTCCTATAATGCAATGACTGCAGACTCCAAAATATTACACCATTGTAACTTGTCCTTCTTGGCTCATTCATTCCCATGCACCAGGTCTAGCAGTGCTTCCTTTCCTGTTGTACTCGACACATACTGGTGTAGGCAATTCTCATGAACACAATCTGGAAACTCTGGTCCACATACTGTATTTTAGACAACCACTCCACCACGATCTCAGTCCACAAATAGGTCATTGGAGTTCCCCATTATAACTACTCCATGACATTTACACCTCCCTGCAATTTCCTTGCATTATAACCCTTGGCATTATTGCCTTGAGTTCATAGTCGGTCGATTACACTAACAAGGTAATTGAACCCTCCTTATTGCTTAGTTCAAGTTGAACCAATTCTTTCTTTGAATCCTCTGAAACACACAGTATAGAACAGTAAAGCCTTCAATCCACCATGTCTCTGCTGACTATGATGCCATTCTAAACTAATCTCATCTGCCTACACGTGGTCAATGTTTGTCTATTCCATGCCATTTATATGTCTGTCTAAATATCTCTTAAACTTTGCTACCATATCTGTTTCTACTATCTCCCCTTCCAGCACATTCCAGGCACCTATTAACCTCTGTGTAAAAATCTTTCCTCGCACATATCCTTTAAACTTTCCCCATTCACCTTAATTCTACGCCCCTGAGTATTTGACTCTTCTACCTTGAAAAGAGATGCTGATTGTTTACCTTTTCCACGCCTATCATCATTTTATAGACTTCTATCAGGTCGCCCCGCAACCTTGGAAACTCGCGTGAAAACAAATCCAAGTTTGTCCAACTTTCCCTGATAGCTAATACATTCCAATCCAGGCAACATCGTGGTAAATGACTTCTGCATTCTCTCCAGAGCCTTCACTTACTTCCTACAGTGTGGAGACCAGAACTGCACACAGAACTCCAAACGTGGCCTTTCTACTATTGCAACATGACTTGCCAACTTTTCTACTCAATGCCCCAATCGATGAAGGCAAGTATGCCATATGCCTTCTTTACCACCTTACCACTTGTGTTGCTACTTTCGGGAGATATGGACTTGGACCCCAAGATCACTCTGTATATCAATGCTCCCGAATTGAATCGAATTAACTTTATTGTCACATGTATTCAAAAAAGTGCAGTGAAAAGTTTACAGTCACCGCATTACAGTGTCATCTTAGAAACAAAGCAAACTAGATATAGATGTTTAAGATCAAATTCTTAGGAAACAAAAAACATTAGAAAACTAAAGAAGTAAATAGTCCAGTGTTATAGGTCATAAGAATAAATTAGAAACATAAAGAAGTAAAAAGTTTGGACTGTCAGTCTTTCTGACCCATTCCATACCGGCACCTAGCCTCAAGGGACACTTCCAGTGTTTCACTACCGCCTGCGCAAGACTCATGAACGTAGGATTTGCCCCACTTTAGGCACTATTTCTTTGCCGCTCAGCCCACTTTGTTGACACCACCGAACCCACACTCACCCCGCATCCAAGGATCCCTGGCATCGCCGCCAGGCTAGGCCACTGCTGGTCCATGTGTCCCACTTCATCTGCAGGTGTCGTCTTGCCAATACCACCACTTCCAGCGATGCCACCAACCCTGATCGCTGGAGGAGCTTTGCTGCCACTGCCACAGGCCCCGAATGGTGGGAGAATGAACTCAATACCGCCGGTCTCCTGTTGCTGGGGGAACATCTTTGCTGCCGCTGCCTCCAATCGCCAAGAGAAGCCACATCTGCCAGTCTGCATGCGGCTCACTCTTGCTGCTGCACTGTGCTGTCGACCAACCTCCACGGAAAAGAAGAAAAAAGGACTGAAAGTAAAAATAAAATGAAAGCAAAGAGCAGAAGCAAAGTATAACAAAGAAGGAAAGCAGATGGGAGTGGATGGGCCCCGGGCAAGAGCCCACGCACAGCCCTGTCACTCTGCTGCCATCTTGCACATCAGAGTCTGGCCATTTACAGTATACTTTCCTTTTGCATTCAACCTCCCAAAATGCATCACCTCACACTTGTGCAGATTAAATTACATCTGCCATTTCTCCACCCAACTTTTCAGCTGATCTATATCCTGCTGTTTTCTTTGATATCCTTCCTCACTATAGACAACACAGCCAATTTTTGAAAACTTACTAATCGGGCCGATGACATTTTCATCCAAACCACTTATGTATACATTATAAATAACAGAGGTCCCAGCAATGATCCTTGTGGAACACCACTGTTTTCAGATCTTCAGACGGTATAACACCCTTCCATAACTACATTCTGTTTTCTATTGCTAAACAATTTTGTATCCAACTTGCCAATTCACCATGGACTCCATGTGATTTGATCTTCTGGACCAGTCTACCATGAGGTAACTTGTCAAAGGCCTTGCTAAAATCCATGTAGATAACATCCACTGCCTAACCCTCATCAATCATCTTTGTCACTTCCTTAAAAAACTCAATCAAGTTTGTGAGACAAGTCCTCACCCACATAAAGCCATGCTGACTATCTGTAATAAGTTGACTTTCTCCAAATGCAAGTAAGTCCTATGCCTAAGAATCTTCTCCAATAATTTTCATACCACTGATGTAAGGCTCATTGGCCTATAATTACTGTGGGTCTGGAGTCATATGTGGGCCAGATCAGGTAAGGATTCTAAAGGACATTTGTAAACCAGATGGGTTTTTCCTGACAATCAAAAATGGATTCAGGGCCATTATTGGACTCTTAATTCCAAATATTTATTGAATTAAAATTCTATCATCTGCCATTGGGGCATTTGAATCTGGTTCCCAAGAACATTACCTGTGTCTCTGGATTAACAGCCCAGTGATAAGCACATTAGTCCCTCACTTCCCTAAACGACTTGGGGAAACGAGTCATCTTAGTGTTATGAAAAAAAGACAACAATTTGCATTAATAGGGACGGGTGAAGTCATGAAAGGATTTGAAAATATATGCATGAGAATTTTTAAATGAAAGCCTTGCCAAATGTTGTGCCGTTAGTCAATGTTGGAGGATGAATGGGTGTTGATGAGAAGTAGGATATGGCTAGTAGAGTTTTGAATGAATTTCTGGAGGGTGGAGGGTAGGAGGTTGGCCAGGAGATTTCTGGAGTATTCAAGCCTAGAAGAGGGAAAGACATGATTGAGGCTTCCATCAGTTGAGGTGAGGTGAGGCCAAGGCAAATACAGACCTGGGAGTGGATGGTCTTGATGATGAAGCGCATATGTGGGTATAAGCTCATTCCACAACCAAATACTCTAATCAGCTAATGACAGTGGAGTAGCATAGAGTTGACAGCTTGAAAATGAATTTTGCACGTTGCATGGGTTAAAGTCACTGGCTTCAACATTCTCAATATTTAGTTGGAAGACATTTAGTTGTAAGTTAGAGTGTTGAAGGCTGAGGAATTACCTTATGGAGGTTTATAAAGTCATGAGGTGCATGGATAGGGTAAATAGACAAGGTCTTTTCCCCAGGGTAGGGGAGTCCAAAACTAGAGAGCATAGGTTTCAGGTGAGAGGGGAAAGATTTAAAAGGAACCTAAGGGGCAACTTTTTCACACAGAGGGTGGTGTGTGTATGGAATGAGCTGCCAGAGGAAGTGGTATAGGCTGGTACAATTACAACATGTAAAAGGCATCTGGATGGATGTATGAACAGGGAGGGCCAAATGCTGGCAAATAGACCTAGATTAATTTTGAAAATCTTGTCGGCATGGACGGGTTGGACTGAAGGATCTGTTTCCGTGCTGCACATCTCTATGACTCTTCGACTCTAAACGATTTTTTCAGTCAGTGCTTGTACTGAACAAGCAGTCGTATAAATTAGAGTAAATGGTGTTGTTGAGAGACTATTCAGTCCACCCTGCCTGGGTCATCCTTTTAAAAGAATTGTCCAATCAAACACCCTATTTGCCGTTATTTATTTCTCTGCTTGTTTTCTGAATAAAATATCCAATTTTCCTTTGAAAGTTGCAGATGGTGAAGGCCTACAGATCTTCATGGTAACCCAGTTTTTAGCTGCAGGATCTGTTTGCACTCCTTCCCACCAAGATCAATGGTAATGCTACATTAAATAGCTGAAGGAATTGTTTGATTTAGACAGGAACGTCTTTCCTTCAAAATTGAAGAGACTAGAGAATCTCTGAATAATCAGAGGAAGAGGAACAGCAGAGTAATTTTACCTGATAGCCATCTTCGATTCAGTATGAAATAAGTAATTTATAAATCTTTTAAGTGGTGAAGCGACACACACACACAAAAAAGAATGCACTGAAATCACTTCTTGAGCTTTTACAATATGCACTACTTAAAGTTCTGCTGGGCTGCCGATATGGATAGCGGCTGAGCAGCATTGGAATACTAAACAGATCACCATTGTAAGCTTACTCTAAGAATGAGATGAGGAGCCTTCAGATCATAAAGCACACAGCCTCTTTCTGTCTTTGTAACTCACATTCATTGAAGCTTGCCCACAGGAGTGATACCCAGCGTTATTTTTCCTGAAGACACACATTATTATCACATACCCCACGAGCAAGCTTCACACAAAGTCTTCAGCATACTTCAGTTTGAAGGTTGACTGCTGTGGCACTTTTAGGGTCTGAGGAGCATCAAGAGAGTTGTGGTAGGGGCTGGAAAGGCAGAGGGTAAGTTGTACAGGGAGTGGAATAACAGCTAGGATGCTGCTGACAACAAAGGAATGGGACCAGTATAAAGCCAAGAGGCAAAATTGGGTTATTGGGTTTCAGCAATCTTCTCAGAAAGATTATGTGAATAATAAATCTCAGAACTGATTCACGTTTTCACAATTGTATGAGCTTCTGTGTTGCATGTAGTACAATAGATTCAACGGTTCTTTTTTATGTCTCTGTACTCATCAAGATGAGGAGTGTAAGCACTTGGGGAACAGAATATTTTCTTTTTTCGGGTGACTGGTATCAGCATGAAACAGTTCTGCAAATTGAGATCCAAACTAAAGCTCTTCTAATCTGTCCTTCAAAGAGCACTTCCATATCAATGTGTCATTTTTGCATGTACTTTACTATGTATCCCGAGGCAAGCCTTTAGTTTAACATTAGCATTCCTGTCTCAGAGCCAAAGTCGTGGGGGCGGGGGAATCTTGAGTGACACTCCACAATATCCCAGTGAGTAGGAACCAGAATTCCAGCTCCAAAGTCTCTGAATAATGCTCACCAAGACACTTGGGCAGGGGATTTAGAGTTAGGGGTAGCCAGTGCATTGAATGGGACTGTGGGAGCCCACTATAAACTTATAACGATATCACAGCCTGGCAGACTGGAAATCTCTCCAGTGCTTTGTGCCTGTTTTGAAGGAGATTGTGAAGATGAAAAAGCAACATCCAGCTATCCTGTTTCTTTTCTTGACTGAGATTGCCAATATAAGGCTGATATTTTGTTTGGTTCTAACAATCACAGGCTGGGCCACCACCTAATTTCAATATTTGCATTAAAAGGAGGTTACATATTTTCAAATTGATATTGCTGAATTGGTAAACGGGCAAAATTGTGGCAGATGGCATGATAAATTTCTGCAGTGCATCTTATCGATGGTACACCTTACTGCTATTGGGTATTGGTAGTGGAAAGATTGAACCTTTATCTTAACACAGTGTGGAGCTGGAGGAACACAGCAGGTCTGGCAGCACCAGAGGAGCAGGAAAATCGACGTTTCGGGTCGGGACTCTTCTTGATGGGTTTTCAGTCAAACAGGCTGTTTTGTCCAGGACGCTGTCAATCTTTTTGTCTGTTATTGGAGCTGCACCCAAACAGTCAAGTGGGGAATATTCCATTGCACTCCTGATGTGTGCTTTGTAAATTGAGGACAAGCATTGGGGAGTCAGGAGTTGAGTTGCTCGCTGCAGTATTCCTAGCCTCTGACTTAATAAGAAATATGCAGCAGTCTATGATTGAACGAGCATGTGAGACACAGAAACCTTGATGGAAGTTCCTTACTGATTTTGACTCCCTCACATTCCTCAGGGAATGATCTTAATTCGATTAGTCACTGCCTCAGAAAGGGACTTTGGTGCCCAAACCTCGGCCTTCACAGAAGCATGGTTCCTAGTGATGAATATTGCATGGACCCACATTTCCCAGGCACTGGTAATGGGTGAATGGAACCCTGGTGCAAGTTAGAATCCTATGCTTCAGAGACTTGAATGAGCTGAAGTCTAAGGAGAGTAGAAGCTGGGTGCTAGACCAAGTGCATTAGAACGATCAATTCAAATGTATTGATTGTTTTCTTCTTCACCACCAGGTACCCCACCCCCCCCCCCCCCCCTACCCTACCTGGAGACCAGAGTCGTGGAGCAGAGCAGGTGGGCTGGGTCCCGCATAGATGTGAGCGCGGGCTGAGTCCCATGGTGGAGTCAGTACAGGACAAGTCCTGTGGCAGAACGAACGGGCTGATGCCCAAAGCAGCAGTGGAGCAAATCCTGGGTGGAGGATGGCAAGTGGGGACCACATGGCCTCGTGCTCTGAGGCTAGCAGGCACAGACTAGAACTTAAGTACTTATGATCACCTGTTATCATTCTGGGCTTTTTCAACTGTTCTCATGCTAATCTATACCCTTTTTTAACTTTGTAACAACACTTTTTTTAAAATCTGTAACTACACTTAAAAGTATCGGTTCCTAGGTCCTCTATACCTAAGATAGTGCAGAAAGGCGACATTACAAACTTTTCGCTGCACTCATTCGAGTGCACATGACAGTGAAGGCTATTTTATTCTATTCTATGCTATGGACGAAACCAAACCCCTTCAAAATATGTTAAGAGTATAGTCTGGATCCTAACAATTTCTTATTTTAATGGCAGGTGTTGCATTCTGGATGCAATTTGATTGGTCAAACTATCAGATTGGAGGCAAAACAGCCTTTTTCATACACTGTAGTTGAAATACAACAAAAGAAAGAAGAATTTGGAATAATTTAACTCTATTAGAAAACTTAACAGAGCAATAGATTATTTTATGATTAAACAGTATCTGTTCCAATATAGTAACATCCCACAAACGTACCCTTGACAAGGCAAATTCAGTAACACAGATTGTTTCACATGCAATTCTAGCAGCAGGAAGAGAACCCCAGCTTTTAGATGTAACATACAGAGGAATAAAAGCTTCCACATCCAGCTTCAAGCCACCATCAGCTGCTATGACTGCAAAGTTAAACTAAAAATCTTGATTCTTTAGGAGATGAGCCCACCTATTCACACTGCTTCTATTGTTCCAAATTAAGAAAAAAAAAGGCCTCACAAACTGTTTACTTTGTCGGCTTTCAATAGACAGCTCTGTACCTCTGTCTCAAAACCTCTCTTCAAAAATAAAACAGGACAAAATATAGCAAAAATATCATCATGAGGTCAGGAACTTTCAATCTACAAGTTTGACCATGATTAGAAAAGTCACTGGTCAATAACCAAAGCAAGGACACTTTGAGAACATTTCCACAAGGTTCATTTGTAATTGCTATCATTTCTCCAGAAAGTTACCAATGTGAACTCTTTGATGAAGTTCTGCTGGATTAAACTCAGAAAGCAAAGTTGCATCCAAATTGCACAAACATTAAGGACAAATCCAGCTGAATGTGAAGTGAAAAGATAAATGGGGGCGGACTGCACTATGCTTCAGAATTCATGCAAATGAACATAAATCAGGTGAGCCTAATTATGGATGTGGGATCACACCTGTCCAATTTTATTTTCCATGCTGTCAAAGCTCATGAAGTAGAGTCTGAAAAAGAATTGAAATGTTAATTCTGTTTCCCTCTCCATAGATGGTACCAGACCTGCTGAGTTTCTCCAGCATACTCAGTGCTTGTTTCAATCTGCCCCGTTTGCTATCTGCATTATTTTTGAATCACTTTATATGAAGCTGTCCAAAAGAATATGGAAATCATATTCCCAACCCCACAGCCCCCCTCCCCCAATATGTCTCAGTAATTCTTTTCTTCTGATTCTGCTCATTGCATATTAATCTTTAATTCCTTGCCTGGAGATTCCAGTGTTTAATCCTAGAAGATTTGCAAAACTGAGCTAAGTGCATAATGAGAGCCATGATAGGTCTCATTAAGGAAAAACATGTTTTTGATGTTGGAGCCAAAACTAAACAGTGGTTGGAAATATCCATGCAGTACAAAAGAAAAAGACATTTTTCCACACTTGCATATTTAAATATCCAGATTAGATTGAAAAATCTCAGGGCAGGTCAGCAGCGTAGAGTCATCTGAAGCTTGTCAGCTTTCCCCAAAGGTGCTACCCCAGGCAACAGTCCCCCTGAGTCTCAATAAATGTTTTCACTCTCCCCACAGGTCATGTCCAGCAAGGATGACAGCATTGACTATTTTGTTACGTGACTATGTGTTTAGGGGTGAAGGGAAGCTGGCAATGCTTTTCTTTTGTTCTGATACCTCAGGGAACCGCAGGCTGGGCCGGTTCCAAAAAAGAAGAGATCTTTTCTCTTCAGGATTAGCTAACTGTAAGGTCTGCACGTTTGCAAACAGCAGAAATGCCTCTTTTCTACAGGCATTGATGGGTAACTGCAAAACCCTGCTGAATTTCATTCTTTTCAAAAACTCTTTAAGAATGCACCAGACTTAAAAATGTTAGTGTCTTGCTGATTTTGTTATCCACCAACCACCCCTTCATTTTCTCAAGCTGATGATGTAATGCTGAAAATCAGACGAACATGCATCACCATGTCATTCATTCATCACATAACCGGCAAAGTTATATCTCCTCTGAGAAAAGTACTTAAAGGGATGTGGAAGTGAGACGTTGATGTTCTTGCCGAAAGCTGACGTATTAATCAGAAGGTTGGTATGGGCTCGATGGGCTGAATGACCTGTTTCTGCACTGTAGGGATTCTATGAAAATATGTCTTCATTCCGCATCCCCCCTACCTCCGAGGGATTGGATAGAGACACAGGCGGGGTTATTAGATTTTCTAACCATCTACAATTACTCTTCGTTTGAAAACTTTTTCTCCTATCTTTGCATTATATCCATCCTCCTTACTGGTTATCATAGAATCATAGGATTGTTACAACATGGCAGAAAGAGGCCATTCAGCGCACTGCTCCTCCACCAGCTCTCTCTCATATCGAAGACACTACCAAACAATCTCAGTTGGTAAGCCGAGACGATGAATGGCATTCGTCTTTTTCACTATCCTGCAGTCAAGTTGTACTCTGTCGTCACCAATCACACAGAGGTCCTGTCTCACCATGAGCAGTGCTCCTGCCTCTCAGGTTTCAAGTCCCACCCCAGGGATTGATGACCAAGAACAGTGTGTTCAGAACCCAACCAAAACAGATTGAGCATCTAACTGCAAATCCTGCGAATATGCACCAAAGGCGGGTGGTAAGAGCTGGAGATGAAGTAAGAGTTAGTCAGTCCTGCAATGAAAGGAACATCAGTGCCACTAACGTCATTATCCACAGCTACGGATTACAACATGCATGTGAAAAGCTCATGTTACCACAGCAACCCGGACGACGAAGTGAACTGTAGCCACCACCTCCTATTGGTCTAGTATTATCTCGGAATTAATTACTGAATTCCCCCCATACCTCGCAACTTTTGTGACCTGAAGATGGTGAAACATAGCAATGAAGAGCTACAATACATCATTTGGTCCTTTCAGTCTTCTCCACCATTCAATTGGATCATGGCTGTACCTCTCTCTGAATCAAAAACAGAAATTTCTGGAAAAGCTCAGCAGGTCTGGCAGCATCTGTGGAGAGAAGTCAGAGTTAACGTTTCAGGTCCAGTGACCTTTCCTCAGAACTGGCAGTATCTAGGAAAACATTGCTTTATACGCAGAAGATAGGGTGTGGAAAGAGGGTAAGGAGTAAACGACAGATGGGGATGGAGCCCAAAGAGAGAGAATAACAGTTGGACAGACAAAGGAGTGAATAACGATCTGGCTAGGAGGGTGAGTAGCTATTAGTGGGGACTGTATGTGGCTAACAATGGGTTATGTGTAATAGTAGACTATATGATAGTAAGGCTTGATGTGGGGGGATAGGGTAAGGACATGGGAGAGCTCAAGCCCTAAAGTTATTGAACCCGATATTAGTCCAGAAGGCTGCAGAGTCCCCAATTGGAAAATGAGGTGCTGTTCTGCTAGAATACTGCAGCAAGCCTGAGACAGAAATGTTGTCCAGGGAACAGGTGCGTCGAGGTGGCAGGCAACTGGAAGTCTGTGAAGTGGTCACCCAGTCTATGCTTCATTTCCCCTGTGGAGAAGAGACCGCATTGTGAGCAGCGAATGCAGTGGCTAGATTCTGGGAAGTGCTGCTTCACTTTAAAGATATGTTTGGGCTCTTGGCTATTGAGAAGGAAGGAAATAAACGGACAAGTGCTACACCTTCTGCAGTTGCAGGCGAAGGTGCCATGAGGTTGCGTTGTTAGGAGTGAAGGAAGTGTGGACCAGGGTGGCCCGGAGGGAATGGGCCCTGTGGAATGCTGACTGGGGAGGAGAGGAGAGGGGAATATGTGTCCGGTGGTGTTATCTCACTGGAGGTGACGTAAATGGCAGGAAATGATCCTATGGCTATGGATGCTGGTGGGATGGTACGTAAGGACAAGGGAGACCCTATTGCTGTTGTGGGAGGGAAGAGAGGGGGTGAGGGCCAAAGTGTGGGAGATAGGTCAGACCTGACTGTGGGCCCTGTTGACAATGGTGCTGGGGAATCCTCATTTGAGTAAGAAGGTGGACGTTTCAGAGGCTCCCTTGTTGAAGTTGGCGTCTTCAGAACAGATGTGACAGAGATGGAGCAACAGGGAGAATGGAATAAAGTCTTTACAAGAATTGGGGTGTGAAAACTCTATTCTCTCTTTCTCTCCACACCCATTGATACCTTTATTATCTAAAAAAGATCATTTATTTCCTCCTTGAATATACTCGGCCTTTTGTGGTTGCAAATTTCATAGGTAGGCCACCCTTCGGTAAAGAAATGTTTCCTAATCTCATGTTAGCTTAACTGGACAACCACATACCGTAAAACTGTAACCCCAGGTTCTATATTCACAAAGCAGGAAAATCATCCGCTCTGCATCTAATCTGTTTAATCCTCTTCGACTTGTATGTTTCAATTAGATCCCCTCTCACTCTTTTAAACTCTAGTGAACACAGGCCTAATTGAAACATTCTCTCCTGAAACGACAATACTGCCACCCCCACCATCATCCCAGTTAACTTTCCCTGCAATCCTCTGTGGCAAGTATATCCTTTCCTCAATAGTGAGACCAAAACTGCACACAGTACTGCATGTTCTCATCACAGCCCTATGTAGCTGCAGTAAGATAACCTTACTTCAGAACTCAAACCCTCATGTAAAGAAGGTCAATGTACTGTTTGTCTTCTGAATTGCTTGCTGCACCTGTCTGTTTATTTTCATTAACCAGTTTACATGGACACCCAGATCCCTTTGTACATTTTGCATTCCCTAATGCATCATTATTTAAAGTCAGAAATCACACAACGCCAGGTTATTGTCCAACGGCTTTATGTGAAATCACAAGCTTTCAGAGCGCTGCTCCTTCATCAGATGAAGTGGTCATTTTACCTGATGAAGGAGCAGCGCTCCAAAAGCTTGTGATTTCAAATAAACCTGTTGGACAACAACCTGTTGTCGTGTGATTTCTGACCTTGTCCACACCACCGGCACCTCCACATCATTGCTATTTAAATAATACTCTGTTTTTCAGCTTTTCACACTGAAGGGTATAACTTCATATTTACCCATGTTATGCTGCATCTGCCAGGTGTTTTCCCATATATTCCACTTGCCTGGATTGCCCTGAAACCCCTTTGCAACCTCCATTAACTATTCTAAGTAATCTCCATTCTAGGAGAGACTGCTTACTTCTGACCATTAGCCAGGTCTCCTGTGAACTGAACCCAAAAGCTTTTGAAATATTTTTTGAAAAAACTTGGCTCGTCTGAGATTCTGCTACAGTTAAAGGCTTTGTGTTTCCTCTATCATATCTTAAACCCCCATGGTATAAACAAACCTCATTTGACACTCAAGCTGTCCTGCTGTGTGATGCATACAGGTTTAAAGTTATGGCTTTGGAAAGACTGACCCATCACAAAGTAACAAAGCCCATATGTCACTGGTTTAAAATCCAAACTCTAAAGAAAGTTATGTTACAATGTGTGAATTGGACAGTTTGCACCACAATGCGCAGAGAGGCTAATGTATGAAAGAATCTTCCTGGAGTTATGTCGGAGGCAGTTCCAATTGAGATAGTCAAAACAAAATTGGATTGTGCTCTGGAAAGGAAGAATTAACAGGGTTATGGAGTGAAAGTGTAGCAATAGCAGTCAGAACCTCATTCAGTGACCCAGTGTAGCATAATGGGCTGAATGGCCTGTAGTGTGCTGTAAGGATTCTGAGAGATTCCTTGATTTCAGTTCTATCACAGTTGGCTGCTGATTTGTGGGAGTACATGAGCAGAGGGGAGTTCAGTTTTAGCAGAAACAAGAACCAAATTTTCAGGATCTAATGTTGGCTTTGAGAAAATCTACACAATTTAGGAAAACCTATTGAATATTGAAATACTTCTGTCACTTAACCAAAGACATTTATTACTCCACAGGAATAGTTAACAATTTCTGACATTGCAGATTTCAATCTTGGTTTCTTTACTGTTACCAGGAATCTTTGTCACTCCTTCTACTCATTGCTGTGAGCTCACACTCCCCCATACCAGCTGCTACAACACAGACTTCAGTACTCCCACCAAAGCTAAACTCAGTCTAATTTCCTGGCTCCTCTCCCAACCAATATGATTCTGATGGTTGTCCATGGCTCTCTTACTCCCCTTCCTCTGAACTCTGCTTCTTGATCTCCTACCAGCTCTTCATTTCCTGCACCTTCTCTTGTTGCCCTGCTCAACAATGCCTTACATTTATGTAACATACTTAACAAAGTAAAGCATCCCAAGGCACTTTTAGATGTATCCAATGAATTTGGCACTGAGCCACTTTTGGTAGTATCAGTCCAGGTGACCAAAGACCAGCTCAAAGAGGTAAGTTTTAAGAAGCACCTGGAACAAGGATCATGTCAGAAGAAATAGGAATATCCTGACCCAGTGCCAATCAGTGCAATCTGATCCAGATCAAATCCATTTGATTAAACCTCATATGTACTTCATATAGAGGCGTCCATCTTTGAGGCACAGAGCTGTGAACGTACACAACTCTCTTAAAGAAGAAATTATTCCTAATCTCAGTCTGAAATAATTGACCATTGAACAAGAGGTTTTACTTCTGTAATCTAGATTTCCTTGACAGGAGAAATCATCTCTCAGTGCCTCAAGGGAATCGACGTTGAGACTCAAAGGAAGGAAATTTCAGAACTTGAGGATTTCGGTGACTTGATGTGCCTCAATGCTGAAGCAATGGAAGGATTTTGAAAGCCAGAGTGATAACTTTACAATTATGAAGCAGTGTGACAAAAGGCTTGTGCGATGATCAACTTAAAAAGCTAGTATGAATAGTCACTTTGTGAGCCGTGAAAAAGGCAAAGTCATCATAGTCTTGCCAGACTATAGCGCTGTTCCTTCAGTAGAGAAAGATAACTGATGATGGTTTAATATGAGGGTCACTATACCTCAGGAGAGGGGAGAGGTTGAGAGGGTGATTCGTCCATGGTAATCTTAGCCGGTGCAAGAATTGAACCCATGCTGGTGGCATCATTGTACTTCTCAAACCAGTCAACAGAACTAACCTGTATACAATATACAATGTACAACGTAATATAATGTTCTGAAGAAGGGTCACTGGACTTGAAATTTTATAGAGTCATAAAGCATGGAAATAGACCCTTTGGTTCAATCATCCATGCCAACCAAATATCTTAAACTGATCCAATCTCATTTGCTGACATTTGGTCCATATCCCTCTAAACACTTTCTATTCATCTCCCCTTTTACATGTTATAATTGAACCTGTTTCTACCACCTCCTCTGGAAGCTCATTCCATACACACACCATCTTCTGTGTGATAAAACTGCCCCTTCAGTCCCTCTTAAATCTTTCCCCACTCACCTTAAACCTATGCCTTGTAATTATGGACTCATGTACCCTGGGAAAAGAACTTTGGCTACTAACCCTATCCATGCCCCTCATGATCTTACAAACCTCTATAACGTCATCCCTCAGGCTCCAATGCTGTAAGGAAAGTAGCCCCAGCCTATTCAGCTTGTCTCTATAGCTCAAGCCCTCTGCCTAACTGTGCTTTCTCTCCACAGGTGTTGACAGATCTGTTGCGTTTCTCCGTCAATTTCCATTTGTGCTCTAAATGCAATGTTGTTCAATATAACAATGTCTCCTGGCCTTCTGTGCCATTCTCCTGGTTTTCTGCTTGGCAGCTTCCCAAGTTGCCATCAAATTGGCAAGTAGTCAATTTTACCTGGGCACCTCAAAGTGAGTCAATTTGAAAAGGGTGAGCAGCTATCTCATCCCACCTTCTGGGTGGAACCTTTTGGTATTTTCCAAGGGCTTAGTCTTCCGGCTGCATTGCCTTTGGATGCCCTCCAGCACACCTGAGACCTCGGATTTCGTGAAGAAGTGTTATATAGAATTACACAGACAGTACACCACAGAAATAGATTGTTGGCTCATCCAGCTCTCATCAGTGTTGATGCTGCACACTTCATTTCACCATATCAACATATTCTTTTTTTTATCTAGTTTTATCCAGCTTCCCCCAAATGCATTTGTGCAGCTCGTTTTAATGACACCCTGTGGTTCAAAGTTCACATTCTCAACATTTTCTGCGTAAAGGAATTTCTCCAAATTTCCCTTCAGATTTGTGAGTGTGCTCCTGGTTTTGGTATTGCCTCAAAACCTCCTTATGTGAGGAGATTAGATTTACTTTGGGCTTGAAAGGACGGAGTTTGAGGAGCCTGCCCCACCTCACGCACATTCTACCGATCGAGAGGGCCGCATGTTCAGTTATGAGGATGTCCATGTACTTTGGAGATGTCTGCAGATGCTGGTTTATCAAACTGAGATCGACTTGATTGCAGTGAACCACTACAGTGGTGCAGCGAAGGCGAGATTCGAGGAGAAAGGTTTGGGGGTTATGTGTGCAGGATAAAAATTGACTGCACCATTCTCGCTTTTTACAGAGTGGTAATAAAGTCAACAGATAGATTTCAAGCAGCAAATGCTCAGTGTGGTTAAGTGACCACTGGCCCAAAATTATACATTCAAAATGACCCATAGTCAGACCTGACATAAAATTGACCAAACTGAATCAAGCAGCAGCCATCAGTTTCTGAGAACAGTGGAAACCGAGAGGTTACAAAGGCTCAGGAGAAACCAGTTCCAACCAGCCTGAGGGTGGTGTATTTGAGAAGTATTGACTTTCTGCACCTTGACTTCCAGCCAGCACCTCCCTGGCATAGCAACAATGAAGAGTGTGGATGCAATCTCATTGGATGCTTTGGACCCCACCTATGACCCCATTGGCCAAAGGCTGCAGAACATTATGGAAGGTCTGAGGCAAGGGGGCATAAAAATTCACACTTGAAAGCCTCCTCAGCAAAGACTCACAGCAAGATTCAGGGCAGAAGACTGTAAGGGAACCCAGAAAGATCCAGGAGAAGATCCACCCTAACTTGCGAGATGTATCTTCATGGAAGAGAGCCAGCCCTATGTTGGAGAGGAAGAAGATTCCAACAGGCCAGCTCAAACACATTGTGGATCATTGTGGGTAAGATCCTTCTTGGAGGGTTAGAGCTAAATAGAGAGTAAATATTGTGGGAAATTGGAAAATGCTCCAATGGTGTTTTTAATAAGAAATATTGTTTAATAAAATGGAGTTGAACCGCAAACCGAATTCTGTGTCCATTTGTCCATCTCACTGACTAAAGCATTTGGGCAAAGTGTTTTTAATACATAAGCTGGTCTCTGGGTAGAGAATCGATTAGTTTGAGTCTGGCACAATCTCTTAAGGCACACATGTCTTCTCTACATCTTGTTAGTAATTGTTAATGTGTGTAAAAGTCAATGTGATCAGTGTATAATTATTGGTATGTAATAAACTGTATATTGTTATCAAAGACAGAACCTCTCCTGTTCAGAATTATTAATGGTCCATCCTCCAGCACAGACTTCTGAACAGACCCTTAGTCTAAGCATGGGGAGGAGGATTGTCTGGCAGAGGGACAGCCAGCATTGTACCTCAACCACAAGTTACCAGTAGTTCCTGCCCAAGGGTCACATCACAATACCTTATGGGCATGTTCATTGTTACATAATATCAAAAAAGGTCCCTTATTTGGCCGCAGTCATTATTATTCATCGTGTACTAGTTTTTGGAGAGAGTTCTGAGTGTTTTCTGGAATATAGAGAGAGTGAGTGATGCCAAGAGAGCTGCAAAACCTATCAAATATTTCCCTTCCCTTGGGATCTAGGCCAGTACCAGTATTAGGTATCCATTGTGTGTAGTGTGCTCTGCCACGACAGCCCCTGGCTTCCTTAGACAGATTGGTTGAAGAACCTGTGCACAGGGCTCCGTTCCTTAGTAATGATCTGAGGAAAGTTCCATGTGAAGACCAGGGCTAGACATCCACTGAAGAAAGGATTACAAGGATTAATTGTAGCTACTCTAGAAGTTTTGGATATCTCAAAGTATTTGAAATGGCTGCTGCCTTTAGTTTTCATTATTTCTCTTCAGCGTGTTGGGGAAGAACTTTGAAATGTTTCAAAGGAACCTGGGAAGAACTTATATCACTAAGACCCTTTCCTGATGATGTTTCTTTCTCACACTAATTTGTCACTTTCCAAAACCAATCTTTCTCAGTATGGTTGCCAAGTCTTCTTTTTTTCCATTCAGCTCAGTGATACTTGAAAGGAAGGTGTTAGTTTTGTAAGACTGTGTTTAATGAGCAAGAGGTACCAATTAGAAAGTAAAGCATGCAGATCTTTAGCCTGTCAGGAAAAGTACAGGAAAATCGGAAGTAGGGGTAACTATTTAGCTCCTTAAGCCTGACTTAGCAAACAATTAGATCATCCAGAATCAGCATCACGTACCACCTGAGACTCAAATCTTTTCACGCATTTGGTTAACAAAAATCTACTAGCTTTGGGTATAAGATTAGCAATTGATCGACGGTCATTTACAGAAGGGAGTTCCAGACAGTAGGTAGCTTCTAAGTTTCACTCCAGAAACATTGAGGTCCAACTTTAAGACGTTGTTTCTTAAACTGAGACTCAGGAACAGTTCCTCTCCCACCCTATTTTTTCATCTTAACATCAGGACATTTTCACTCAATTCACACCTTAATCTTGGAAATTCCATAGAACACGAGTCTTATGGTTTAACTCCTGGAGTCTAGATATTGTTCTGGTAAATTTACACCATACTCCCTCCAACACCAATATAGCCTTATTAAGGTGCGATTTTCGGGATTCCTCACAGTAAGGCCATAAGACCATAGGACATAGGAATAGAAATAGGTCATTCAGTCCATCAAGTCTGTTCCAGCATTCTGTGGGATTAAGACTGACTGATCTGATCAATCCCAACGGTACATTTCCAGCCTTCCCCTCATACCCCTTGATTCTTTTACTTATTAAAAATCTATCTTGGCCTTGGACGTTCTTATAACTCAACGTCTGCAACATTCTGTAGTGAAGAATTCCACAGATTCACTACATACTGAGACAAGAAATTGCTCCTCATCTCTGTCCTAACTGGGCAACTCTGAGATTATGCCCTGCTGTCCTTGAGTCTCCTACAAGGGGAAGCAATCTTTCTGCATCCACCCTGTCAAGCCCCCTAAGAATTTTATATGTTTTAATAAAGTCATCTCTCATTCTCCTCTCATTCAGTTCAGGCCCAACAGACTTGACCTCTCCTCATAAGACACTCCTTCCATACCCAGGGTCAACTGACCGAACCTTCTCTGAACTGCCTCTAATGCCAGTACATCATTTCTTAGATAAGGGGCCTAAAACTGATTACGGTATTCCAGTTAGTGCCTAGTATACTTTCAACAAAAACTTCCCTATCTTTATACACCACTCCATTTTAAATAAAGGTCCACATTCCATTTGCCTTCCCTATTACCTGCTGAACTTTTATGCTAACTTTTTGTGATTTATGCACAAGGACTCCCAAACCCCCTGTGCTGTAGCTTTCTGCAGTCCCTCTCCATTTAAATAATAGAAAGCTCTATTCATCCTGCCAAGGTTCATAATCTTTCATTTCTTCCTGTTGGATAAGGCCGAAGATATGAGAATCAAAATGAGACTTTACAGTGGACTGGAGCATGTTAACTGCAAGCCAGGCAGAAAACATTGTAGAAAGCAGTTCCCTGAGGTAAATAGGTTACCATACCCAAGTTCCAGTTGAAGTTAGGAAGAATGAACAGAATGATATTCCAGCTGCAGTGAAGACCAGTCATAGAGTCATACATAGAGATGTACAGCATGGAGACAGACCCTTTGGTCCAATTCATCCATGCCAACCAGATATACTAAATTAAATCTAGTCACATTTGCCATCATTTGGGCCTTATCCCTCTAAACCCTTCCTAATAATACACCCATCCAAATGCCTTTTAAGTGTTGTAATTGTACCATTTTGGTAAGACAGACAAGGGCAGGACTTACATAGTTAATGGTAGGGCCCAAGATAATGTTGTCCAACAGAGAGTTCTAGGGGTTGAGGTGCTTTGCCAGGGGTTGATAGTTCTTTGAAAGTTGCATCACAAGTAGACAGGGTGCTGAAGAAGGCATTTAGCACATTTAACTTCATTGTTCAGACCACGGAGTACAGGAGTTAGGACATCGTGTTGCAAGTGTCCACAGCATTGGTGAGGTCTGTTCTGGAGTACTATGTACAGTCTGGTTGCCCTGTTATAAGAAGGATCTTATCAAATTGGAGAGGGATCAGAAAAGATTTACAAGGATGTTGCTAGGACTGGAGGGTTTGAGTTATAAAGAGAGGTTGGATAGGTTGGGATCTTTTTCACTAGAGAATAAGAGGTTGAGGAGTGACCTTATGGAGACTTACAAAATTATGAGAGGCATCGATAAGGTGAATAGCAAAGGTCATTTCCCTAGGGTGGGTGAGTTGAAAGCTAGGTGCTCTAGTTTTAAGGTGCGAGGAGGAAGATTTAAAAGGGACCTGAGGGGCAACATTTTCATTCAGAGAGTGATTAGTGGGTGGAATGAACTGCAAGAGCAAGTGATGGATGCAGGTACAGTTACAACATTTAAAAGACATTTGGACAGGTACATAAATAGGAAAGGTTAGAGGGATATTGGACAAACGCAGGAAAATAGGATGAGTTTAGGTTGGGAAACTTTGTTGGCGTGGATTCTGTTTACATGGTGCATGACTCTGTGCAGTTTGTTCCTTCTTCAAGATTTCTAATAAATTTGTCAGGTGTGGTTTCTCCTTCATGAAGCCATACTGATCCTGTTTGATCATAGAATTCATAGAATCCCTACAATGGCCCATTGAGTTCACACTGATCCTCTGAATAGCATCTCATTCAGACTGACCACCTACCCTGTTCCTGTAACTGTGCATTTCCCATGGCTAATCCACTGAACCTGCTCATTCCTGAACACCACAGGCAATTTAGCCTGGCCAATCCACCTAACCTGCACATCTTTGTACTGTGGGAGGAAACCAGAGCACCCGAAGGAAACCCACACAGACATGGGGAGAATGTGCAGACTCCAATTACATTGAGAATTTCTAAATGCTTGGCTATTATGTCCTTTATAATAGGCCCTAACATTTTCACAATGTGAGACATTAAATGAATTGGCCTATGGTTACTTATTTTTGCTTATCTCTCCTTCAGAATAAAGGTGTTATATTGGCAATTTACTAATCTTCTGGACCTTTCCAGAATCTAAGGAATTTTGGAAGATTACTATGAGCACATCCACTATCTCTCGAGAGACATCTTTTCATATCTGAAGATAAATCCCATCATGCCCAGGAGACTTATCGGTCTTTAACCCCATCATTTTCCTGACTATTTGTTTGCCAGTGATAGTTATTGCATTTGTTACCACTCCTCTTTCTGCCCCTCACTTACTTAGTATCTTTGGAATGGTACTGATGCTCTCTCCTGTGAAGATTGTAACATATTTATTCAACTTCTCTGCCATTTCCTAGTTCTCATTATGATGTCCCCAGCCTCATTCTATCAATGTGGATAACTCCAGGTGTGTCTAACCAGGGTTTGGTACAGCTGAAGCATGACTTCTACCACTTTAGATTACAGTCTTCTAGGTATAAGTGCCGCTATTATTTATTGAAGATGTGGAGTCCTGTTTATTAGTATTTTACACAGGGTTCATGCACCCCATCAACATAGAGTGTGCACATTGCATTATCCTTTTGGTATGGTGTTTCGCTAACTACTGAGTCAATAAGTTTAGGTTGGAGCCTCACTTCAGCTCCAGAGGCACGAGTGTGCAATTTCCAGTATCGAGTAGGTGACATGTGGCAGTCTTTAAGGTGAATGTCCTTGCAATGAAACGTGAAACCAAAGCTTTTCCTGACTTCCTCGGTGTGCTACTATCTAAAAAATGGTACCAACAACTGTGGCACCAAAAAGCAGCAGTTCTGTCTGAAGCTTGTGCCACCATCTGAGGCCTGGGTTCCTAAACTAGGCTTTTGATGCTAAGCTCTGCACTATCTGAAACTTTTATTACCATTAACCCTGTGTTGATCTACTGAAGGCCTTTATAGAAAGATTGTAATGTTTATCTTTTTAACTTTAATTCTTATTTTTTTCTGACTGAAACTATGAATAAGTGTAAGGTAATGTAACTTTTTTCCTTTATTTCTCGATTTTGTTTATCTAAGGTTTGTACACTTACCTAAGATGGCGCCAAGTGGGGCAACATTCTGAACTTTTCACTGCACTCCTGTACTTCTACACTTGAGTACAAGTAATGATAAACCTAATTCTAGTTTTAATTCTAAAGATCTGTGGTATTATCTGAATCTTTTTCTATAATCTTAAGTTTGCAGCACCGATGTACAATTTGTGCTACCGTCAGCCTATGCTACTAACTGAGACCTGCGATACTCAGGGTCTACCTTGTTGCCTTCAGGAGCACCTATTTGTGTACTATCTAACGTCTGTGATACTATCAGAGGCCAGTGGTACTATACAAGAGAGTACATGTAATGTACCTGCAAGCTGAGAAATTATGTCAGATTTGTAACACATCAGGATAACATTGGCCAGAGATGTTTATTCAAGATGAAGACAGACGTTACTGAAGGATAAAGCAGAAACTATTGTCTTAACATGGGCAATTGCATGTGGAGGCTTGATCTTATCTTTAAAATAAATACCTTGCTGTCTGCTCTAGCTTCTTTAAAATACAAAGCAAGGTACAGGATTCAATTGCGTTTGCCAAGAGTCAGTTTAGTCTGTCATGGTGTACAGCACAATGAAGTAAAATGGCCCTTCAAAATGGTCCTTTTAATTCTTATATTTTTGTTTGCTTCTGATGTTGGTAAATGCACCAGTTGGAGGGTTGTTGACATCAATCCTTTGGCACCTTGCTAAATTAGCCCTTCCTCTTTTGCAAATCTAATCTCGATCTTAACTTCCGCTCAACGCAAATCCGGCACATATGATCAAGCTAAATATAGAGCTGGGGTGATTTAACTTATCCTTTCCAAGCCAGATCTGACATGTCTCCAACTTTAAATTATAGCTGATGTGGATACTTGATTCAATCTAGCCAAGTCCTCTCCAATTATAATAAAATAAAACCTGTGGGTGCTAGAAATCTAAAACAAAAACTGAAAATGCTGGAGAAACTCAGCAGGTCCTGAAACATCTATGGAGGGAAACTGAGCAAATATTTTGAGTCCATTGACATTTCTTCAAAACTGATAGAAACTAGGAAAATGTGGTACTTATCTTCATGAGGGGGAATGGATGGGTGGGTTATAGTGGGTGAGGACTGAGTAGATAAGTGGAAATGGAACCCAGAGAGAGAGAGAGGGGGGCGTTGTAGGCAGAGAGAGAGAAAGAGAGAGAGAGAGAGGAAAAATATCTAACAGACAAATGGCTTGTTGATATTAAGTCAGGGAAGAAGTAAAGCTAGCCAGTCAGGAAGCATCAGAGGATCAGGAGAGTCAATGTTTTACGCCCAGACCCTTCATCAGGAGTCTTGATGAAGGGTCTAGACCCAAAATGTCGACTCTTCTGCTCCTCTAATGCTGCCTGGTCTGCTGTGTTCCCCCAACTCCACACTGTATCGACTCTGACTCCAGCATCTGCAGTTCTTGCTAACGTCAAGTAACACTAGCCAGGTTATAATGGAGACTATGAAAGGGAGAACATGAGCTGACTGTGCTGAAAGCAACCTACATCACGACAGGATCTCATTGAAACTTACAGAATATTGACAGACCTGGATACAGTGGACATGGAGAACATGTTTCCACTAGTAGGTGGGGTTAGGACCTGAGGGCACAGTCTCAAAGGGGAGGGACGGCCCTTTAGAATTGAGATGAGTAGGAATTTCTTCAGCCAGAGGTTTGTTAATCTGTGAAATTCATTGCCTCAGAAGGGTGTGGAGGCCAAGTCCTTGAGCGTGTTTAAGACAGATAGATAGATTCTTGATTAATAAGGGGATCAAGATTTACAGCAAGGAGGCTGGAGAATGGGTTGAGTAATTTATCAGCCTTGATTGAATGGTGGAGCGGATTTGATGGACTGAATGGCCTAATTCTACTCCTATAGGTTATGGTCTTATGGACCTAGGATTTGGGGGTGGCATCCTGGAAGGATGTACCTGTTATAGAGGAAGTGCAACTGAGTATCACCGGACTAATGCCTGGGTTGGCGGAAATCTTTTATGAGATGTATTTGAAGAAACTGGGTTTGTATTCTCTCACGTTTCAAAGAATGAAGGGTAATCTCGTTGAAACTTGCAGAATTCTTACAGGATGTGACAAGGTGGATGTAGATAGGTGACTCTAGAAACAGGGGACATAATCTCAGGATAAGAATTTAACCATTTAGAACTGGAATGGAGAGGAATTTCTGCACTCAGACAGCTGTGTTTGGAAACTCAGTCATTGAATATGTTCAGGACAGCAGTTGATGCCTTTCTGGAGATTAATGACATTTGGGATATGGCGAGAGTGTGTGAAAATAGCATTAAGGAAATGATCAGTCATGATCTAGAATGGTGTGGCAGGCTTGATGGGTTGAATGGCCTCCTCCTGTAGCTATGTACAAGTCCAACAGCAGGAGTTTTGGAGTAGTCACATAGCTCAACACTAAACAGGCAAGGTTCTTCCAACAAGCCATTCTTTTCAAAGGATGTGATGATAAGCACAGCCATATTGGGAGGAGGAAAAGGGGAAGTGAGGAAAGGAAGGGATACATTTCTTTTATTTTTAAACTCTTTGTTCGATTCTATTCTCCCACAAGTGGAAATATCCTTTCAGCATCCACCCTGCCAAGTCAACTCCATTTCTGAAGAAGGATCTAGGCCTGAAACGTCAGCCTTCCTGCTCCTCTGTTGCTGCTTGGCCTGCTGTGTTCATCCAGCTCTACACCTTGTTATCTTTCTCAACTCAAGACCTTATGTGTTTCAATATCACCTGTCATTCTTCTGAATTCCAGCAGATACCTGCCCACACAAAAGAAACGAAGAAATTATAGATGAAAATGGGGTTCAAACTTATTGTGCAACTCCATCACCTAAACCTCTCGGCTACTCTGTTCTACCTAAGTGACCTTTCCCCTATGGAGAGGCTGTACATATGCATTTATTCCATCAACTTCATTGATCTATGTTTCTCAGTTCCCCACAAAGGTTGTGATGTCCGATTGCAAAGTCTCCTTGGTACAAACCCTGCAACAGAAGTCCCTTAGAAGTACTAATTAGTTTTACCAACAACAAATCTAACTATACAAACAAAAATCAGTGATGCACTCAGTTGCATTCCCTCCATGTCTGTGTTTCAGGTACCTTTGCCTGGTACAGTCCAGTAATGCCCCACCTTGAAAATTCTCATCCCTGTTTTCAAATCATTTCACAACCTCACTCCTTTCTTTGCTGTGACTTCCTCCAATCTCCCAAACTCATGAAATGTGCACACGTCTCCCATTCTGGTCACTTATCCATCCGTAATTTTCATTGCTCCTCTGTGAGTGATTGCGACTTAAGCTGCCTGGGCTTAAACTGTGGAATTCTCTCCAGAAACCTCCCCCCACCCACCCCACCCGCTCCTTCCTTGTCTATCGATCCTCCATAAAGACACTCTTGAAACCCATCTCTTTGCCCTAGCTTTTGATCACTCCATCCTGTGTTCTCTTTATGTGACTGGGTGTTAATGATGAAGAGAATACATACATCATTTGTTATTTTGAGTGATAGGTTCCTAATTCACATCCTGTGTAGCAGCTTCTGTCATAACTGAGCACGGAGACAGTTAGTCATATCACAGTCATTGGTGCTTGCCAGCAGAAGGAGTTCGGTTTTGTTGTTTGTCGCACTGGGTTAGAAGGCACAAGGTGCCATTTAGTCTCACATCCCAGGGGTGACCATTTATGAGCTTCAGTCATGAAAATGTATGTGTGCAAACAGCTGACCCCATTCACCAAGAAAAGCATTCTAAAGACCAATAATGACTGGCATAAAGAGCTGTGTAAATAAAGTATACATAATGGAGGCTTGTGGACAATTCCCTGTAGTCTCTGTATAGTAATGACATAATAAACATAGTGGCAAGTTTCCCTTTGTTCACTATTTGTGCTTATGACACTAAATACAGCAAGAAGATTCCCTGTGGTTTCTGTGTGTTGATGGCATTATGAACACAGTAAAAAGAATCCTTTGCATTCAGGAGAGATTCCCTTTAGTTAGCAACATTGTGAGCTCTGTGTGTGTGTATGCTTGTGTGTGTGTGTGTCTGTGTGTATGTGTGTGTGAGAGTGTGTGTGTCTGTATATCTGTGTATTTGTGCGTGTGTCAGTGTGTCTGTGTGTGTGTATGGCTCTGTGTGTGTGTGTGTGTGTGTGTCTGTCTGTCTGTCTGTGTGGGTATCTGTGTGTGTGTGTTTGTGTGTGTGTGAAAATCTGTGTGTCTGTTTGCATGTGCCAATGTGTTTTTGCATGTCCATATGTCTCTCTGTCTGTGTTCATGTGTCTCTCTGTGTGTCTACATGTCTGTGTGTGTATGTGTCTATATGTCTGTAAGTCTTTGTTTATGTCAATATGTCTCTGTGTGTGTGTGTCTATATGTCTGAGCATCTGTGTGTCTGTCTATATGTCTGTTGTGTATGTGTCTATATGTCTATAAGTCTTTGTTTGTGTCAATATGTCTCTGTGTGTGTCTATATGTCTGAGTGTCTGCACGTCTATCTATATGTCTGTGTGTGCGTGTCTATATGTCTGTGAGTGTCTGTGTGCGCCTATATGTCTGCTGTGTTTGTCTCTGTGTATTTGTCACTCTGTTAACACAACAAGAATACAGCAGCGTGAAATCTCTGCATGTACTTTACAAAGCCATAATGCAAAGTGGGCGATAGTGAATTTCTGTTTGACATCCTACTCAATTCTTGCTTCAATTACCTTCAATCAAGCATGGCTATAACAGGCTGCCAATTTCACTATTGCCCATTTCACCTCTGTGCCAAAAGCAGTTTGCTTTTTTGCATAAAACCAAACCTAAAAAGCCTGCAGTCACAACCAGGATTTACTGAACACAATTTACAGCTTTAGCCTTCAAAGACTAATGAATTACCTTCGTCCGAACAGCAGAATGATACTCCTTTTTTAACATGATTAAAACTTCTTCTCTTAAAATATAATTTCATGCAAAATCATAACTTTGTGCCTCTGCACAGTTTATAATTTTATATTTCCTGTTAAAGTATAACACAGTTATTAGGGGAGAGCACTGGTAAATGGGAGAGTTTGAGTTTAGGTCAATCAGTGGAGTATTTTCTCTAGAAAAGTCAGATAAACCAGTACAAATCTATAAAGTAATGGAGGAATTTGCTTGGTTAGATACGGACAATATGAAGCCGAATACAGGAGACAGATTACCAGCAAAATTAGTATAGAGTTTGAGGGAAATATTAGTTATCAGAAAGCGATGAGAATGTGAAACGTGCTTCCACTTAAGGATGCTATGAAGAATAGCATGGAATCATCAAAGGGAAAGTGAAATTTAAATGAGGAAGAGGCAATAATTATATAATTATTAATGAAAATGGACACACATGGCGATAGCTTTTCATGTTGTGCTCATCAGGAGAATTTGCGAGAAAACCAATTTAAAAAGGAAAAACACATTTATGAAGTTTAAATTAAACAAAACCTGGCTGTTAACTGTCAGTCATCATCCAACTGGTGCAGTCTCCATGGTAACTCACCTATTAGCAAGACTTGTCAATTAATCAGCACAGTCTGCTCATACAGGATGAAAATGAGACAGTGGCATCGTTGTAATGTCACTAGACTGATAAACATGAGCTATAAGCCTGGAGATATGGATTAAAATGTCAAAATGAAATTTGAATCCAATGAAGTCTGTAATTTTGTTTTACTCATTCGTGGGATGTGGGCATAACTGACTGAACCAGCATTTATTACCCATCCCTAATTGCCCAGAAGGAAGTTAAGCATCAAGCACATTGCTGTGGGTCTGCAGTCAGACAAGTAAGGATGGCAATTTCCTTCCCTAAAGGGCATTAGTGAGCCAGTTTGGTTTTTCGTCGACAATCAGCAATAGTTTCCTGGTCATCATTGAACTCTTACTTCCACATTATTATTGAATTCAAATTCCACCATCTGACATGCTGGTATTTTAACCCAAGTCCCCAGAACATTGTCTGGGTCTCTGGATTAATAATCCAGTGATAATACCACCAGGCTATCACTTACTGCCTTGCTAGTTTAATGGTGACCATGTAACCATTATTGTAAAAACCCATCTGGTTCACTAATTTTATTTAGGGAAGGAATTTTGCAATGTTGACCTGTCTGCTCCAGAACTACAACAATGCATCTCTGAAATGGCTGAGAGCTAGGGGCAATTAGGGATGGACACCAAATATTAGTTTTGCCAGAGACACTTACATCCCAGGGAAGAGAAATTAAAGGTGAAAATCCCTGACAAAATGTGTTTTCTTTCTCAGAAACCCCTGATGTTCTGTCCTACCAAAAGGCTATTTGAAACGGAATATGCAGCTTTGGTGAGACAAAGTAGGGTAAGGCAAGATTCATGTGGAGCACAAATACCAGAATCGATGAAATGGACTAAATTGACCCTTCCATCCTCTCAAAATCTGTGTAATTGTAGGTAACAATGACTAAAGTTCTAAAATACTTCAGTGGCCTGCGAAGCACTTTGGATCATCCAGAGGTTGCAAAGAAGCAAGCTTCCCTTTGTTCCTTCTTTCACTCAAAAACACGAGAAATGTTACAGGCTTGATTGATGCTAATCTTTAACCTCTTTTCCTGCATGCAAGGACTGATCATAGACAAGAAATTCATCACTAGCCCCTTGGCAAATACTAAGCTAAGCTTGGCCATCGCCGAACCAAAGATTTATAATGCTAGAAACACTGTAGTCTTTGTTACAGAATATAACCTTGGACCCCACTACAGCATAAGAATCCCCCAAAATATTTGCTTATATTCCCCGAGAGAAACCTCAGCTGTCTGCTGTCAATGAAAAGCAGAGGCAAGGGCTGGATCTGAATTTAGTGAAGGATTGTCCGAAGTTCGCCCTGTTACTGCAGTTTAAAAAATACGATGGGAGTCCAGCAAGTTTACGTGAGTTTCCTTTCCATCTTTCTGGTACACATAGTTGATGCTGGTGAAGTCACATTAAAGAAGAGACTATTCTCCATATAGCTTTGTGATATCAACTGGAATGTGTTGTCCTTCTCCTCTAATGAATAAAAAAAGATCATGTCTGCAATATTTCCGTCTGCAGTACAATCGTTGCTGATGTTACTCAAAGCCCTTCAGTGAAATGATAGCAACGAGAACACGTCTGGCCATCAGATCTGCTGAGATCCACACTGCAATCCCTGACAGATAAGATGAAGGATGAGGCCCGTGAGAATGGACAGTTTGTGATATCAATATGTCTCCAAGGCTAATTTGTTGGCTGATCTTCATGACTGTATTAAAAGGAAGCAATAGCCTAGTGGTATTATCACTGGATTATTAATAAAGAGACCTAGATAAGGTGCTGGGGGCTGGGGTTCACATCCTGCCATGATAGTGGAACTTGCATTCAATAAAAGTTGGGAGTTACAGTTCAAATGATGACAATTAAATCATTATAGATTGTTGAGGGAAAACTCCATCTGATTCACTGATATCCTTTGGGAAAAGAAACTGCCATCCTTATATGGGGGTAGTAGGAACTGCTGATGCTGGAGAATCTGGGATAACAAGGTGTAGAGCTGGACGAACACAGCAGGCCAAGCAGCGTCAGAGGAGAAGGAAAGCTGACGTTTCGGGTCTGGACCCTTCTTCAGAAAGGTCCAAAATGCCCTTAAAATCCCCGCCTCCCTAACCTGTCCTTCCTCCCACCTATCCCCTCCTCCTACCTCAAGGCCCACCCCCATCTCCTACCTACTAGCCTCATCCTGCTCCCTTGACCTGTCCATCCTCCCTGGACTGACCTATCCCCTCCCTAACTCCCCACCTACACTCACTTTTACTGGCTCCACCCCCGCCTCTTTGACCGGTCTGTCTCCTCTCCACCTACCTTCTCCTTTATCCATCTTCTATCTGCCTCCCCCTCTCTCCCTATTTATTTCAGAATCCTCTTCCCCTCCCCCATTTCTGAAGAAGGGTCTAGGCCCGAACTTTCCTGCTCCTCTGATGCTGCTTGGCCTGCTGTGTTCATCCAGCTCTACACTTTGTTATCTCTACTTCTCTGATCTATCCTCAGAAGTTTCTCATCCCTGTAACAATTTTCGTAAACTTCTTCTGCGCTCTCTTCAATGCATTCATATCCTTAAATGTGGAGTCTAGAAGTATACTCAATATACCACCTGGATCTCTATCCAGTGTAAACAACACAATTGGGAAAGTGCATCGATTCTAAAGCCCCAGGATTACCACAACAGGTAATGATTTAATTGAAGTAAGTAAAGTCCACAGTTTATTTGTCCTATAGAATCAGGTTAAAAGAGAACATTGACTAGGCTCTGATACTTAACGAGAACCACTGTCTTTTAAAATAACGAATTTCTGGTCACAAGTAAACAAAATTATGAGCTGTCAACATTTCTCTGTTAGTTGAAACACTCACCCCTTTTAAAACTTGTAAACACAAAAGGGGAAACACTCAATAGCACCAGTCAACAAGGTTCATTATGATGTTAGTTTGCTTCTCAAAGCCTTCAGTTCTTTGATTTCCTTTCTCACTTCATTGAATCCCAACAGTGTGGAAGCAGGCCATCCAGTTCATCATGTATACTTCAGCCCTCTGAAGAGCATCCCACCCACACCCAGCCCTCCTACCCTATTCCTGTAACCCTGTATTTCCTCAAAGCCAATCCATCTAACCTTCACATCCCTGGCCACTACACCCAATTTAACACAGCCAATCCATCTAACATGCACACCTTTGGACTGAGGGAGGAAACCCATGCAGACATGGGTAGAATGTGCAAACTCAACACAGACAGATGTCAAAGGCTGGAATTGAATCCAGATCCCTGCTGCTGTGAGGCAACAGTGCTAACCAGTGAGCCATCATGCCACCTACTGCTTTGTAGGAGGTACAGTGCATTTTGTCAACCAATTGCAGAGGCCATCCAGGGAAGTCTACAGGCCCTTTACCTGCTAACCCACTACATGGAACCAATACATTCTGTCCAATATTACATGTGGAGAGAAGTTGTGGAGTGTGAAAATCGGTCATGTGAACTTTCTTCTCTTAAACCTCACTCTCTCGTCTCGCCAGTTCTTTTCATATTGAAGTCAAGACATGTTGAACCATTGCTATGGCAATGAACAATCTTGGCCAGAATTTGGAATTACGGAATTTCTTCCCTCAACCTAACGAACATCTTTTGATCCATCTATGTTATTCTCTCACTCTTCAAATTACTTAACGTTTCTCCATGAGGTTCAATGATAATATTTCAGAAAAATGTTATTTTAAACTTTTACTTAAACATTATCAATCTTCAGAAAGATTTCTGACTGAAAAGGAGCCCTGCTGAAGATCATCAAGAAAGTTAGAACTTCTGCTTTCACCTGGAGAGCAATACATTCCCATGACAACTCTCTGTCAATTTGATCAATCAAGTGATTTGAAATAATCTCAAAATAATTTGTTTATTCAATTAAAAAATCTCAAGCCAACTGAGGTAATTTCAATGATTTCTCAAGCTGCACTACAGAATCTGTTGTTACCTGTGGTGAGAGTGTTTTCTCTGGTTAACACTGACAGTGGGACAGAAACTCGCAGGAAGACGTGTTCAATGTAGATATGCAGGTTTCCAGAAAATTAAAGTGCATTCGAATGATGCAAAATGCAGAATGGAGTCGTAGGGCTCTTGTTGTGCAATCTGTAGTGTCTCTACCTATAGGCTAGAATCACATCTCAAATCTTCTATTGTAGCCAATGTCTTGTTGTGATCAATGCACAGTCATAAACTCAAATGGCTAGAATGCCATGTAGAATCACTCAAATGTGATGGCTTTCATTTCTATTACATACTGAATGAGTTCTTGGGGGCCTTCCCATCTTCCCTCATAGCTATATCATGGCATGAAACATAATTGGCAAACCCTTGATAATGAGCAAGAGCAGGACATTTTCAGACATTGGGGTTGCCCATCCCATCGTCTTGTAAATTTCTCGGGGGAGTGAATCTCACCCCACTCCTGCCTGTCCAACTGTCCTGCATCCATTTAACACTCCAAGAGATGTAACTCCTATTCCTCAGTCAATGGCAAGTCTGGCCACAGGGCACTACTGGCCAATCTGATTGGCAGAAAGCCCTGTAGTCCCAGCATTGCTTATGGCCAGGACTGGAACTAAAGAGCTGTCTGTAGATTCTAAGGACATGATGTTCCAACAGGCTTTTTTCTCAGTGAAGGGGTGAGCACATTAGGGGTGGTTGAGATAATTCATCTGAACAGCCATGAATCAGTTCATGAAGATCTGACAGGAAGAGTGAGGGCAGGAATCACATCCCTACCATATGGGGAGGTGACGGCCTAGTGGTGCTAATGCTGGATTGTTAATCCAGAGACCCAGATAATGTTCTGGGGTTCCAGGATCAAATCCTGCCACTGCAGTTGGTAGAATTTGAATTCAATACAAACCTGGAGTGAACAGTCAAATGATGACCATGAATCCAGTGTCAATTGTTGGGGAAATAACAAATGGTTTACTAATGACCTTTAGGGAAATAAACTGCCATCCTTACCTGGTCTGGCCTACACGTGACTCCAGACCCAAAGTTATGGGTCTGGGAAAGTAGGGTAGACAATAATTACTGATCTAGCCAGCAAAGCCCTCCTTGTGTGGATGGATAAACCACAGCCCTCAGAACTTGAATCCTGGATCATCAGAAGCTGACAGATTATCTTAGAAAATCTAGTGGCAAGAAGGTATGTCACATATATCTTCTATTTATACATTAAGTACTAAACGGAGATAGACAGAGGGGATTGGAATCAAAGGCAGAGGACTAGCTTTCAGAAGCCAATCCTTTGCAACACCCCACCCAATGTGCGCCTCCAAAGTCCTCCAGTTTGAAGTAATTTTGGCCCCTTACCCCAACCCCTGACCTCAGCAGCAGGGCACACGCTTTGGTATACATTTGGATCCCTGGGAGGCCAATCTGATATAATGACCCGTGGACATGCTCCCTGGAACCATATAAGATTCTTTGGTAAATTCACTGCCACCAGTCTTTCTTCTTGGCACTCGTCTATGTTACTGATATCAAGTGTGAAAGGATGGCCCCACAAAGTCTTCTGCAGAAGAGACAGACTCAATCTAGCTAAACAGTAAAAGCTTATTATGCATTGTTATAGTCCCAGCTGATCGGAAAAGCAGATCCAGGCTGAAATCTGACCTGATAGGTCACATTTTAATGTGTTTTAATTTAACATGGTGGACTTTCACCGAAACATGAGCACACAAGATTGTAGATTTCATTTTCACAAAAAAAAGAAGCTCATTATACAAAAGAAATTAAACAAAATAAACCTAATCAAACTATGTAAATGTAACACAGTTTGAAAAACTTCAGAACTCATGGCAAAAGAAAATCCTGTCTACTCCTCAACACCTTCAGTTATGGTACTCACAAATCAAATCAATTTTCATTCCCTGTCCAAATTGTAGCTTGACTCAACTGCTTCGTCTCCTTTCCAATCTTGTGAGTTGTGAAGTCTTTTCCCTGGAGCTTACACAACTGAGAGCTTTGATGTTTTTAAGCCTGTGAATAATTGCAGAGTTCTGACCAAATTCTCCTGGTCTACATGTTTCAAAAACTAAACTCATTCACTCACGTACCTTACCCTGAAGAAGGATCACTGGATTCCTGATCACATGAACTCTGTTTCTCTCTCCACAGACACTGCCAGATTTGCTGAAGTTCTGGTTTTGTTTGTTTCAGATCACCAGTATTTTTGTCTCATATTAGCTTATTCCTTTAACTGTTTTTGACAATCTCCTTTCTAGGAAAGATGATAGTTGATTTTGGCTTTTAGTCAGGTCTCTTTCAAACTGATCCCACAAACATTTGAACGCATAAAAAAAAAACTTGCTCATGCGGGGCTCTTGTAAAGCTCATAGTATATTTTGTTTTCTCTTTCTCTTGTCATTAAAACCCACAATATGATCAAATCTTCATTAACACTTCAGGGGGCCTTGTAGTCAACTGTTCTCTGACACATATTGGTTGAAAATCATGGATCTGGAAAGACTGACCAATTATCTTTAAACACTTTCACAAAAATAAATCAACACCAACTTACTGCTAGTTTAAAATCCAAACTCTAAAAGTAATAGCGATTAATGTATACAGATAGTTCTGCTATAACACATGTTTTGTTAATGTGAATTGGCAGTAACACGACTGATGAATAGCGGATACTGTTTGGATAACATGAACTTTCTGCGGTACAGGTATAGCAATCTTCTATAGCGATTTCCCTATAACATGATTTTCAATGGCGATTTTCCAGAGTGTGATTTTCTGCAAGTAAGGCATTATAGGAGAACTACCTGTATATGAATCACACACTTTCATCACAATATTACTTAATATCTAGTTACATTAAGTCTAATATACACGATTGTCTTTTATGAGATATACAAATTAGGCCTGTTTTCTCTAGAATTTAGAAGGTTGAAGGCGAATCTGATCAAAGTCTTCAAGATATTAACAGGAAAAGACAGATTAGATAAAGACAAACTATTTCCACTAGTTGGAGATTCTGGAACTAGAACGCATTACCTAAAAACTATGGTCAGACCATCCAGGAGAGAATATAGGAACCACTTCTACACACAAAGGGTGGTAGATTATGGGAACTCTCTTCCACAAATGGCAGTTGATGTGAGTTCAGTTGATAGTTCAAATCTGAGATTGATCAAATTTTGTTAAGCAATGGAATATGGGCCAAAGGCATTTGGAGTTAGGCCAAAGATTAGTCACAATCTCACTGAATGGTGGAACAGGCTCGAAGGACTGAATCGCCTACTCCTGGTTCTATCATCCTATGATATCAGGTCCAACTTAAGAGTACACATCACTGCTTCTGAATTGTTGTGCTACTTCAGTAAATGTTTTTAAAAAAGGTAGATTTTTTTTGAACAATAAAGGAATTAAGGGATACGGTGAGAACGCGGGTAAGTGGATCTGAGTCCACGAAAGGATCAGCCATGATCTTATTGAATGGCGGAGCAGGCTCGAAGGGCCAGACGGCCTACTCCTGCTCCTAGTTCTTATGTTCTTATGTATGGTCTTTGCAACTTAAAGGTAACTCAACAACAGCAACTTTGGTTAGCCCTTCTCAGAGACAGTCCTGATACTGATATCTTGTGACATTTGTTAAACCAAATGAGACTAGATTAATTTAGGATATCTGGCCGGCAGGGTCAAGTTGCACCGAACGGTTTATTTCCTTGCTGTATATTGCTATGACTACGACCCTATTACAACACTTTTCACGCCTGTGCTCGAAGTGGTAATGCATTGAGACACCTTAAGTAGCCATTAATTGACTGCTCAAAGCTCTGAATTGCTGGCAAGTCAAGAAAGTGCCCGATGAACTTTCTCATTCAACAACTACTTGCTGAGGTGATGGAAGGGTGGTGATTTTCCCTCCTGAACCACTTATCTAATTAATCCCTCTTCTCCCAACTCCAGGACAGGGATTATCATTACCCACGTCTCCAAGTCCAGGATCAGATAGTGCAGGTGGTCTCACAGCAAGGGGGGATGGTAAAGCCTGGGAAGATAGGGAGAGAAAGGTTAGCTTCCTGATGGAGAGAGCCACCTCGGGGTGAGAATGCACTCATTGTGAATGAAAGGACAGTGATGGAGATGGACTTTCCTTTTCCACTTGAGACTCAAGCAGGGTGACTTTCTGGGTTTCTCCCACCATAGAACACCTTCCTCTATTCTCAAGATTGAGACCAAGTGTTAAAGAGCCCCCTCCCTGCCCAATGGTAAGGGCCTCAATTGGGGTAGGAATTGGCCAGCCTTGGCCTGGACAGACCTCTATTAAATTGTAGAGAGGTTGGCCATACAATACAGGGGTACAGAAGGTCCAGTTTCAAGTTTTATCTGGCACAGAAATAAAAACTAATTTGTGTAATAAGATCCCATATTTAATCAATAATGCATATTAAATTCGTGATTGACCTCAGCCTGGGTATTAGAAGGAATGGTCACTAAAAGTGGCACCAAAATCTCTTCTGTAATGAGTTCCTGTAGATGCCAGTTAATAAAACATCACAGTCCACCTTCTATTAGACAGGTAGTCACATTTCATGCTGGTAATTAATGAAACTCAGCAGTAAACAATATACACAGAAATAAGATGAGGGAGACCCTCCAGGTGGAAAGCTTCAGGAAACCAATATTACTTGTTTCCTCACAGTAGCTAACACTCACCAAAGATCATGTCTCAAGTTCTCCTTCACTGGATTCTAAAATTAATATTTTCTGAAAAATATCTGCATTGACTCTGAATGACTCAAAGCTCAATGTTTCCACTGCCAACTAGGGAATCTGTTCCCTCTTGTAGATTCCCTACAGTGTGGAAGCAGGCCATTCAGCCCATCAAGTCCACTCTGACTCTCTGAAGAGAATCCCACCCGAACGCACCCCCGCTACCCTATTCCTGCAACTCTATACTTCCCATAATTAATCCATCTAGCCTACATATACCTGGACTCTATAAGCAGTTTAGCATGCCCGATCCACCTAACTCACATGTCTTTGGACAGTAGGAAGAAACCAAAGCACCCAGCAGAAACCCACACAGACATGGAGAGAATATGCTACCCCAGTTAATGTATTAAGTTCAATGACACCTCATCAGAACCTTATGTCATAGGATGATGATATCCAAGAACATTACAGCAATTATAATATGTACTAACCCCCGTGTTATGCTTAGTGTCTGAACTGCTGGCTGTAATAGTCAGGTCAAATGTTGGTGCTTTCTTCTCACTGGTTCACTTACTCTTCCTCTGTGTACACTGTGAATTGCAACGTGGCAGTTACAGAACCATAGGTTTGGGGTAAATAAAGACCAAATAGAATGTCCTACAGAAGGCATCTTCTAACACAAGATGTATTTCAGATTGAAGTTTGATTGTGTGCTGTAAAGGCAATAATGTACCATCACCAGTAAGGTTCCCAGTGACACTGTTTTTCATTGTAGTTATCTCCATAATCTAGAGTATCTCCTCTATTGGGCTCACTGGCTAAAAGCTCTGCCATCGCCTGTTAAACCCTGTTGTTGGGTGACACCTTTTCCTGCAAGACACAGAGAGAAAGAAAGAGCAGAATATCAGTGATTGCTTAGCACTTTATTTGGCTCCAGTGACCACCAAACCTAAAAATCTGGAGATATTGAGAGTTATGGATAGTGGAAGTTATGCAAGAGTGGAGTGGAGTATGTCAATGTTAGACATGAGTGTATGGGTGTTCAGGGCTATGGATTCCTTTAGGTCAGCAATGTAATCAATTGAGGTGATATTTTCATCATAGAATCCCTACAGTGTGGAAACAGGCCCTTTGGCCCAACAAATCCACACCGACCCTCCGAGCATCCCACCCAGACCCATCACCCTATAACTCACCTAATCTACACTTCCCTTAACACTACGGGCAATTTAGCATGGCCAATCCACCCTAACCTGCACATCTTTGGACTGTGGGAGGAAATCGGAGCACCTGAAGGAAACCCACGCAGACACAGGGAGAAAATGCAAACTCCACACAGACGGTTGCCTGAGGGTGGAATCAAACCTGGGTCCCTGGTGTTGTAAGGCTGCAGTGCTAACCACTGAGCCACCGTGTCACCCTATGGTATCCGGTGCATTGAGCAGTAAGTCAGGTTGATGCTGTAGTGAAAAGTGCAATGCAAGTTTAACAAACATTTCCTGGGATGGCAGCACTGACATATGAAGAGAGAGTGGATTGATTAGTCCGGAACCAAGAACCTAGGCCATTTCGGGCTGAGATGAAGAGAAATTTGTGAACCCAAAGACCGGTGAACTTGTGGAACTGTTTGCCACAGAATGCGTCTGAGGCCAAAACACTGAATGTTTTCAAGAAGGAATTGGATATCATGCTAAGGTATAAATGGATCAAATGGTATGGAGAGAAGCAGGAACAGGGGACTGAGTTGGATGATCAGACGTGATCATACTGAATGGCAGAACAGGCTCAATGGTCCAAATGGGCTACTGTTGCTTCTATTTTCTGTGACTCTATATTTAGTGAATGCTATGAAACCTGCTGTCAGTGACCTTGACTGCCCTCATGAGGTCATTAACTTTATTGCACCAGGTCCTCATGATTGGACTCCGAGGATTAACCTCTGTGGTCATCTGCTCCAAGTCCCTTCGAAAGGCGTTCTGTGAGGCCTCTCAGGCCAACTATGGAAATATAGCTTCCACCTTGCTTTCCCCCTCCAGGCTGAAAGTCCCCACCAACGTATCTGTAAACTGCGTAGCTCTGTCTCTGCCCTGGTGTTCCACCCCAGTGAGTCACAGTCCCATTCTTGGTGGCCAACATCAGCCTCCTTTAAATCAGTGCAGATTCCATTTTAAGACTGATGGACCGCCTTCGAGAGTTGGAAGCTATCTGCAATAAACCCAAGCTGTTGGGAATATTCTTGTACTTGTGGCCAGCCAAGTGCAAGGGTTTACACTGGGCTCCCTGCTGAAACCACTCAAGCACAGAGGTTGCACATTCATTGGCCACCGTCCAAATTGGAACAAACAAAGAAGACAATCTATGAATCACAGCACCCACCACCCCCCCTCCCCTTCCCCACACCAACCAAAACATGAGCTGGCCTTTTATTTTTCTTTAAATCTACCTATTTCACTCATCAACTTCTTCCGAGATGTTATTATACACCTCTGGATCAGGTGGAACTTGAACCCAGGCCTCCTGGTCTGGGATAGGGACATTACCACTGTGCCACAAGACGGCCCTATTTTTGTCCTGAGTGCTTTGGTCCTCCAAATATCAAATCGGAAGTAATAATTTTGCTCATCTGCTCTGGGATGGCAGATGAGTTGCCTAACATAACAGGTGCAGTGCAGGACACACAGAGAAAGATGGAGCTGGGTCACACTGTAGCTCGATTCTGATATGTTGTCAGATGATAAGACCATAAGATGTAGGAGCAGAGGTATGCACGCACACACACACACCCACACACAAACAAACATACCCACACACACACACACCCACCCACCCACAAACAAACATACCCACACACACACACACACACACCCACACACACGCACACACCCACACACACACACAGATACACACCCACCCAAATACACACACACAAACAAACACACCCACCCAAATACACACACACAAACAAACACACACACACACACACACACACACACACACACAAACACACCCACACACACACACACACACGGACACGGACACACACAACACACACCCACACACACACACCCACACAAACAAACACACACACACACACACACACACCCACACACACAAACAAACATACCCACACACACACGGATACACACCCACACAAACAAACACACACACACACACACACACACACACACACTCACAAACACATTTTCTGGATTTATTTTGGAAAATGTAATGAGGTATAAATTAATATTTTGAGAGATCTAATGTTCAATCAGTATGCACTCTCTCTAGCATGTCCCCCTAGTATTGTGCAAATTCTGGCAACATGGTATAAGTTCAATTGCATTGCTCAGTTCTGATAAAACATTAATGCAAGAAGTATATTTTAGTTGGCCAAGATTAATTGCATCCGTTACTTTCCAACTCTAAAGATATTCACAATGTGTAATCCTGATGGCTGCTCCATCAACAAGTTCAGAGGAAAATTAATACAGTCTTTTCCAGGAATCCTTGGAGGGTTTTATAAAACAGCGCCAACAACAGGGGAACAGCATGCTGCGAGATGATGGTATTTATCAGGTATTCATTGAGCTTCTGCTATAATATCATCTGATGACCCTTTAATTGCTACAATCTTTTTTTTATTTTATCGACTAAAACAACAACAGTTTTGAAAAGCTTTTTGCTGACAGGGACTGGAAATAGTTTTGCCATTGACACCTCTTGTGGATTCACCTTCTGTTTCTTCATTTGTCCCAGTGTTATTTCCTTTTGCCAATGAACTGTCATCCCCATTTCTTTATCACTTCACCACTGCTATGCTTCCATCAATTGCAGACCTGCCATTTCATTCATTTCTCCTTTGCTCCTCTCCCTGGCCTCAGAAATTCTTCAAATATTGTTCATTCTTCAGGTACTTTCAGTTGTGAAGAGAGGTAATTGACTTAAAATATTGCATTGAATTTTCCTGCGTGTGTCAGGACCATTTCCAAATACTAGTCCTGTGTGTTTCAGTGCCATGTCTACTGCCTTGGCCATCTCCTCATAGAATCCCTTCGGTGTGGAAACACACTATTCGGTCCATCAAGTCTACACTAACCTTCTGAAGAGCATCTCACCTAGACCCACCCCTCTACTTAGTCCCTGTAACACTGCATTCCCCATGGCTAACCCACCTAGCCTACACATCCATGAACACTACGGGCAATTTAGCATGGCCGATCCACCTAGCCTGCACATCTTTGGACTGTGATCAAAAACCAGTGCACCCAAAGGAAACCCACGCAGACTCGGGGCAAATGCACAAACTCCACACAGTCACCTGAGGGTGGAATCAAACCTGGGTTTTTGGTGCTTCAAGGCAGCAGTGCTAACCACTGAGCCACCGTGCTATGTGGATGGTTCGTCAGTTAGAACTCCACTTAGAAAGGTGAGTGCAACTCAATGAAACTGAGAGGGTGCTTCTTCTCATGGGAAAGTTTCAGACCAGAGGGCATAGTCTTAGAATTAAAGCACACCCGTAAGCCTGAAATTAGGAGGAATTTCCTCTCTTGTGTAAATTTAAGGCTGAGATAGATAGATTCACTATCTGTAGGGGAAACAAGGGTTATAGAAGCTGAAATAACAAGGTGTAGAGTTGGAGGAGCACAGCAGGTGAGGCAGCATCAGAGGAGCAGGAAAACTGACGTTTCGGGTCTGGACCCTTCTTCAGGATCAGCTTTTGTGCTCCTCTGATGCTGAAGCATCCTTTTATATTTCTCCTTTTCATCTTTTTCTTTTTTCATCTTCGAGGCCAGAGCAGTGTCAACGGGGCATTGGTTGCAGCGTCGACCGCATGGATTGGGATTCCTGGCAGCAGTGGCAGGGCCCAGCGTGTAGGTAGGCTCAGAGCCTGGACTCTTGGTGGTGTCAACAGGCCATCAACCTCGTCGTTGCTGTAATCGGAGTGGGGTCTCCTTGAGCTTCGGAACACCTTGCAGGGGCCTTGCAGAAAGCCAGGAGCCATGCATGAGCCTGAATTTGAAGAGAAGATGAACTCCATTCAAGTCATTTCTTTTTATTATAGAGTCATAAAATCACAGTCATACAGCATGGAAGCAAACCCTTCGATCCAACCAGTCTGTGCCGAACATGATCCCAAACTAAACTAGTTCCACCTGCCTGCTCCTGGCCCATATCCCTCCAAATCTTTCCTATTCATGTATCTATCAAAATGTCTTTTAAACATTGTCATTATACCTCACACCTTAAAAATGTGCCCCCTAGTTTTGAAATCTTCCATCCTAGGGAAAAGACAACTGCCATTAACTTTATCTATACCTCTCATTATTTCATAAACTTCCATCAGGTCACCTCTCAACCTCCTACACTTCAGTGAAAAACGTCCCAGCCTATCCAGCCTTTCTTTATAACTCAAACCTTCCATATCTGGTAACATCCTGGTAAATCTCTTCTGAACCCTCTCCAACTTGAATCATATCCTTCCTATAACTGGGCGACCAGAACTGGACATAGTATTCCGGAAGAGGCCTCACCAATATCATGTACAACCTTAATATGACTTCCCAACTCCTATACTAAAAAGACTGCGCAATTTTTATTCTTCATAACTCAAAATGGTGCCAGAGTGTGGCAACAAAACTCTTTTCACTGCGTCTTCCCAGATATTTGTAACAATAAAGTCATTCATTCATTCTCATTTCTATTGAAATATGTCTTGGCCATCACAAGACATCCCCCAAAATTTATTTTCACATTTCTGCACTCTACTCCTGAACAAATGGCCTTCACCGGCATCTGGTTCATGTCAGAGATAGTAGGAACTGCAGATACTGGAGAATCCGAGACAACAAGGTGCAGAGCTGGATGAACACAGCAGGCCAAGCAGCATCATAGGAGCAGAAAGGCTGACGTTTCGGGCCTAGACCCTTCATCAGAAAAGGG
>NC_063346.1:7333912-7393145 GCF_021869965.1 Rhincodon typus
ATCTATTGAATTATGTATCAAAAGATTTTCAGAGATTTACGAGTGTTTAATTGTAAATCTATAGTTTAGAATTAGCAACAGTTTCCACCTTTCCTTTCTGGACCCTTTCCTTGGCCAGCTGCCAGCTCCTCACTGGGAATATATTAAGTTCTTATTTTTATGAATAAATCTTCACCAATGAACAACTTACAAATACAGAAGTTGCTGTAAAAGCTCAGCAGGTCTGGCAGCATCTGTGAAGAGAAATCAGAGTTAACATTTCTGGTCCAGTGATCTTCCTCAGAACATTCTGAGGAAGGGTCACCAGGCCCGAAATGTAAACTCTGATTTCTCTTCACAGATGCTGCTGGACCTGCTGAGCTTTTACAGCAACTTCTGTTTTTGTTCTTGATTTACAGCATTTGCAGTTCTTTCGGTTTCTACAACTTACAAATGCAGACCACTGGGGCATTGCAACAATAACAAAAAGGGGAGGAGGGAAGGAAGATACTAAATGAAAATGGTTTTAGTGGGGGAGACAATGCATTCCAGGCCCTGCAGTGCCACCTCTTTCTAGGTACTTCAATGTTACTAGCAGACTGCTTTGTCCCTTTCTAAAGTCAGCTAGGCACAAACATAGCCATAGAGCAGAAGCAGCCAGTCAGGATTGGTGAACCACTTCACTGCCCACCGCTTGGACCTTCTGATGACTACCTTAACCAAGTCCACAAAGTGTGGGTCTCTGACCTCCCCACCCCACCTCCATACCAGGAGTCAAAACATCAGAAGCATAAGGTTAATCTGCTGTCAATAAAAAACAAAAAGATTTTTCAAATAACTAAAAAAAGCAGTGCAACTGCCCTCAGCCAACAGGCACATTATCTACAGACTTCACAGCATTTCAGAGTAAACAATTAGGTTGGGAGTCTGTAAACCACCTTCTTCTATGACAGTATGAGACTGCTGCACGCAACACTCTCCACACCATGTCCCCAATGGCTAGCTGAAGTGATATGAATTAAAAGTGTCATCACGAATGTACTGTAAAATTATCCAGTGTTTGCAATGCAAAAATTTAGCCCTCAAAGTAGCAACGTCCATGGATAAAGTGCTAAAGAAGGCATAAGGCATGCCTGCCTTTATTAGTCTGGGCATTGAGTATAAAAGTTGGCAAGTTATGTTGCAGCTGTATAAAACTTTAGTTAGGTCACATTTGGTGTATCATGTGCAGTTCTGTTCAGCAAACTATAGGAAGGATGTGGAAGCTTTGGAGAGCCAAAAGTGTTTTATACGAGCATGTTGCCTGGATTGGAGTGTACTAGCTGTAAGGAGAGGTTGACAAACTTGGAACGTTTTTGCGAGAGTGTGGGAAGGTGAGGGGTAACCTGATGGAACTATATAAAATGACAAGAGGCATGGGTAGTGTGGATAGTTGGAGACTTTTTCCCAGGGTGGAAATGTCAAATACAAGGGGCATAGATTTAAATTGAGAGGGAGAAAATTTAAAGGAGATGTGCGAGGAAATTTTTTCACACAAAGGGTGGTAGGTGCCTGGAACACACTGCTAGGGGAGATGGTAGAAGCAGATATGATAATAATGTTTAAGAGGCATTGAGGCAAACACATGAACAGGAAGGGAGTAGAGGGATATGGATTATGTGCAAGCAGATGGGATTAGTTTAGAAAGGCGTTGTGGTCAGCACAGGCATAGTGGGCCGAAATGGCCTGCTCTGTTCTGTACTGTTCTACGATCTTACCAAAGTGAGAAAGAGACCAGGCCTGTTCAATCTTTCTCCACAGTTTATACTGTAATTCTAAATCATGTCTGTTTTGCATCTGCGACTACAGATCTACATATTTTTCATTATTCTGAGACCAGTGCCTCGTATAGAATTGTCCACAGTGTGTGGTTCTTTTCTGCTTCATTCTACTTTTAACTCCACCACAGGAGATGGGTGTTGAATCCATCCAAACAAGCAAAGGGATTGAAACCCTTGTTGCTGTTAGCACCAAACTGATCTGCACAAGCCATCTGACCAGTTGAGTCAACCAGCCCCTGAGGAGTCCAAATTGCTATCGCCACGTGTAAATTGATGCCCAGTGCCATGAATAGTGATTGACAGAGGCTCCAATTTTTGTGTCGATCACTTAACCAATCAGTAATCTCTCCTGCTCTTACAGCCAGACCTTGAAGTGTGTTGGAAGGGTTTACAGGTTGTCTCTCAGCCTATTTCATCACATGATAAAGGCATATTCCTTGGCCATCAACTTCTAGAAAGAGATGTGAACGCAGAGTTTCGACACACAGGCGGGGAGACTATCCAGTACACCACAAGACCTCCAAATAAAATTTTATCCAAGTTTAATACACTTCCTGCTGATCAAATTGATTAAATCAAGTCTTTAAAAATGAATCCTTATGCTCGTTTTGCTGTTATAGTAGCCTTATTAAATTGTATTGTTACTTCTAGAGATTTGTAGGTTGGTTATGTGGACTTAACGCCCCAGCTCAAATGGTAAGTTCAGGAATCCTGTTATGATGCATTAAGGATTCTGGCTTGCAAATGTTGCATCACGCTGTATTTTTCAAAGGATATTCTTGGGATTGGAGAGATCACCACGGGTCATAGTTCTATCAATAATCAAACAGTTAGGAATGATTCATTCCATTAACTATTCCACCATCCTTAATAATAAAATATAAATTAGAAAGTGATATCAATACTTCTCATTTGTGCCGTGTAAAACATGAGGGAAGTGGAAATGGGTCCACAGTCCAATAAACAAAGGAAGAAATAAATTATATTTATACAGCACTTCTCATTAAGCTCTGAAGGATTCCAAAGTGTCAAATAGTCATGAAGTTCAATAAGTATATTCACTGCTGAAATGTAGGGACAGCAGATTGCCATCTGTGAGATCTTAGGATACACAGTCAGATAAATGGTTGGAGCATCTGTTTCTATGCAGTGTTTAGTTGAAGATTAAATATTGGCTAGAACACTGGGAATAACTATCCTGCTTCTTTAAAATAGAGACTATGTTATATCCCAACAAGGGTAGATGTGGATTAATTTGTCTTTGTATAGCTGGATCTCCAACAGTGCAACATTCCTCAGCACTGGGTTCTGTGGAAGGGCCACTGGACTTGAAATGTTAACTCTGATTTCTCTTCACAGATGCTGCCAGGCCTCCTGAGATTTTCCAGCAACTTCTGTTTTTGTTCCCTCAACACTGCACTGGAACTCTCAGTCTGGATTACATGCTCAGGTCTCAAAAACAGGATGAAAACCCAGGGTCTTTTGAGTCTGAAGTGAGAATGGCAGGCACTGATTGAAGACTGGAAAAGATCTGATGGTGCATTAGGTCTGGCATTATGTCGTAACATTGGAGACACTCTTCGAATGGACAGTGAAGGATTATTGTGACTATTCAAGGAAAGTTAATCTGGAGAAGCAGATCCCAAGCAAACACAGACATTAAGTTCCATACAGCATTGCCTGCCACACCTCTGAACATTCTTAAACTCCCAACCTTAGTTTGAATTCTAAATTGAATTAATATGATGAGATTGATCACTATTGATGTCAACTTCAAACTTTCAAAATGCAACCCTAGTGAATTCAATGCAACATGAACACTGAACCGAACTCATATTGTCTTTAGGCTTCATTTGTAAAATGCATTATTGCAAATCTGAGCCCACTTCATTGAGAAGCAAACATGTTCAAAATACTTAATAAACTAAAAGTGGGGAGTAATGTCTTTAAAGAATCAGCGTGTATTTCAGGAATAACAACATTGCTGAATTCCTTCCCTAACCAGTTCATCATTTGTTTTCCCCAATTCTCTCCACTATCCTGTGGGAGCTGAGATGCAATTTCACAGTCATTTCATCAGTGTCTGTTACATTTGCCAAGAGGCCCACATTTTATGCTGGGATTAGGGCTTTAAAGCTCTTTGACCTTGGAAGGCATCGCAGCCAGGAATGCAAATTTCTCTGTTGGCTGCTATCCACTTGTATGAGCTTTTTAAGTGAGGGCAGTGGGTTTCTGGCTGTATACCAGGAAATCTGGCTGATGACTCTCCCCTCGCTATCCCCCACTTAAGTTGTTGCAAGCCATTACTGAACTGTTCAACAGGGGCTGATATTTCCACGTAAGCTGAGAATCAAAAACAGAACTCCAATCTGTGCAGTTCAGGAATATCCTGTGGAGTTCCTTTATCCTCTGACCGAGCAAGGGAGCATCAGCTCACTGTTTAAATGTATTCATGAATCTCACTTGTTTCAACTCTACAGTGTTGTTTCCCTCAAGACCATATTGTAATTTTCCAGACCCCTGAACGCATTCATAGCAACTAATATCGCATCTCATACTCCACTCTGACTTGTTTTAAATTCTCCCTGACTGCTAATTATGTTTATACATGGTCTATTAAAGCAAAATACATCATTAGTGAAAAGTTCCCTCCCTCAGATATGAAATGATGCCTATTTGGATGATGGCAGTGTATTTGAAAATAAACAAATGACAATTGTCTAACTCAATGGGAATATATATAATTTGCTTAGGCCTAAGGTTATACCCGAGACTCTGCTAATTGCCTTTCACTGGCAAGAATTCAAATTAAAGTGGTGTATTCTACATGACAAATGGTAGTGAGCAGTCTATTCGTCTTAAGTCCATTCCTGGAAGTTTGTGTTATTCATCTAACATAGTTGCTGTTGGGTATACTTAGTTATATTGGCAACAATTTGCATTAACACAACACCAATTTACTTCTGTACACCTCCACTTATGTCGTAGAATGTCCCATGGCACTTTACAGGAATGTCATCAGACAAAAAATGAGTGAGACTAAGGCACAGAAGGAGATAAAATCTTAATCAAAAATGTGATACTTAAGGAGCATTTAAATGGGTGGAGGGAGAGACGTGGGGAGGTTCAGTTCAGAGAGTTCCAGACTTTGTACTGCTGAAAGCACAACTGCTAAGAGCCATGGTGTTTCCACTACATTTCATAGAACGGCCTGGCATCAGAGGCCCTTCAGCCCATCCCACCTACACTGGTTCTTTGCAAGAAATTAATCCAACTCCATTCAGCTTACCACATAGCCTTGAAATACTTCTATCCTCTAATTGTTTGGAACTGAGATGATACTGAACCTGGAGACAATGTAGATTAGTGGGCACAAGCAGTGTTTAAACAATACTTGGTGCTGGTTAGGACTTGGGCAGCAGAGTTTGGAAAGTTATGCAAATTTCTCATTTTTGTTGTAGTACATTAAAGGCATTATTAGTATTCATAGTAAAGGGTGCTTGAGTTCAAAGCTGAATTTCCAAAAGATCTGCTTACACAGTGTCCACTGTTTTGAGACCCTGTAGTTGGAGCTCCAGCCACAAAGACATCTATTTCACATTCTGAGTTCAGAGGAAGGGTCACTGGACCCTAAATGTTAACTCTGATTCCTCTCCACAGATGCAGCCAGACCTGCTGAGCTTTTCTAGCAATTTCTGTTTTTGTTTCTGATTTCCAGCATCTACAGTTCTTTCGTTTTTTTTATCCATTTCACATTGCCAGATTGTTATCTGCCTGGAACATTCAGACACTGGCGGAATACTCTGAATATATTTTTGTCTAGTGGCTGGTTTGTGGGGTGGGGAGAGGGGAGGGAGGGTGTGTGATGGTGATGGGTTTGGGCTGCGAAGTTGGTCGGCGGGATCATAAAATCTGATTGGTGACCTTCCCAATGCCTTCACAACCTGACTGAAACTTTATGAAGGGCGAAGGGAGCTGTGAAAGACCCAGCCATCCGTGGCTGTTTTGAATCCTATCTGGCTGGAAAGTGGCCACTTAAAGGCAACCCCCACGATCGTCAGCGATCGGATATACCCAAGACTGAGACCCCTCAGAAATTCTGTTGTGAAGACTCCTGCTGGTATAACCTGGAAATTTAAAGCTGCCCAGGGTCTTATGCAAATACTTCGGACTATGAGTTAACACTGGAGACTGTGTCCTACCAGGAGAGGAACTGGACCTTTAGTTTCACACTGAAAAGAAAAGGTTTAAAATCGTGATCGGGCTGGAGAAAGTAGATAGGGAGACACTTCCTGCATGTACAAGAGGGAGACAAATTTCATGTGATTTGCAAAAGAAGCAAGCATGAAGTGAAGAAAAGATTTTTCTTAAAATCATTCGCAGGATATGAGTATCACTGGTCAGGTCAGTATTTATTGTTCAGAGGCAGCTGAGAGTCAACCACGTTACTGTGGGACTGGAGTCACATGGAGGTCAGACCAGGTAAGGATAGCAGATTTCCTTCCCAAAAAGTGGGAGCCAGATGGGTTCACCCCCCGCCCCAAACAATCATTCGATTATTAGTCCCAGTTTTTTTTTAAATTGCATTAGATTCCTCCATCTGCCATGGCAGGATTTGAACCAAGACCCCCACAATATTACCTGGGCCTCTGATGGGGGAGCAGGAGATTCGTCCCAGTGTAATGATGCTCCTTTAAGGAGCCGGCACAGGATTGTGGGCTGAAAGGCCTCTTTGCACCAATCAGCGATTCGTTGCGGGCGGGGAGAAATGCACCGAGGAGTGGGAGGATGAGATAGCACGGTGAGTCACACTTCCCGGGTTTAGAGCCAGAGAGGGGAGGAGGAAGAAGGGGTGCTAGCACAATGCAGAAAACCGAGGCAAGTAAGAATGAGGTGAGGGAAGGCACGTGTGAAAAGTGAACAGGGAAGGCTGCAGACTGAGACAACTCCTGCGGTCTGCAAGCCGCACCGTTTTGAACAGGCAGCCCCTGCAGTAAGAGGCGGGCACTGAGGAGCCAAATTCTGTGGAAGTCAGGGGGCGCCGTTGGATCATGTTTGAGCTGGAGAGAGATACTGTCAATTCTGTCAAAAATTCCTGGCCTTTTGTTGCCGGCGTGGGATAGCGGCTGGTTTATACTTTCAGAGAGAGAGAGAGAGATAATCAACTGGTTCTTGGTGAATTTCATTCCCGTCTGTGGATTATTTGTTTCCTCCCCAAAACTGTCAATCTCACTCTATAAAGTGTAGAAGAATTGTGATCTGGGTTTGACGTTTAAGACCTGGGTTGTCCGGGATAAATATAATTCCTGTGTTTTATTGTACGGCCGAGAGGAATAATTTCAATTCTTACAAATTCATCGCGTTAAAGGTCCCCGCACTGTGTTAATTTGTATCTTTACTCCCTGCCTTTCAGTGTTGCCTCCACGCGTGTTTTAGGTCTGTATCCAGTTTAAGACAACTCCCCCGGGCTCTGCGATTATCGACACATTATCTTTAGTTGCCTGTCCTCCCCTACCATTTTCCAAACCTGCCGCTTTATTCCCCGTGTCTAGGCATCTGTGTGATTCTTAAACTTATGTTTGATCACTTCGCAGCTGTAAAACAAAACATCGAAGCACGCAGAGGGGAGGGTAATGCTGAAACTAATTTATCGTGAGCACATCACGTTCGAAAACAACGCAATGTTCGCTAATATACGCCAGCAGGCACAAGTCCCAAATGTTATATATAATTGAAACAGCGTCACCAATATACAAACGCGCACACAGGCGTCCGCCAAAACACACACAGATAGACAGACATGGGAATACAAATGGCAAAAGATTAAGATTCATCCACTTTGCTTTCAACCATCCTGGTTAGCACATCATTATAAAGGAATTGTCAATTCCTGATTTCAGTCAATTTCCATCAATTTGTGCACAGACCTGAGGTGTGGAAAACCCCAGCGGTAGACAGCTTTGGGACCCAAAATCATCTGTTCCTCACAACACACTACAGGCACCATATGCCATGTCACAAGCTATTCATGTAATAAGCACAGACACCCTTGCATACGAGCAAAGCACATAGCCACATTAACACATGCACACAAACAATTGCAGGCACTTAATTGGCCCAGATTCTCTCCTGTAAAATGCACACAAAAACTTGAACTCCCAGAAACGTCACATTCAAACAGCAGGTATGCAAGCAGTTGCCTCAAGTGAGGTAAGTACTTATTTGATTTTGCAAATGTGTATACATGCATTCATACACATGTTCACAGATAGAGAAATCAAGTTGCAGAAATGATGCCAGTTGTAACTATGTACATATGCAATGTGATGTCAAGATTTCACCTGTGATTTTGTATGAATCAGATTCAATTAGAAAGAAATGGAAGAACTTACATTTCTACAGCCCCACCTCAGGATGTCCTAAAGTGCTTTACAGGCTTTGAAGAGGAAGGTAAGATCATCGAAAGACTGCTCTCCCTTTGCGCGGAGAGAGAGAGAGACTGGTGGTGGTTTAACCAGAGGGTCACCATTCCTCAGGCAAGGGGAGAGGTTGAGATGGAGAATGCTATTGGTCTCACTGTGCATTACAAACCAGCCATTCAATAAATAAATCAGCCCCCAACTTTGCAAAGTAGTCACTTGTAACACAAGAAAAGTATCAACTAATTTGCACAGGTAAGCTCCCTCAAAGCACAATGAGGTAATGACCTAATCATCTGCTTTAGGAACCTGCAATTTCAAAGCCTCTAAATTATTTCATTTGGAATATTGCTTTAAGAACTGTAATTCATGAGAATTTGTCACTGGATGTCACTCTGCACTGAAAGCAATCTTATTCTTACTCCATCCATTTTGCCATTGAAGTTTTAGCAGCTAACTTATTGTGTTTCACATTTTCTGAAGTGGTTATAACAGCATAAGTTGGTGAAACTTTTTGCCTTGTGTGAAATCACTGCAGAAAAAATATAAAGCAAATGCTCAATCTCCTAATGACTAACATCCCCCCCAACACACACACACTTTCTGCTTTTCCATTGGAAGCATATCAATCAACCGCTATTTTCTAAATCCCTCAATCTTCTTTGACCATCCCTTCAGTTCTCCACCATTCAATCTCTGTTCACTCCTTCTCCTGCAGGATGTCCACTGTGGTCCTCTCTCATCTCTATGTGTATCAAAGAAGCACTATTTAAATGTGAACCGATGTTTACTACCTCCAAAGTCAAAGATAGCTCAAAAACCTGAATGGACCTCTTAACGGTGTGCTTGCCAGTCCAGGTTTGACACCTTAACTAGCATGCCCATGCCTCAACTTTTTGAGTACGTTCACATTCAATTTCATCCACAATGCAGTAAAACAGAAACTTGCTCAGGTTGAGGCAGAAACACAGTATTAAGTATGAAGCAAAGTGCAGAATGGTGCAGATGCTGAAATCTGAAAACAATAAACCCAGAAACAGTGGAAAAACAAATACTCAACAAGTTAGGCAACATATGTGCAGAGACAAAAATAAAGTTGACCTGTACAATCTGTGAAAATACTGGACAGATTACAAGGGCACTGTCAATGTAAAGGTGGTCGTTGAGCTCAGAAACAAGCTCCCTAGTGCTTCAAACTCATTGAGCTTCACCAACACATTAGGAAATACCTAAGGAATCAATAGGGACTTGTTGGTCACTTTATAAACTCAATTTTTGCTGGATTTAATCTTAAAGGAGAGGCAATGGCCTGGTGGTGTTATCGCTGGACTGTTAATCCAGAGACCCAGATAACATTCTCGGTTTGAACCCTGCCATGGCAGATGGTGAAATTTGAATTCAATAAAAAAAATCTGGAATTAGAGAGTCTAGTGATGACCATGAATCGGTTCCCGATTGTCGGAAACAGCCACCTGGTTCACTAATATCCTTTAGGGAAGGAAACTGCCATCCTTACCTCGTCTGGTCAACATGTGACTCCAGATGCACAGCAATGTGGTTGACTCTCAACTGCCCTCTGGGCAATTAGGAATGGGCAATAAATGCTGCTTAAAAGTGATGCCCTCATCCCATGAATGAATAAAAGAAAAAAATGTTTAAAACTTTGATCTCTCAAATCTCACAAAATGACCCGCTCTCCACAGAAACAGTGCTAATCACAGTGAGGTTCAGCTACTGACCTGTGTGTTGGACCATACTGATATGATCTGATGATAGCAGCCACAGTTGAACTGCATTTTTTTTAAAAAATTACAATACTCTGCAGCTTGGACTCACAGTATGCCAGAGTCCAATTTAAAGAGATCAATCTCCATCATCACCTAAATCCTACATCAATCTTATACATTTGGACATTACTTCTAAATCCTCCTTTCCTGGCATCCTTTTAGCTATCAAATGATTTTAATGTTTTCACCTCCTTTCTGACATTATTTAAAACTTAGCTCCTGGTTAAGGCTCACTTTTCCTAAAATTCTTATGTGATTTTGGGTATCAAATTTTAAGACAGAAGGAATATGATCAGGAGGAGAACTTTAGTTCCCTTCTTCTTGCTCCACCAAACTATAAAATTATGGCCAACCTTTTTGCCCCAGTAGCAGGTTTCTGTGTTACATCTCCTTGATTTTATTTGTTTCCCTTGGTTTACAACATTCTATCAAACTCTACATTGAATATATATAGTAATTAAATATCTATAACTCTCCACCATAGAGAATTGCAAAGATACACAATCCTTTGAGTTGAAATAAAATCTCTTTACAGTTCTAAATGGTGGATTCTTCAAACTGTGACTGGCCTAATTTCTAGAATTTGCTGCCAGGGAGAAAGTCCTTGTATCATCCAATCCATCAAATTCCTTAAGAATTCATATTTTGCAATGAGAGCACTGCTTATCCTCCAAAATTCCAGGTAAAGCAAGCTTAAACTCAATCTCGCTTCATAAGACAATCCTCGTCCCTTGAACCGGTATAGCCATCTTTGCCTCTGGCAAAAGTATATACTTGCTTGGATAAGGAGATCATAACTATCTGGAAATATTGTTTCTGCAGTTTCACCAAGTCCCTCTGTCATCACAGTGAGGCATCACAACTCTTACATTCCAATCTCTTTGGAATAAAGTCTAACATATAATTTGCTTTCTAATTGCTTGCTGTACATAGTAACTTTCTATCATTCATGCACAAGGGCATCCAGATTCCTCTGAAAACCAACAGTTTACAGTCTCTCGCCATTTAATAATTATGCCAGTCTTCTGTTTTTCTTAAAAATGTGAATAACTTCACACATTATCACATTGTATTTCATCTGTCACTTTCTTGCCCACTTAATTAACTTGTCTACATCGACTTGCAGCTTTTGCGTTACTTTCACAGCTAGTTTTGTATCTTCAACAACCAGGGGAATAAATTTTGCTGAATAAAAGCATTTCACAATTCAAAATCCTGGAACTCCTTCCCTAACGTGGAGGTGCCAGCGTTCAACTGGGGTGGACAAAGTCAGAAGTCACGTGACACCAGGTTATAGTCCAACAGGTTTATTTGAAATCACAAACTTTCAGAGCACAGTGAGCTCACGTCACCCGAGGAAGGAGCAGCGCTTCGAAAGCTTGTGATTTCAAATAAACCTGTTGGACTATAACCTGGTGTCACGTGACTTCTGACTCCTCTAATAGCATTGCATTTCAAGAGTTCAAGAAGGCAGCTCACCATCACCTTCTGAAGGACAGTTTGAGATGGGCAATAAATGGTGACCCAACCAGCAAAGCCCACAACCTTTGAATGTACGAAACGAAAAGTGCCTCGAGTTGGATTGTTCCCCTTGCCTTTCAATTCCAATTAATTATTTTGCTGGAAATTACCGAAAATGCAAATTATTAAAGGTGCAGCAAGGTCAATAGGAGATTCTGGTACCAAAGGAAATTATAAAATTGCTAGTCCAGCTTTTAAACAAATGAAATTAATGAATCATTTATTTGTTCCCTCACCACACCACAACCTATGTCATTGATTCAGATTGCACATAGCTGGGACCCAAACAGTAGCTCTTACTGTAACTCTCTCATTACAGAATGTCATCCTGACTTGTTCATTCACAGTCTTTGTCTTGCATCTGTTAACCAAATCTCTATCCATGCGAATATATTACTCCCGATATTATGATCGCTAATTTAATACAGTAAGGTATTGTGCGTAGTAATTTTTGAGAAACCAAACATACTGGTTCCCCTTATCTAACCAGATAGTGACTACATTAAACATGATTTTCATTTCATAAATCTAATTTTTTTCCTGTGATAGTATGATTTTCCAACTAGATTATAGCATTGTTGTAAATACCAAGCTAAATAGCCTGAGGTTCATGATATTTTTCTCTCCCTCTCTTCTTGAATAGCAGAGTTATATTTTCTTCCCTACAATTTCTAGACTTTGTTCCAGAATCAAGGAAATGCTGGAAGATTTTGCCTGATTGCACTGATGTGAAGTATCTTGTCATTTTTAAAGGCACTACATAAATGTCAGATACAAAATAGGACGTAGGACTTACAGCAAAGAAACAGAGCATTCAATCCAACATACAATATTTCCATAGATTTAACTAGAAATCATTGAACCAAAGGCACTTAATCTGGAATGTCCCTCATTCAAGTCCCACTGAATTCATTCTTCGCAAGCATTGTTCAATGGGCTGAATGGTCTTCTGTGCAATATTGACTCTATAATTTGCCTGTGCTGCTGTTTATACTCTACTATAAATGTCCTCACCATTCTATCAGCCTCATTTCATCCTATCTTTCTATTCTTTCTCATGTACTCACCTTGTGAAAACACCTACATTATATGCCTCAGCCACTTCCTATGAAGTGACTTCCATATCCTAACAACTTTTTGCATTTAAAAAAATGACATAGCTGTTGTTTCTCTGCCTTTTGAAAGTGCTTTGTTTCATTATCTTAGGGCTACTACATAAATTCATATGATCTCTACAGTTTATGAAATGGATACACGCCTCCATTGAAATAAAACAAGATTGTAATCAAATTGTTCCTAATCCAAATTAGGGCCAAACTATGACTATATCTAATCAACGCAACCTCTCTTTTAAATCAAGATGCATTGAAACCCAATTGATCATCTCCTTGATATTAGACTTTTGTTTCATAAAGAAAAGAAACAACTTTCATTTATATAGTGCCTTCTCTGACCTCAGTATTTTATACTTTTGTAAGCTGACTAAATGCTTTTCGAATTGCAATCATTGTTATTATAGAGGAAAAGGAGCAGACTGTTTTCACACAGGAAACATCCCACAAAAAGCAATGTGATAATAACTATTAATTTGATAATTAATAATAGTTTTTTATGATAGGACTTTACTAATTATCTTCAAAATGCAGCAGGGTCATGGGATGCTCCTAAGAAAACATACTGAACCTTGGTTTAGTGCCTTATCAGAAAGATAGTACTGGTATTACACTGGGATTGTCATCCAAGATTTTGCATTCCTATCTCCAACGTATGATTTGAACCCCATATCTGGTATTCCCGCAAGTGTTTTCCACCTCAAAACCATGCACTGGATGTGAGTACTGAAGTGTAGCACTCAATACTGCATTTGCAAGCCTCCAGAACTATAATGTAATATTAATATTGGTAATTACCCGACCACTTTGCATCAGTACAATAATGTCTGCATCACTTTACTTCAAAGGGACAGATTATCAAAACCATTGTGTTAGACCAAGTAGCCCTTAGTACCAATCCAAAAATTGGAATAAGAAGTCAACGCCAGTGAAAATAATCCTGACTTTGTTGGATTGTCATGAAAGCTGAAAAGTTCACTTGCGCAACTTGGGGAAGGAGATCGGCCATCTCTGAATGCAGTGTTCCTACATTTCTTACATGTGACTCCAGTCTGATGTCAACATGTTGATGGATTCTTCACTACTGTCTGAAGTGACCTGGCAATATATTTAATTGCATCAAACCGCAACTAGTAATTCAACAGAAGGCCAATATCCACCAAATACAGATGGGCAATAAATGCGAGCTTTGCCAATGACACTCATATGTCTGGAATCAAAGAACTTTGTTTAAATAAAGAATCAAGAGGGTTTTTTTTTTGGAAATTCATGATTACAAGCCTGTGATTCAGCTGATAATGATATGTATGAACTGAACAGGGGCCAAAGTCAGACCAAATCCTGAATTCACGCCCTGTTGCCCTTCCAAGTTGAATAGATCATTAAATCTGACCATCTAGCCTCATACATTAAACCCAACTACTCAGAAAGAACATGTGAGGTTATGAAAAAGGGGAAATATTAGAGGAGGGAGAGTGCAAAAAGAAATACAGAGCAGCAAATAAGGTTATACCAGTTCTCAGTGTTACAGATGCATAACAGCAAAGCAAATTGTAGCTCTTGTGCAATATTGTATTTATATTAAACAACACTTGAAGCTAAAATGTACCAAGGTAAGTAAAATCCAATAGGTGGAATGGAATTAGTTCATGTACAGCATACATCAGAGACGGTTAAGAGGGAACTTAATAAAGGTGCTCAAAATCATGAATGACTTTGATAGAGTAGATAAAGGGAAACTATTTCCTGTGGCAGACGTGCCTGTAACCGAAGGACAGAGATTTAAAATGACTCGAAGAACCAAAAGAAAATGATGATCTTCATTTTGTGCAGCAAGCTGTTGTGGTCTGCAATGCACTGCCTGACACACTGGTGGAAGCAGATTCAGTAGTAACTTTCAGAGAGAATTGGGTAATTATCTGAAGGAAAACAATTTGCAAAATAATTGTGAGAAAGCAAGGGAGTGTGATTAATTTGTCATTTGCACAAAAAGGTGGGCACACACACAGTGGGCTGATTGATCTCCTTCTGTGCTGTGTCATTCTATTATTCCACAGCATTTGGAAAGTCTCATGTTGTGCTGTAAAATGTATAGATTTTGATTTTGTTTTAAGTTAAAGCAAAGAGCATTTGAAATTTTACATGAGCTAAGCATGAAGTAGTGAGCCACAAATGTGCTCAGACACATTTTACCGAATAAAGGGAAATCCCATTGTTCCGGGGGCTAGCATGAACAGATCAGGCAACTCACCACCACCTTCTCACAGGCAGTTAGGAGTGTGCAATAAATGCTGGCCCAACCAGCAAAATCCACATCACCTGAATGAATTAAAAAAAATGAATAGCAAAGAAGGCTTAAGTTATGAAATGCATAGCTCTTGATCCTAAATCAGTCTTATTTCTGAGTCAGAAGCTTGTGGGGTCAACCTGCAGGGTCTTGAGTACAAGTTTTAGGTGAACTCTCCAGCCCGTTACTGAGGGGCTACCTCATGGATGGAGCTGCCATCTTTCAGATAATGTACTGAAGTGTGGCTTTAACTGACCTCTCAGAAGGATATTGAATATGCATTATTTTGAAGAGCATTGAGTGAGTTCTTTCTGTTGACCTAACATGTTGCCTTCAAACCAGATCAGCAAGGAGAGATTGTGTCTATGAGAGCTGGCTATGTGCAAAATTGGCTGTTGCTTTCCCTACGTAGGACTTCAAAAGTTTTTCATTGGCTGTAAAATGATCCATACTGGGATACCTGAGATCATAAAAGTTCCAATATAAATTCAGAATTTTAGTTTTCTTTCCCCTTAAGCGGTCTTATCAGAGTGTTTACTTTTCGTAATGATTCTTGAATCTTGGCTCTCTGGGAAACAAAACTAACCAATCTTTAATGTGGGATATTTCTGTAATGGCTCTATTTCTTGAATAACCCTTAATAAGTAACATCAATCACATTCCCTCCTCTTAACTTTGTGAGGGTATTTCCTGCAGCCATCTAAGTTTGTGGATTTAATCTGTCAGTTTTTACTCGCTATCAATGCTTACTTTTGTCAGTCATAATATTGTTCAGTGCGAATGTATTTAGTTTCTGAACATGTGGAAATTAATATTGGAAAACAAGAAGCCAGTAGTTGAATAGTGCAAATGATAATCCAATTTCTAATTTAATAGGGTAGTGTCTGATTGGTTTACACACCTGCTTCCTAAAATGAACGCGGTTGAACATTGTGAATTTCACCTTCATTTCCAAAACCCCGAGTTTTCCAATTGTTTTGTCACACGCAATTGTGTGTTGTTTGGAATGTGCTTGTGGGGTTATCAGTCACGCCGTGAGTGTGTGGAAATTCTTTGTGGAAACATATATCTGAAAATAGTACATACCTATCATCAGTGACTGTCCTTCTACACTACCGTAGGTGTGTGCGCGATTTTACATGTGCCCATCTCAGTGATTGTTTGTCATCAATTGACTGCCTGATCCTCATCAATCTTTCACAAGCATGTTTGCCCGAATGGCCATCACGGCGGTATGCCTTCACTCTACACACAGGGCTGTTGTGGTGCAGTGGTCGTGTCCCTGTCCCTGAGCCAGAGGACCCCACTTCAAACCCCATCTGCTCCAGAGATGTGAACAGGTTGGTTAGAAAAAAAATTGTCTTTGAGTGGGTGCGTGAGACTGACGCAGAGAGAGAGAGATAAACTCAAGTGTGAGAGACTGAGTGTGACAGACTCTCATCCTGTTAGCGGTGTGTATATCTTTGTGTGAATAAGTGAGACTGTATAAGCCTTACGTTACACAGGTGTGAGAGTGAGGACCAGCTCTGGTACTCTCTGTGTAGATGGTGGATAACAAATGATGAAAATTACATCCTCGTCAACTCTGCATCAGCGTTGTAGATCTTAATTTAAAGAAATAAAAACGGCGTGGCGTTAAATCCCACATGCAAGTGATGTTATTAATGACATCTCTCCTTCACCTGTAGCGGTCTGAATTCTCTATTGACACGCGAAGGTAAATCTGGCGATGGAACAATCGGTATCACATCCATTCGATTACATTGATAGTTACATTGAAAAGCATATACTGGGCGATGCAGTTCCAGCCCGGGCTCCGTGTTAACTTTAATTACATGCAGTTTAGGTAAAGGGATACCGAGATCTATTGAAATTCAGACAGTAGCCCTACCACCAAGCACCCCTTCCCCAATCCCCATCAGAAGTGACTGCAGTGTTAGGAACTGGCTCTGTGTTAGACGCTGAGCTTAAGACAGCGATAGTCAACAGTGAGGTGTTACGCATGATCGCTATTGTCCTCAGCGACCTTCCAGCCTGGATGGTAAAGTGTGTGTGTGTGTTTATGTGTATATGTGTGTGTGTGTCTCTCTCTCACACACACACACACACACACGGCATGAAAGAGCTCGCATTAATGACGGAGCTCCAGACCTCCCTTCCAACAGTCCAATAACAGCTGTCTGGGGAGGCTCATTGCCACGAAGCCAGTACCAGCAGTTCAGGAGAGTCAGCAAGACACAGTGTGCAGCTCATACATTTTTATAACTGAAGTTATTTTGAGGATTCCTTCGACCAGACAAAGGAAAGAACACTGGGCTTTTTACCCAAAAAAAAGACAAGGGGGTGGGAGGAGGGTTGGAGGGGAATGCAGTGCAAAACGAGAGAATGAGATGTGGGGAAAGAAAAATAAAGACATTCATTCTGTGTCTCACCTACCGGCAGAAGACGACACTGGGAGAACGAGACGGTTTGGTGTGAATGACGAGCGGTGAAAAAATTGGGACCTTGCTGGCGGACTCGCGGTCTTGTCTGATCCGTGACAAGTAGGAAAAGGAATCACCTTCGCTTGCGATGCTGTAATCTTCCCCCACTTGCGTTGTTTTGTTTCTTGCTTTTGGTTATTCAGATGAAGCAAAGAGAGAGAGAGGAACAGATACACTGAAGAGGGGCCCGTCGCTACATTGAATAAGGTAAAGTGTATGTGTGTGGTGTGTGTGTATGTGTTTGGAAGATTTGTACAGTTGCGTGCTGAGAATGTGAATTCTGATCTCTATAAAAACTGATCGCTGAATAGGGGAGGGTGGGAAGTCGGGGAGAGCTAACTGAGGCAGGGTTTTTGAAGGGGCTTGTTCAAAGTTGAACTCACTCTCCCCCAGAGTCAATGTTGCCTTTGCAACGCCGCCACCCCCCCCGCCCCAAGTCGGTAAATTAGAAGCTGTGCATTCCATCAATGTCGGCCAGTGTTTGGGATTGATTGAACATGTTCGCCACTCGGTGCATCGCAGAGAGCCAATGCTGGAGCTCCAGCCCTTTGGAAAGCTTCCCGGCTGCTAACAGGCGATGGGATTTTGTATCCTTTTGACATATTGCAAAAAAGGAAAACGATCGTTCCTGCCATTGCTATCGCCTCATATAACGGGTAGGACAGGAAACATTCCAACTTTCATTTGTGATCTTCACTCTGCATCTGAGCGCTTCGTTCACCCGCTTTGCTTATTTGTCCTTTATGTCGGATTGACTCCTGTTCCATCTACCTTTGCAAGTGCTACAGACCCGTCTCCCCTCCTCTGCCAAGGCGCATGTTATTCGGTTGTATAGACTGGAAAGGCTAATGAGTTAGTCAGCCCGCCTCACCTCCAAACAGCTTCCCCCCTTATTGCATTTAAACGGTTAAACACATACTGAAGCATTTATGGTCTCGCATGTCCCTGTCGATAGGCAGTGAAAACCTTTCATCTGCGCTCACTCTACATCAGCTCGACCGTTTAAAGCTGCCAACTCAAACGGCGCCCATCAGGAAAACTAGACGCTTTATCTACTCTAGTGTTCTATATATTTCACACATAGAATCGGAAAGCAGCAAAATAGGGTGTATAGTGAGCTAAGGTGTGTCCAAGTCCCCTTACACATTTGGGAGACTTCTCCCCGCTAACCCCGCATTGTATGAATACCTAAAAGACCCAGTTCTCAATGAGTAAATATACATTTTTGGCATTTAGGAGTGAGGAGTATACGAGCCCCAATAGCAGGGACATGAGAAAGCCTTTTGTCCAAACACCCCACATTGTATTTTATTTGCTCTTGGAGTTTCTGTGGCGCTTCTTCAACCGGCAAGTAACATACAGCAGCAATGATAACAATTAGGAAATGAATGTGGGGCACAGAATGGTTTCGGCGTTTTAATGTGATCCAGTTTAAGGGTGATAAAATCGCAATGTGCTCTCTACAAGAGACATGTAGAAGCTTAATGGGACTTAGTTGGTGAAGACAGAGGTATGAAATCACACCCACACTGGAATGAGGCGCTGTTTTATCTCATAAATAGCCTGGTACTTAGACGCATTTATTAGGAAAACCAGCAAGAGTTCAGGTTCTTTTCCTCTCGTGTTCACAGGTGGGAAGTGTTTCAAGTTACAGGGAAGTTGACAAATCTACTCTCCCTCTTCCCTCCTTTGCAGATAGATAACTTCCCCAATGCTTCTTCAAAGCCCCTTTTTATCCCCACACAAGGTCAGTGTGAGAAGGCTCATCAACTTCCTACACCAAGCCGCCTACCAAAGCTAATCATCCGCGGGGCAAAATCCGCCCTTGCCACTTACACTCACTCACTGAGCCACCACAATAAAACCCCCCTCACGCCCTCTTCACCTTCTCTTGGCTAACTCCTTAGTGTTTTTCTGCCTTTGACGCTCCTCCAGTTTCCAGCCCAGATTTCTCCTTGGGCCAGTGCGGGGGTAATGGACAGTTATTTTGTTGTTTAACTGACGAGATGTTAAACTGGCAGGAGATTCTTCTTTTAAAAAAAAACAAGAATAAATGCAACCTTCTTCAGGTCAGGTGTAGGTGGGAGTCAGGACGAAGTTATAAATTACTTATCTTTATTAAAAAAAATAATTAAGTTAATTTAGCCAAATGTTTCCGAAGAAGTCTAAGGAAGAAAGGATGTAGTAACCGCTCTATTTTTAACTGTAACTCACAATTGCCGAGATGACAAAGCACATTGCGGAGTGATGGCTCCTTCTCTGATTATCAACAGCGAATATATTTGACAAAGTTGAGCTCAGGGAAATCTTGCGCAAATATAGCCTTGGCAGTGACAAGTCACAGGTGGAAATTCAACCTGCCCTTTGAAAGAAAGCGGCTGGAAACTAAATAAAAGGACACCGAGACCCTTAATATCATGGCCCCGGTGGTTAATTATTTTTCATCCACATATCCGTGAGGTACAGTTTGCAGTATTAGCGGGTGCGAGAGACAACCGGCATTGACCAGGAGTAAATCTGTTCAGACCACACGCTAGCAAGCAAACGGACATCTCTAGATAAATGCGTCCGGGTTTTGAAAAACCCTAAAAGCACAAAATCGCTTCATATCGTGTACATTGGGCTTTATAATGTTCCGTTCTGATCCAAAAATAAAGTGTCTACCACGGAAACAATGTCACCTAGACTAAGAAAACAATTCTGTTGCAATAGGATTCACAATCTGACCTTAGCAGGGTTTTTTCCACCTCCAGTCTAAAAACGTAGCCTTCAAAAAAAAATCATAAAGTGTGCTAAAACCGATTTAGCGTTGAATCCATTTGAATCTATTAAACCCCACTTTAATTAAATATGTAGGAGTTAGAGTTGTACAGTGTATAGCTGTCACGATTGAAAGGCTTCAGAATCCAACAATCAGCTTTGCCATTGAAAATTTAAATATTAGATCTGAACGGTGGGCAAATATAATAGAGTGCACGGAATGTAGTTTTAATCCTTTTTTTTCAATTACGCTTTTATTCCAGGATGAGTATTACAGAGAAAACGTTGCCAGGGAAGGAACCTCCTTTTTCACCCTGATAGGAACAAGCAGTGTCTCAAGCAGTAGGTAGTGCAGTGTGCAATTAAGGTGTGTGTGGGGGGTTGGGGTGGGACAAGAATATAAATATTCACCAGCTCCAACCACATTTTACATGAGGTGGTGACTGTATGAAACAAACCAGGAGCTATTTCACATCTCCTTCCCTGGATGAACAGCAAAGGTATGAACGATTGGGGCTTCCCCCTTGACTATGTACTGTAATGTTTGCATCTCGCTCTGCTCCCCTACCCTCAGGCGCTGATTCTTATTGGGTCATGGGACGTAAACCGAGCGACCCACTTTATAGTTGTGACTGATGGCAGACTGTGTTTGATCGCCAAGATAGTACAGGGTTAGGACAGCAGTTTGGTGCAGAGGGTGGCAATGATAGCCTAGATCTAATCCTGCCCTGGCACGCCATCCAATCAGACCCATTATTTTTCCAGTGGGAGTCTTCGGATCGAAATAGGTGGCAAGGATGATGAAATCCTTTACCCATGGTGAACCTGACTCCACTTAATGGTGCATTCCAGGCGTGCGCTGAACATTGCTGGGGGAAGGGTGCGCTGGAGAGGACGTTGAAGGACACATGTGTCAATTTTGTTGTATATTTGTCTTTTTTGCTTGTCCACTGGGAGGTCTACACCCTTCACAATTGGGACAACCTTCCCATATGTCCTAATTAACCGAGTCTACCATAAACCAATTTCTTTTGTGTGTGGTTCTAAGTACCTTACTACCTCACAAGCATGTGTCTTTGTTTCATATGTTTGTGACAATTACAGTTTCGTCCTTATCTATAATATTGCTTGCACTTTTGTTTTGGAATGAATGTGATGGGTCCTGTAAACATATTTCGGGCAAACGCAAATGCATCAATAATATGACTGGTAGAAGGAGACTGTTAAAGCTCATCGTAAGGGGACCATGCAGTGCTGAGGGGTTTCAGTAAGTGTCCAGATGAGATTTTCAGCCTGGGTCCCGATTGCTTGTATTGATGGATGAATCTGATTACAAAAAGTTGCTGGAGAGACAAATCCTGACCAACATTATTCCATTCCTCCTCGCCCATAAGAAAAAGTAAAAATCCCAATCTTTAATTTCTTTAAAGATGTTTGATGCATTTGAGAAGTTGAGGCTCATTTGGCCCAATCTTCTGAAAACTCACGTTACAGACCAAAAGAGGAGGCATTTACAGCATGGCATAGTCTTATGTAATAGGGTGCTGCGAATTCTTCATATCATTAAACTAAGGTGAATTATAGGAAGCAATTATTGGAAAATAATGCAATGGCTTACACTATGAGGTATATGCCATACTATGATTTAACATTCTCGAGTATACCACAATATACTAAGCTTTGCATAACGATAATAGTCCTGTTTGTTTTATTCAGTGCAGTTGTTTCTGTAAATATAAATTTTGCATATATATTATTTAAAATAATACTTTGCTATAAATTTTAATATCATAGTATGATTTAATGGGATTTTAACTTGCTCACACATAATATATTATACATTGCCTTACATGGGTTTAATATTTATTGCATTTACAGTACATATTCACTCGACCATAACATCCTGTTTAAATAGTATGGAACATTATATATAATATGATAGTGGGTAGATACAATTGTGAAAGCTACCTTACATCCCAAGACCAACTTCAAGCCGTTTGCTAGCTTCATCTGAACCCCAAAATAAGATTGCAGCTCTGAAATTGGTTCCGTAGTCCGCTATGTGCAACAAGCTCTGCTGAGTAATCAGTGAGGGTGGGGATTGGAAAATGTTCTCTGTCTGTTTTAACAGACTGCAGCTATCATGGCAATACTCGACAGTTATTGTGTGATGTTGTCATTGCTGAGGGATTAATAATTGCAATGTAATCGCTATGACTGATAGTTATCAGTTGATTACTGGGGATAAGCCAGCCAGTATTTATTAAGTTATCGCATGTTCGTTATAATCACCAGTTAAAACTTATTTTCAGCCAGATTACAAAAAAAAACTGTTACAGTTTGTTAAAATGCAGTTAACAATGGAAGTAAGGGAGATAATCCACATTAGAGTGGTTTATATACAACAATACTTGTAGTTGATATAATTCTATTATCTAAAATGCCATAAAGCGCGTTGCACAAACATCAATGATACGAGTGATCTGTTAATTGAGCAGTTTTGTTGAGGTGAGACCTGTATAGAATATAACTTGGATTTCATTATATTTCTTTGAATTGTTGGAAAGTACAAACCCATTTAAATCACCATGTAGGACCCTGGTTTGGTTCCTTAGCTGAAGGATATTAACTGCTGATACCGCAGCACTCTCTCAGTACAGTGTTGGATTGTTAGCACAGATTGTGCATTCATTCCGATATCGGCTTTGGATTCACAGATTTCTAACCTGGAGCACAAGCATTATCAACTGTGCCAGGTTAGCATAGTAGCTGATCAACTCCCCATTTTGAATTTAATCTTCTGGTCACCTAATGATAGGAATTGTTCCATTGTCCTTCAGAGGGTACAAAGGAGAGTAGAATAGAAGGAATTAAGGCAGGTTAAATAAATTGGGGATATTTTTCTACAAAACTGGACATTTCTGTGCAACTTAACTGAAATGTTCAAGATTGAGAAAATTTAATTACGAAAAAGAAGTAGAGGGAATTTAGATTAAAAAAAACACATACGTTTTTACAATCCGAAATAGGATTGTTAGGATAATGAAAGTCGGTGCAATTGCAACTTTTAAAAGGGAATTGTTTAAATATTGAAGAAAATACAAGATTATAAGGGAAGAGAAAGCGAATAGCACTGATATTTTTTTCCAAAAATGCTGGCATGGTTATAACGGGTCAAATAGTTGTATGATTCAATATTCAAAACAAAAGCTAAAATTGATACAGGAATATTCTTGATGATAGCAAAGGTTCAAATACCCAGCAACTTTTTCTTTAGCGGACGTTTAATGTAAAAAGGAAAGACTGTGACAAAAAGTGTTAGGCAAATAACAAGGAGAGGCAAGCAGTTTGGATAGGGCAAAGACAATGTCGTTGGGATAAAACGACAACATTGATTGAAAAACTTCACATAATGATATAATAAAACAAAGCACTGTGGATGCTGGAGATTTTTGTGTGTTTCAGGGAATGAAAAAAAAATTTTGTGTGTTTTAGGGAAGGTTAAAAAAAAACACATTCCTTCATATATTACTATTAAGCGAAGATGGGTGAAATTTGCCAAAGATAGATGAGAATTTTTTGGATCAAATGGCCACTTTCTTCCTGTTGCCAAAAGAAAACCCTGTTTTCTTTATTGATGCTGCAGTTAGATTTGTCCAAGTAGACATTTATTAGCACAGCAATGTTATCAAAAGAAAAAAAAAAGCCTAGAAAAAGAGTCATACACAACTTGTCATTACTCTGGGTGTTATATTAGTTCGCTGTATTATCCCCAATCCAATCTTCGTCTCAGATAGTGAATGCAAAAATGGAGTTGCCAATTTGCTTCATTAAGTATTATGCTAATACTTGACAAATATTTACCCACTGGATTCACCACATGGAAAGACTTCAGCAGTAGCACCTTGTTTGTGTGCATTCTCACCAAGGTGGGCATGAAGCCCCAGATATATGAGCATGTGTTCTTACATCTACCCTCCCAGCCCAAAACTGTTGTTCTAATTTCAGAGTCTCTCCATCAACTGTATAATGGTCACCTAAATTGAGGAATACTAACAATGTACACTTATGTAGTGCCCGCGATGCATAAAATGTCCCTGTGTGTTTCACAAGAACATTATCAGAAAGTGTTTCTTTGAAAAAAAAAACTTCTTTAATCAAACTGTTCAGAGATGTTATTAGACACCTCTGGAACAGGTGGGACTTTAACACGGGCCTCCTAGCTCAAAACTGGGGATACTACTACTGCACTACGACAGTCAGAAGAGTTGAACACTGAGCCACATGAGGAGATATCAGGTGATCAACTGGTTAGTCAAAGATATCATTTTCAAGGTGCATCTCCAGGGATGAAAGTTAGACAAAGAAGTACAGATGTATGGGAGGGAATTGGCAGCTGAAAGCCCAACCGTGATGGAAAAGAAATGAGAATTAGAAATAAACAAGGGAACAGAATTGGAGATTTCAGAGCTTTGTAAGGCTGGAGGAGAAAACAGAGACAGGGATAGGTGAAGTCCTGGAGGGCTGTAATTTTGAGATATCTTTGAACACAGTGTCAGGGTTGGGAGTGCATTCCCGAAGCTTTAACGCCTCTATGAGGGAGAAGGAGATAAGTCAGGAGGCAATTTTATATCAGTAACCATTTTGACTTTCAGTCATGAGAATGGGAGCATACTTGACTTCACAGTTCAGCCAGCGGGATCTGTAATTCAGTGTGAGGCCTGACACTGTCTCTCGCAATGTCACTTCGGAATAAAGTAGCCAGGAGCTCGTTGAAAAGAAATTGATTTGAAGCTCTCTGCTTCAATTGCGATTAAACAAAAAAAACCTCCCTGTCTTTTCAATTAGCAATCAGTACAAAGAACGCAAAAATGCCATTGGTTTGTAACTCAACAGGCTCCTGCAACTCGTGAATCTCGTTAAGTTTTTTTTTTCTGATTTTTATAACACCACCATTCTCTTTTGGCCTGGTTTGGGGCTAAATGAAAAATGCATTTGCACCAACTCCCCAGAGCGTTTCTACGACTGTTAGATCATAGGTATAGTTTATGATTAAGTTAGTTTCAACCTGTAGTTCCACGTATTATCTTGTCAAGAAACAGCCTCCGATGCTTCCAGACCAGCCAATATTCGAAACCTAATTCACTGTAAATCTCAATTTCAACAATAAAATAAAGATCCTCCCTGATCTCACTGTACAGTCCCCCAAGAGATGGGTGGGTGTTAGTATTCTCCAAACTTCTTGTCCCTCAACTGTTTCTTTTTGGAGACCATGTCCAGCCCAATTCTCACTCCCAGCAGAAATGTCCTTTAAGACGAAAGTAAAACACAAAAAAAATTGCTGGAGAAACTCAGCAGGCCTGGCAGCATCTGGGGACGGAGAAACTGAGTTAACGTTTCAAGTCCAGATCTCTGATCTAGAGCCATCCAGACTCGAAACGTTAGCTTGCTCTCCTTCAAGCTTTCTTTTTGTTTTCAGTACAGATTCCAGCATCTGCAGTAATTTGCAAGTCCAGTGACCTTTCTTCAGAACTCTGGACCCTGAACCTAAACTTTCTCTCCACAGATACTGCAGAGTTTCTCCATGCAATTCCTGTGTTAGTTTCAGATTTTCAGTATCCGCAGTTCTGTTGTTTCATTTGTTTCTCTCTAGGGGAACACACTGAACGAAGCCTGGCTCATGATCCTGGACTGTGAATGTCAGCAGGATGTATCCAGTCAGTGTGCTCTTTCCCAATTGCAATCATGTCTTCATTGAACGTCCACACACTCAGGAAGATGCAATGCAGCATCTGGATTCTGTCCCTTTTCACTGATCTGCGCTTCAACTCCATTTACCCGCCTCCTATCTATTACTGAGTCGCTCTGAGGGTCACTGGACTGTTAACACTGTTTCCTCTCTCTCGCCACAGATGTTACCAGTCCTGCTCAGTTTCTCCAACAATCTCTGCTTTTGTTTCATTCAGATCTCCAGCATCACAGTTCTTTATTTTAGTTTGGAATCCATTTCAGTTGTGCCGCCCACCACCTAAAGTTAAAAAAAAACACGTCACACAGTCCAATAGAAGATGTATATGGGCAGCTGTCTATGATCATTGGACAGTCAATTTATCCTGGACAGGTTAAAAATTTTGTTCAAAAAAGCATGTAGATTTACTTTAAGGCAGCACATTTCATATTTAGTGGCTGCTTTTGCTACTGTTTACAGCTCAGAAAGAATTATGCTAATATATTGCCCTGCCCCAGCACACTATAGTTTATGAAGTACTGTTGAAGAAGGTCATTATCTTATTGTCAGAAAGTCACCATTGTCCTAGCAAACCATAGGACTGCTGTTTCTTGTGAGAGAGAAAGACATTTGGTGATGGTTTAACCTGAGGGTCACCATGCCTCAGGTGAGGGAGGAGGTTGAGAAGGAGAGTCCTTCATGGGAAACTCAGTTGGTGCGGGAATTGAACCCATGCTGTTGGCATTATCCTGCATTGCAAACCTGCCAACTGAGATAAACTAACTCTCCCCTCCCCTGTCATTAAGACATGGCAATCAATTTGTGCAGATCCAGCTCCGACAGACCTGAATAAGATAAACAATCAGGCGAATTATTTCATAGAAACCGAAAGGACTGCAGATGCAGTAAATCAGAGACAAAAATAGAAGTTGCTAGAAAAGCTCAGCAGGTCTGCCAGCATCAGTGGAGAAAAAGCAGAGTTAATGTTTTGGATCGAGTGACCCTCCCTCAGAACCTTCCTGTGAGGAGGGGTCTCAACCCAAAACGTTAACTCTGATTTCTGCCCACAGATGCTGCCAGACCTGCTGAGCTTTTCCGGTAACTTCTATTTTTGTCTTTGAGGCAAATTATTTCTGTTGGTGTTACTGGAACATAGGAACCTACTATCTTAAGTAGAAATGAGGAGCTAGATTCAAGGACAATTCCTCTACCCTTCTTTGATATATTGTCACAGGGCCTTTTACAAACACCTGAGAGAGCTCAGGGTCTAGAAAGTGAATCTTCATAAAACTTTGTTTTGGCATCAACTGAAACATTATATTTCGTTCTAAGCATGACATGTTAAGAAGGATGTGAGGGCATTTGAGTTAAAGTATAAAAGTATAAGAGGAATGGTTTGATGGGTGTGGTGAGTGATGAGATACTTTAGTAACATGCATAGATGACTAAAGGAGAAACTCAACAGTGCACATCCCTCCATCATCTGTGTTAGCTCACAATATTACAAAAATAATTTTCAAATATAGAGTCATAGAATTGTACAGCATGGAAACAGACCCTTCGGTCCAACTCATCCGTGTCAACCAGATAGCCTAAATAAATCTCGTCCCATTTGCCAACATTTGGCCTATATCCTTCCAAACCATTCTTATTCATGTATCCATCCAGATGCTTTTTAAATGTTGTAATTGTGCCAACCGCCATCACTTCCCCTGGCAGTTCATTCCATACTTGCGCCACCGTCTGTGTGAAAAAGTTGCCCCTTAGGTCCCTTTTAAATCCTTCCCCTTTCACCTTAAACTTATGCTCTAGTTTTGGACTTCCCCACCCCGGGGAAAAGACCTTGTCTATTTACCCTACCCATGTCCCTCATGATTTTATAAACCTCATAAGGTCACCCCTCAGCCTCTGACGGTCCAAGGAAAATAGCCGCAGCCTATTTAGCCTCTCCGTTTCACTCAAACCCTCCAACCGTGGCAACATCCTTGTAAGTCTTTTCTGAGCCCTTTCAAATTTAGCAACATCTTTCCTCGAGTAATGGAGACCAGCATTGAAAGAAATATTGAGCTGAGAAACTTCACTGTATACAAATAATTTCATTGTTCATTGTGTTGACTATATTAGTACTAACACTTGACTTCATTGGAAGGCTAATCTTTTGAGTATAATTCAGTGACATCACAGCGGCATTGTCACATTTCCCACCCTCCTGTGTCTCGCTGTATCACACCGAAAGTTGTACAATTAGTTGGGAGGTGGGGGCCCTTTAAATAAACCTGTGTGTTGCACACTCACTCTGAGCTGTATTGAGAAGTTAAATGAATCAGTGAAGTTGGAGTCCAAAGTGAAATAATTGACTTTAAGTAGATTTCACTGACTGGAAATGCTAGAGCAATTGGTGTATGAGTGCAGATGGTTCCAATGAGATAAGTAAACTCTCTGCAAAATGGAAATGTGAAGGCTTTCAGGAACAATTGCTTAGGAAAATGTAGATGTAGATTATGTTCACAATTTTAGTTGAAGTAGCGAAAGGGGAAATCTTTTCCATGTTTGGTTCCAATGTTATTGCACAGGGTGATAAGTACAATTTTTACTGAGTGCCTGCAGGTATGGATCCCATTCTTAGAAAAGCAAAACACTGCAGATACTGGTGATCCGAAATAAAAGCAGAAATAGCTGGACATATTCGGTAAGTCAGGCAGCATCTGTTGAGAGAGGAACAGATGGTGAAATTTGTCCAGCTCCCTTGGTTGGAGAAAGCCTGTTAAATACTGAAGGGTTTTGTCAACACAGTCCCACCTCAGGGGTTAATTTCTCAGCAATGGTCTTGGAAGTATGGCAGCTGCCTACTAATCTAAGGCTGGCAGCTTCTACAAATAATTGTGTTTCTTTTATTCATTTCATGGGAAGTGGGTGTCACAGGCTGAACCAGCAATTATTGCCAATCCCAAATTCCACCTTCTCAAGGACAATAATACCGTATAGAGCAATAAATGCCACCCATGCCAGAAATGTCCAATTAAAAAAAGAATAATTACTAATGGGCAGTTCTAGATAGGCCAGCATTCACTCCTTCGAAGACAGCAAAGAGTTAACCTCATCACTGTGGGTCTGGAATCACATGAATGCCAAATTTCCTTCCCAAAAAGACATTAGTGAACCAGATAGGTTTTTACAACAATGGGCAGCTTTAGGTTAGCTCTTCTTTCCAGAATTATTATCACTTTTGTTTTAGATTGAATTTGAATTTCACCAGCAGCTTTGGTGATTTTTGAACTGATTTCAACAGGCTATTAGTTGAGGGCTGTGGGTTGCTAGCTTAATGCTACAACCACTGTATCACTGCTTCTCAAAAATTCTATGCATGAATAAGAAAAAAAATATTATTCTAAATTCAAAACTCTTGAAAAAAGGTACTTATGCACATACCTAAGTAAATCACCTGCCTTTCATCATGTCTTAAATAAGGACTTATTCTGTCAAAAGAATAAACACCAAAGCATCCCGTGTGACACTCAGTGGTGCAGATTTGCTGATTATTCAGCCGTGAAGGGTGATGGAATGCTTACCCACCTTGCACTCTCTCTCAACTCATGTTCACTCTTATTAATCCATGAGTGAACAATAGCAGAGGAACTATTTTTTCAATCACAGGTACAAAGATTTCCTCAAAACTTCACTCGATGCTCTTTAAATTCATCAGAAGTAAAATAACAATAAGAGAAATGGTGGTAGGGCGTTTTTATAAGTGGATACCTTTCTATAAGGTTTTAGAAACTAACGAATCTGCAGTATTATGGGTAACATTGGCAGGTCATCAATGTCAGTTATTTTCTGAATACAGTCTTGCAGGCCCGGTTATGTACTAAAAGGTTGGCCTTTGCTTATCTAGTTATATTTTACAGTGCAGTCTAGCTCAGCAATAAACACTCAATAAAACATAACTTTGTCAGTGTACTTCCAGGATTCTCTTGTAAAGATACAAGTCCTGATGAAAAACAGACAAAGAGGTCTCCTTTCTTGCAGTTGTTCGTTCCTTGTAGAAAGGAAAGCCACTAGGCCCCAAATGATTGTGCTGGGTCTATAAAGTTCTATCCAATTAGTACTGCTCCCTGCAGCCCTGCAATTTTATTTTTCTATTCCTCTATATAGCTATCCATCCAATGCAATTCTGTAAGTTAACATTGAATCTGCTTCAATCACCCTTTTAAACAGCGTGTTACAGATTACAAAAACCTGCCACATAAAAAATAATTCTTGTCAACCTCTCCCCAGATTTCTTTAGGCAATTATTTGAAACAGCCTGGTCTGATGTGAAAAGCAAAATCATTGCCTCGGGCAGAAAACTGTCTCGCTCCAGGATCTGAACCTTAATGTAGTCTTGGACTTCAGTTGCAGTCTGGAACAAATGTCAGCCATGGGTCTGCATGGCTATTGTCGTACTTCAGCTAAATGTTAGAGGTTCCCTTCTATATTTGGAGAACAGTAAGTTCCCTTGAAATCATCCAAGTCTAGTCCCTCAAACCGCCTAATCAAATTTTAAAAAATGCCTAGTACTCCAGCTCTTTGCTGTTGTGGACAGCAATGCAAAACAGTGACTGTGTTTAGCATTCTCTACATCCAAAGGGCTTAACTGAGGATCATATTAATCTAACTCAGAGCAGGAGCAGTGGGATCCAGTGGGACAATGGTTTTAGATCTTGTGGTCACTTTCCACTGAACTTGCAACTGATCCCATCAATATCCTGGCATCAGATTGGCGTTGTGTTTATGGACTTTAAAAAGTTATTCAGAGGATTACCAGGATAGGTACTGAAAAACTGTTTCCCCAGGCTGCAGAGTCTAAATATCGTATTAAAGCTCCAGAATAAAAGGTCAGTCATTTAGTGCTGCGCTCAACAAGAATTCTTCTCTTTGAGGATTGTGAATCCTTATCATTCTCTATCCCAGACATCTATAGATGCTGAGCCACTGATTATATTCAAAATGGTAATAGAATTTTGGGCACTTAGGCAATCAAAGGATACAGAGATAGTGTCAGAGGTGGAATCAATATTAAGATCTACCATTGCTCCTGTTGAATGGTAGAGCAGGTATGAAAAGCCAAATGGCCTCCTTCATCATCTATTTCTGTTGTTCTTATAATAATCATTCTTACCAGAGTTCCACAGCTGACATGATGTTGTATGAGCTAATAATGATTCATTAAACTATTGGCTGTTTGCTGCATTAGGTTTTAAAATGGCAAGATCTACTAGGGCTCCAGTTCAGAAGTGGAGGTGTAGTTGGCCGTCAGGCTTAATTTATTTAGGAGTTGCAAGCTAACCTACTCAAAAATCTTGGACTAAAATGCTCTTTGCAGTCCTTTCCCAAAAGCAGAGCCACATAAACTACTATAGATAGACTGCAGTGTCAAATAAAATGTTTTAAAGATGCAATGCATCGGAGAGATTAAAATGTTGTGGCACACAAAGTTGAGCTGACCAGTAAAAACACTGTTTGATCATCAGATCACAATACAGACTGGGAAGCCTTTCAGCTCCCCACAGCTCTTGGATGAAAATCTTACGGAAATAAATTTCATGTTAACTCTATCTTAATGGACAAATTCACTTTCCCCTCAGAACAACATAAGAAGCAGGAGCAGGAAAAGACTAGGTGGCATTTGAATCTGCTCTATCTTTCAGTAAGATCACAATTGATCTTTGATGTTAACACTTTCCCTATATCTCTTGACTCCCTTACAATATAAAAAAAAATCTTGGTGTAGAATCTTATAGGGGTCGAAGTGACATGAGCGAAATTTGTGGCAAATCAGACAAAACGTCTGGTGAGACCTCTTGACGTCAGAGTAACATGCTCCATCTTTATGCATTTTGTCGAGTGGTATAGTGAGTTTCCTGCTAGGCAGCGGAAAGTTACAAATTAAGGGGGAATTATAGATTATTAAATGCTTTATTAATGCAACAAATTGTCTCCTTAATATTCAGCTTCCTAACTTGCTGGGTTACAATTGCAAGATTCCACCAATATCTGTTGGTCTTGCAAAAGGGTCCAAGTTATGTTCCTCTTCCTAAGTGCAGTGGACACATTTCCATTTATTCATTCACAGGATGAGGATGTTGCTGGCTAGGCAGCATTTATTGCCCATCCCCAATTACCCAGAGGGCAGTTAAGACTTAACCACGTTGCTGTGGGCCTGGAGTCACATGTAGGCCAGCCTAGGTAAGGATGGCAGTTTCCTTCCCTAAAGGACATTAGTGAACCAGATGGGTTTTTCCAACAACTGACAATGGATTCATGGTCATCATTAGGTATTTTGTTGATTTCAAAATCCACCATCTCCCATGGCAGGATTCGAGCCCGGATCCCTGGAACATTACCTGGGAATATGGATTAACAATTCAACGCTAATACCACAAAGCCACTGCTGCCCCATAAACATTAAATACAGTTTAAGTGAATACCATATCAAAAAATGTTTAATTTACTAGAAATGACTTGTGTACACAAATTAAACCATTACATTTTTCACACTGTTTTCTTTTGGAGTAATTTTCAATGATTTCATATCAGATAATCACAGAAGAAGTCATAGATACCTTTATTAATCATGCTTAGCTGTGTTGATAAATTATCGGTTGTAAAAAAGCAGCACATGTTCTTGTTCTTAAAAAGAAATCAAGGAATTCCTTTTTGTATAAAGACAAAAAAAGAAATTATTGCATCCTATTACGCTGCCTGAATTCATGGAAGATTTTACGTTTGTAATTATGTGACTGAATTTTGGGGAAATGTGTGGCATGACCTAACTTGTCTACTTTCCAACAGAAACTCCATCCAATTATCTTTTTTGAAATAGTTATTTGGTAGTGCAGAACTTGAGTATTGCTGAAGAAAGATACATTTTGTTGAAACTTTTCATCTTTTGCTCCTCAGGACATTTCACAAGAGTACCAATAAAGGGGAAAACCAACATTTATACTGAATGAGAGGACTGATTGGTGGACTCTAAGACTTTACTAAAGCTAATGCAGGAGTTAATGACTGACCACCTTAGGGTTGTTCCTAAAAAAATACCCATTTACTTCAGATGACCCTGGAAATGTAAGGTGTCTGACACATGTAAGCAACAGGTGGAGTTCACTGTTTCCTACTGTTACTACGCAGGAGCAACATTGATGGCTTTTGCCACTAAAAAGATAGTACCACCAAGCCAAAAAGGCTTCCTGCCTACCACACAAATGAAAAACACATTTAAGCTGTATTTCCCAAAGCTTTTTAGAATTCATAGAATTATCATAGAATTCCCCAGAGTGTGGAAACAGGCGACCCAACAAGTCTGCATTGACCCTCCGAACAGCATCCCATTCAAACCCATCCCCCTACCCTCTCCCTGTAACCCTGCATTTCCTGTGGCTAATGCACCTAACCTACACATCCCTGAAAACAATGGACAATTTAGCATGGCCAATCCACCTAACTTGCACATCTTTGGTCTGTGGGAGGAAACCGGAGCACTCGGCAGAAACCCACGCAGGTACAGGGAGAACATGCAAACTCCACACAGACAGTCGCCCAAAGCTAGTTTTGAGTTTGGTTCCTGGGTGCTGTGAGGCTAACCACTGAACCACCATGCTGCCCCTTTTGGACTGAATCATCCCACTTCAGCTGTTTGCAACAAACTTGGTGTTGACCACACCCAGCCAACCGTGCCCACAACACAGTGTCCAATATTAGATGTGATTTTGGAATTTGGCAGCATTTGCTGGATAATCCTGAGTATATGAAGAATTCCACAGGGAACCAGGTTAAGGTTATCAGTTGGGCTCACAGTGTGGTTCACTGTATGTACAGGAAGCTACACATATTAGTACACAGGATGTTATCATTTGCATACAGAAAGAACATACGCATATTGCATCTGTTTCTTACAACTCAACAAATAGAGTAACAACTATTCACTAGTTTATTTCTCAACACAATGCCATGACTAATCAGAATCAATCTGTTTGGTATGAATTCTAAGCAAAGCCTGGTTGTTAACTGTCAATCATTACCTGCTGCTTTTTCCATGGAAATGCCGCTACTAATTAGAGTCCACTTGTCAATTCATCAACATTCTCCTCTCATGCAGTATAAATTTTTTTTTCCCATGTTAGTGTTCTTGTGAAATGTCCTGATTGGTGCAAGATGATATAGTTTGGACAAAATGTGTCTTTTTGCAGCAGTAATCTTTTCCTTAGGTCCTGCAGCTTGCTGAAATGAAGCCACTGATATGCTGACTAAATATTACCGAACATGTAAACCGCTTAAGCTCTTAAAGCTAGAGACAATGTTTTGAAATCAATGTTTCTCCCTTGGAAAGAAAAGAAATATCTGACCTGAGTTGCAGTGTGGTGGTTGAGAATCTATACTTGAATTGATTGTCTATACCCTTGGAATGAAGGAAGATTTCTTAATCCTTTTAATGAAATCATACGTTTAATCACTTAATATGTTGAGGACTTGCTTATAGAAATCTTGATTGTATAGAAAGTCTACAGGATAGACTGTATCCTTAGCACCAATGAACTTGTAGAAATCTAACAATTTACAATCTTGCATTACCTTGATTTTCCGAATTTTCATCTTTCTTACATAACATGATCCCCCCATCCCCAAGACTTCCTCCAGCTCTACAACCTTCAGAGGTATCTGCTCACCTCCAATTCTGACCTTTAGCACATCCCTCACTTCCAGTGTTTCATCATTGATGCTCCCGCTTTTTAGCTTCCTTAGTCCTAAGCGCTACAATTCCTTCCTTAATTGTTTGTAACTCTCAACCTCTCTCTTCTCCATCATTATACTCCTTAAATGTGCCACATTTAAGCAAGCTTTTAACTCTGATGTGATATTTCCTTTATTGACAGTGTCATATTTCTTCAATAATATGTTACCAAATCAGATTATAAGTGATGCGTTCTGTCAATAAATTGTGGGCTTGCTCATTTGGTGCTCATTTGGACAAATGGATGAGTGAGTGTCGTATTGAATCATACAAATCAGAAAAGGTCCTCTTTGATCCTTGGTGCATGCTGAATTAATGATCTCTCTCTAGGCAAAAGTAGAAATTTGCTACAACTTGGTGAACTTGGGAAGGAGAAGTCTTCCTAATTTTGATCACTAAGCAGCAACTCTCTAATATTGATCAACATGGTAGAACATGTGGAGAGGAGTTCAGGTTGGTCACTGGAATGGCTGCATAGTGCGTATGTTACTCAATCAATGATAGAATTATGGAATCCCTACAGGGTGGAAGCAAGTCATTTGGCCCATCAAGTCCACACCATCCCTCCAAAGAGCATCCCACCCAGACCCACTCCCCTACCCTATCCCTGTAACCCTGCATTTACCATGGCTTATTCATCCAACCTCCACATTGCTGGACACTATGGGCAATTTAGCATGGCCAATCCACCTAACCTGCACATCTTTGGACTGTGGGAGGAAACTAGAGCACCCAGAGGAAACCCACACAGACCTGGGGAGAATGTGCAAACTCCACACAGACAGTAGCCCAAGGGTGGAATCAAACCCGGGTTTCTGGTGTTGTGAGCTAGCAGTGCTAACCACTGAGCCACTGTGCCAATGATCATAGCACACAAGAATAAATCCCAATATCATAGCTGGGGATCTTAATCAAATAAATAAATACGGATTCAAAACTAAACTGCTGGTAATGGTAACCATGTAAATACCAGATTGTTGTAAAAATATAACTGGCTTAAGTATATTCTTTCAGGAGGGAAATCTGCCCTCTGTGCTTGGTCTGTCCCACAAGGGACTCCAGACCCAGAGCAATATGTTGGATTCTGAATTGACCTGGGATGTTACATATTTGTAGGAAACCATGAGGACAAATAACCTTCACGTCACAACGGTAAATGTTACCTTGTCCTCTACTGACAATGAAAGTGAATCACCACCATGTTGTCAAGATAAGTGAGAGGCTGGTAATAATGCTGGCCTTGCCTTCATGTCCTGTGAGTGCATAGATTTTATAAAATATTTGGCAGTCATCACAAGATCTTTTAACAGCCACAATTTACTCCCTTCCTCATATCATGATGCACATTAACCAAGATGTTGTACAACCATGGCTCAGTATGACCATCAATCAGGTCAGTTCAGCTACTGTCATTCTAAGACAATTATTTGGCAAAGAGTTTACATTGTATGAAATTTTACAGGTGACATGACCCTGACTCAGAGGTGTATATCAGTTTCACTGGGAGTTGAGTAACAATTGTTTTCAGATTATCTGAAAGGAAACTGATGTCACTGTACATTTGTAAATATTTAAAAAGAAACGGGAGACACATTTTCTCATGAAGAAAGTTGTTGTGATCTAGAATGCACTGCCTGAAAGGGCAATGGCAGCAGATTCAACAGTAACTGTCACGAGGGAATTGGACAAGTAGTTGCAAAGGGAAAAAATAAATTGCAGGGCTCCAGGGTTAGAACGTTGCATGTGGGACTAATTGGATAGTTCTTTTGAGGAGTTGGTTCAGTCCTAATTGGCCAAATGGCCTCATTCTTTGAATCAAAGTGCTCTTTAAAGCTGTGAAATGGTAAAGGTTATGTTATAGAAGCAAGGAAGTAAACTAATGACTCTCCCTTATTATGTTTCTAGAACATTGTCATGAATGAGCAAGCCATGAACTCGACTGATAGATTAAAGGCATCTCTGTTGTTTACACTCAGTGTCCTGTAGACACACCAAAAGCACCGTGCAAGAAAGCCTGATTCACTACATGACAACCTTAATGACTTTGAACCACAAAAGACCACAGTCATAAGGAACATTTACTGAGGATTTTTTTCAGTTTCTCGTCACGTGCGCCCCTGCTTGACTTCCCACTGCTGCCACTATCCCATTCCAATCCTTCAGAAACCGCCTTGGAAAGCAACGGGATAATGGCCGAGAGATTGGGGACAATGCTGATGGATTTCTGGACTCGCTTGATGCTGGCATGGATTAGCGTGCTTCCCTTAGTGCAGCCAATCACAATGGACCCTCCACAGAGTTTGCAGGACGGAAGTATCTTGGCATTGAATGGGCTGAATGGTGACCCTAGCGCTTTCAACCGTGCCAAGAGAGGCTGGGTCTGGAATCAAATGTTCGTGCTGGAAGAGTTTTCTGGTCCCGAGCCTATCCTCGTTGGCCGGGTAGGTTTGCAAAATTATTTTTGTGCAAGCGTGTGCCATAAATCATGATGAAGTGATGCTTCTTATTTGATAGATTGCTTTCTCCCTCGCCCTCTTAGTTTCAAAAACGTTATGGTGTGTATGTTGCCGAAAGTTGTGAGCAGGGCATCTGGGGTCTTCATAATCCCTGGAACCAAATGCCCACCTCCATAACCAGTGAGAATGAATAGGTTTGTGAAGGAAATAGCAAAAGAATGGAAAGTGAAGTGAATTGGAGTCAAATCAAACTTAGAAAGAGGGATAAAGAGAGGAAAAGACTAAGAATAAGAAAAAGAAATAGACAACAAAAAAAAGTTTAAAAATCTAGAAAAAAAAATGAACTACCTGCAGGAGTGATACTTAAGAATTCAGTTCTTCTTGTAATGGACCAACGCAGTTAATTTGCATATACAATGAATAATTATTATATCTTTTAAAATGATCATAGTTTGTTAAGCAGCAGCTCAAATTTCTGCAGCGAATGTAATATATGAATCTGGCAAGTTCTAAATAATAAAAGCAAAATACTATGGATGTTGGAAATCTGAAACAAACACAGAGAATGCTGGAGAAACTCAATTGATCTTAGAGTAGGATAATAGGTCAGCACAGCATTGTGGGCTGAAGGGCCTGTACTGTGCTATGTTCTATGTCTGGCAGCATTTGTGAAGCGAGAAACAGAGTTAACTTTGGAGTCTGGTGTGACTCTTCTTCAGAGAATCCCTACAGTGTGGAAACAGGCCATTCAGCCCAACAGGTCCACACTGCCCCTCCAAAGAGCATCCCACCCAGACCCATTCCCCTATCCCTGATTTCCTCATGTCTAACCCACCTAACCTAAAGATCCTTGGGCACTATGGACAATTTAGCATGGCCGATCCACCTACCCTACACATCTTTGGACTGTGGGAGGAAACCAGAGCACCCAGAGGAAACCCATGCAGACACAGGGAGAACGTGTAAACTCCACACAGACAGTCGCCCGAGGGTGGAATCGAACCCGGGTCCCTGGCACTGTGAGGCAGCAGTGCTAACCACTGAGCCACTGTGCTGTCTAGAAAAGGGTTCTAAAGGGTTTTTGAAGAAGTCACAACAGACAGGGGACATGAACTCTGTTTCTGTCTGCACAGATGCTGCAGACCTGCTGCGCTTCTCCAGTACTCTTTCTGTTTGTTTAAGTTCTTGACAATTAGAAGGTTAAGGATGCACACCATTGGGTCAAAAAACAGGCTGGCATAAATCAACAGCAAGCTCTACATCTTGCAATAAATGAATAACCTTGTTTTCTCTTGTATGAGGTGGGTTACACATTTGTTAGCTCCAGAAGCGTTAATGAAATCACTTGTAAATTTTGTTTTAATATCTTGCTGAATTTAATGACAACTGCTAAACATAAAAATAAATGCCCTTTTTTTAATTTGTGGGCAATAGAACTGTTGTAACTAATTGAGCTGCCTTTAAGTCCATATTTGGAGAGGGTTAGTTCTGTCTATGGTATTACCACATCCCAATGACTACAACATCACAATGAAGTAACAACATTGCATCCAATGTTCAGATTACGGCATTTATCACCTCAAAGTTAATTCCTATACTTGTGAAATAAATTATGCTTGTTTTGCAGTTTAGGTTTTTTTTTTCTGGAAGTCATGGATTTGTATGTTGTGGCATAAAGCATGGCTTATCAAGTGTCACTAATTCCAAACAAAGCCCCAAACACTCAGTTTACAGGAGTAATGTTCAGTGTCAAACTGGGCCAAGGCTGTCCCAGGTTCCATTGGATTATTTAACTGAGACAGAAGCATCAGTCAGTATAGCTCAACAATGAAGTAACCAAGCAATGGATGAAAGTAGTAAAAAAGAACAGAAAGTGCTGAACAAACTCAACTTACAGAATACTGAATAGCTTGGACAGAGTGGATGTTGGGAAGATGTTTCCATTGGCAGGACTCGATGGCACACCTTTAGAGTAAAGGGAAGGCCCTTTAGAACAGAGATGAGGAGAAACTTCTTCAGCCAGAGAGTGACTAATCTATGGAATTCATTGTCACAGAAAGCTATGGAGGCCAGGTCATTGAGTATATCTAAGACAGAGATAGATAGGTTCTTGATTGTCAAGGGAATCAAAGCTTACAGGGAGAAAGCAGGAGAGTGGGGTTGAGAAAGTTATCAGCCATGACTGAATGGTGGAGCAGACTCGATGGGCCAAGTGGCCTAATTTCTGCTCCTATGTCTTACGGACTTATGGTCTAGCAGCATCGCTAGAGAGAGAAAGAATTAACATTTCAAGTCTGATATGACTCTTCTTCAGAATTTTGGATCATATTGGACACAAAATGTTAATTAACTCTTTGTTCTGAATTTTTCCAGCACTTTCTTTTCAAATTTCAAGCAGCTGCAGGATTTTTCTTTTAATTAGGTGATTGTACATCAATAGAGAAACATCTTTAACCAGACGTGGTGAGAAAAATAGAACATTCTACTACAAGAAATCATTGAAGTAAATAATGTAAGTGCATTAAGGGGAAGTGATAAGCAGGCAGTAAGGGATAGAAAATATTGCTGACGAGATTGGGTGTCGAGGTCTAGGAGCAAACTCAGATAGAGCATAGATGCTAACCTGGACCTGTTGGGCTGAATAGCCTGTTTCTTTGTGAGAAATTTGGAACAGCAGGATGAGATCTTGGAGAATGGAGTGATAGAACAAGAAAAGGACATCCCAGTATTTTCCAGCTGCTTCAGGAAAGGAGGAAACTTAATTGAAGATATAGAAGAAATATTTTGCTTTGCTCTGTGGCTACTGAGGAACGAAAGTGTTGAAGGAAGGTAGAGTAAGCGCTTAGAGATATTTAGCTCCCAGTAATATACAACTTGGCAGAGTTATTATACACTTAGTGATATATGTAACACTGCAGGAGGGAACAAAAAGCATGCTGTGATTCTGAAACTTCTCGGTCAAGATATATCTCCACAGCTACTTGTCAAATTACAGTGGACTTGAGAAAGCCAGCCCACATTCTAGACTACCACATCAGGAAGGATCCCTGTGTTTTATGAACACAGGAAACAAATTTTAAAAAGCAACAATTTGTAGGTTATTTGAGTCAACAACGAAAAGCAATTACACAGTGGGGGTGCTGATAGCAATAAATAGGACAAATAGCAATAAAATTAGAAACTGCTCTTTCAGCCTGATTTAGGTGTTGGAGACGTTTGGAGAAAATTCTCTATGTGCATAGATTTAGACCGAATCTACATCACAGGAACAGACCATTTCCCCCAGCCAGTCTATGCCAGAGTTCAGGCTCCACTGGGCTAGCTTCATCTCATCTCAACCAATGATAATATTCCTTTCTATCTTATGCATTTATTGAGCTTCCTTTGTTTGCCTCAACTATTCCTTGTGGCATAAAGTTCCACCTTCCTAGCACTGTCCAGGTGAAGATGTTCCTTATGAATCCTCTTGTTGATTTCTCAGTGACCATCTTATATTGATGCATTCTGTTTTTGATCTTCTTAGTGTAAGCTGGAAATTTAGCACATGGACAACCATGAAGCTGGCATTCAGTAGTACAATGGCATTGGGTCTTTATAAATATTTAGTGAAATTAAGACAAAAGCTACAAAAACAATGGAACCAACCTGCAAATGCATATCTTGGTTGAGAAGTCTTTTGTCTCTGTCGCTCTTTCTCCATAAGGCCTGTCACTTCACCCCAGCCTGTTGAAGACACCCTTCCTCCATGGAGGATCTGTCTAGTTTTTGACTCAGTGTCCCCTCTCACCATCACCACTTCAGGCCACACAATTACTACTCTTGTCACTTGCAAACAGAATTGTTATCTGTCACCTCACCAAATAGAAAGGCACATTGTAAGATTGTAAGTCTGCAGGAAAGTAGATATAAGTACCTCTTCTGCAGAAATCACTAGAGTAAGAATATCTGTAAAGCAAGGAAGGAATAGCACTGCTGGAGCTAATGAGACCAGCCTCAAGAAAGAAAAGGAGATATTTCTAGTCTAGCCAGGTATTCATGGGCTTATCAGTCTTAAACTTGTGCTCTCCATGCTTAATCTCACAACTTCAGCCACTGTGATGCTTCCTTTCTGCTATTTCTTGTGACAAGACAGTCCAGTATCAATGTCTGCAGTCTGTTTCTGAGTGAAGGATGCATTGCATTTTCGGGTCAGCAAAAGCTCTATTTCACAAAATGTATTCAATAACAATGACAAAGGAAACAACGGCAGCAGGGAGTAGTAGCGTAAAAACAAAATAGAACTTTTTATGTTTGATGATTTCTTTCATTTGTGACTGGAGTGATATTTTCCGTGACACAATTAGGTCTCTCCAAGAGATTAGTCAGATAGGATTGTTGTATGAGGTGATGCTATATAGACTGATCTTCCTCTTATGTGCACAGAATTCAGCTGTATTACGTGAAGGCTCTCTGTAGTTTATCCAAATGTCACTGTTGAGAGGTCCGTAATAAAGCAAGATGCAAACTAAACTGTGTTGAACCCAGCTTTTATCTATAATTTTCACAGAGGTTAAGTTTTGAAGTGACTTTTTTTTGACAAGTGCATATAAAGTAGCGATCTCAGATAAGTCTCGACTCTCTGGTCTTTCAAAGCTAGCTTGGTAAGTCCCATAGTGCCAATGATTTACAGATCTCTTTTTTTTCATTTGAATCTGATAAATTACTTAACACAAGATTAAAACAATCCTCCATCACTTCCTTCCTGGAGAATTTCAGAAGAGATTTCTGTGGGGATTTTACTTTTCACAAGTAATATTTTGATTATTTACAGAACAATGGTTTAAAAATTGCCATTAGAGATTCACAATAACACTTCACTCATTTATTTTTCTTCTATTCTCCAATTCAGCCTGATGCAATCTTCCTTATGTATTCTCATTACTCTAGATCCTAGTGTTAGTCATGAGATAGCTGGTTAGCATACTTGCCTTTGAGTTATGTGTTCAAACTTCACTTCAGGGATTTTGAGTGCAACATCTGAGCTGACAATTCCTGTGCAGTACTGATGGGTAGAGGTGCCATTTTTTAGGTGAGATGTGAAACTGAGATGCGGACAGATGAAAAGCACCCCATAACATTGTTTTAAAGAGGTAGAAAATCTGCCCATTGCCCTGGTCAATCTTAATTTCTCAACTAATATGGCTGAAACTGCTAATCTGGTCATTATCACACTGCCAACTGCAGGAGTGTGTTGAGGTCTTTTCCCTGGATGGAGTGGGAGGTGGCATGTGGTGTGGGGATGGGGATGGGTTCAAAACTAGGTAACATATTTTTAAGGTGAAAGGAGAAAGATTTAAAAGGGTCTCAAGGGACAACTTTTTCGTACAGAGGGTGGTTCGTATGTGGAATGAACAGCTAGAGGAAGTGACAAGATACAAGGTATAGTTACAACATTTCAAGGACATTTTGGACAGGAACATGAATAGGAAAGGTTGAGAGTGATGTGGGGCAAATGCAGGCAAATCGGACTAGTTTAGTTTGGGAAACTTGGTCGGCATGAATGAGTTGGACTGAAGTGCCTGTTTCCATGAGAATGACTCTATTACTTTATGATTGTCACGTTTTCTAAATTACAACAGTGGTTTCTAAAATACACAATGTATACAGAACGCATATAGAAATCATCAATACGTGAAAGCACTTTCTGTGTATATTGAGGTAATGAAAGTTACGATAGAAATGCAATCTTTATTTTTCTATTCTTATATTCTATCCTAGCATCACCTATTTCTGAAGCTCCATATCTCCCAAACTATTTCCTTGTACCCAGCACTTACCGACTTCAAAAATCATGGGTCTTAAGAAATTGGAGAATGCCTAGGCCATTTCACCCATTAAATCTGCTCCTCCATTCAGATACAAATAACCTCTAAAGAACAATAGAAAAGCAGCAGGAAAGGAAATGAGAAACTTGAAAAAATCAGAATCACTTAAATAAACATACTAAGGAAACGGGTAGGACTAAAGGCTAACAAGTCAGATGGGCTTGATAGCCTGACTCCTACGTTCCTAAAGAAGTGGCTGCAGAGATAGTGGGTGCAATTATTGTAGTTTTCCAACATACATTAGATTTTGTAACAGTCCCAGTGGATTGGAAAGCAACACATTTAATACCATTATTCAAGACAGGAAGGAATCTAAGTAGAAAACTTTGCCCTCGTTAGTCCAACATCTGTTCTTGGCAAAATTCTATAATACACTATTATGGAGGTGGAAATTGGACATTTTGAGTCAACACAGCTATGTTGACATGGAAGCACATTAGATAGACTTATTAGAGTTCTTTGAGGATGTAACAAACAGCTCACATAAGGAGGAAACAGTAGATATAGTGCTTTTGGATTTCCAAAAGGCACTTGATAATGTAGCATATAAAAGCTCTTGCACTCGATGAGAGCTTATTATTTTTGGGAGCATTGTGTCAGAATGGATAAAGGATTGGACAGCCAACAGAAAGTAGAGTTTTGGGTTAATTAGGTCATTAGAAGATGTAACTAGTTGAAAACTACTGTGATTGGTATTGAGCCTACCGCTAATTAGGATCTATATTAATGATTTGAATGAAGAGACTGATGTTGATTATTCAACAGTAGAAAAGAAGACAAATTGAGAGGAGAATGTACATTGACCGTAAAAGTCTGAAATGAATTGACAAACATTTTAAAATGGAGTATAATGTGGAAAATTGTGAGATTGTCCACTTTCACAGACAAAATAGAAAAGCCAAATATTATTTAAATGGAGAGAGCGACACACACTTTTGTTTTTCTTTTTATATATGAGAGGTTTTCACTGTTTCACTGCTTTTATACCTGTTGCTAGTTTTCTCACAACTTAATTTCTCTCCATTTCCTTTAGCTTTTCTAATTTGCAGGTTTCTGAACTGTTCCCAATCTTCTCCGTGTGCTAAACTTTACAAAGTTATACATTATTTATTTCAAGTTGATAACATTCTTAAATTCCTTCTTTCACCAATAGATTATGAATGGTCTTGACAGTCTTTAAATTATTATCACTATAATTGCATTTATTGAGCATCATGAAATCTCTCCTTAAGTGTCTGCTGCTGTTTCTTTGCCATCTCACCTTTTAGTTAATTTTCACATTGTACTTTAGGCAACTTTGACTTCAGACCCATACATTTGCCTTTATTTAAGATTATGGCTCTTTGCTCAGAATATGATTGCTTATCCCCAAAACGAATATGAAATTACATTATATTAGGATCGCTCTTACCTAGAGGACCCTTTATTGTAAGGTAATTGATTAATCCTGCCTCATTATATATTACCAGATCCAAAATGACCTGATCTCTGCTTGGCTTCTCAAATGTATTGTTCTAAGACGCTGTCACAAATATTCTCCACAAAGATTGTGTTGCCAATTTGGCAGGGTCAATCTATATGATGCTTAAAATCTCTTGTAATTATTGCAGTATCTTTCTTACAAACCCATTATTTCTTGATTTTTACTATGTTCAACGTGTGGGTAGTACTTGGTGGGAGGCGAATCCGTAAACCACTTCTTCAAATAACTTTGTTCATATTGAACCAATTTTATATATTGAAAACTCGAACCAAGATCATTACTCATGACTATACCAGACTTATATTTTAGTGACAGTGCCACCCCACTTCTTCTCCCATTCTTCCTGTCCTTCCAAAATGTCAAATGACTTTAAATGTCCCAACCATGTCACTTTGCAACCATGTCTCTGTAATGACTATCCTATGATGCTCATTTACATCTACGCTTACTACCAATTTATCCACTTGTTATGAATGCTGCCTGGATTTAGATAAAGAGTCTCAAATTCTTTCTTCTTAATATTTTTCATACTCTATCCTTATTTTCTAGCACTGCTTTATATTTGTACATTTACCCCTTTCTGCCTCACTGGTTCTCTTAACTACTCCATTGCCAGTACTGTTGCCTTGTCTTTTCTCTTTAACTTCCTCCAAAACTGCTGTCGTGTGACCTCTCTCTCATAATTTAGTTTAAAGCCCTAACTCTGTGATTCACCAGTACACTGGTCCAAGCATGGTTCAGTTAAAGGCTGTCCTAATGACACAGCTCCCTCTTTTTCCTATACTTGTGCCAATGCCTTATGAATGAGAAAAAAAATCCTTATGCGCTGATCTTTGAGCTGGTTCAAGTCTGTCATCTTATTTACTCTATGTGCATTTGCTGTGACACATGTATGTAATGATTTTTAAAAAAAGAGTTCTCCTTTTTAATTTATTTCCTAGTTGTTCATAAACCGACAGCAGAGTCTTGTTCGTACCCCAACCTATGTGGTTGTCTGGTACCTGTATCTATCACGATGGTTAGGCCCTTCCTTCCCCACTCCAACTTTCCCTTCCATTCTACCCAGAGGGAAAGACCCATAAAACTGGATTTTTTAAAAAATTCAATTACGGGATGACGGCATTGCTAGCTAGGCCAGCATTTATTGTCCATCCCTAATTGTCCAGAGGACAGTCATGAGTCAACCACATTGCTGTGGGTCTGGAGTCACATGTAGTCCTGACCAGGTAAGGATGGCAGTTTGTTTCCCTAAAGGACATTAGTGAACCAGATGGGTTTCCCACAATCTGATTCATAGTCATAATTAAACTCTTAATTCCAGATATTTATTGAATTCAGATTCAACCATCTACTGTGGCAGGATTCGAACCCAGGTCCCCAGAAAATTACCTGGGTTTTTGGATTAACAGTCTAGCAATAATATCACTAAGGACATTGCCTCCCCTCCCCTCCATATAGGTCTAACTCATCTTGTATTCCACAAAATGGAGCTTCAGAATGACCGGTACCTTCATTTGCAAGTATCATTGTTCCTTTTTTTCCCCATCTGGGCACGTAGTAACTTTGACAACAGCCAGGTAACACAAGCTTTATACCCATGCTCTGAATTGCAGAGTCCAGCATTCAACTCCCTAAGTATATTGTCCTGTACAAAGATTACATTCCTTCTTGCTCACCACCTGAAAGGTCCCAGACATGACATTGGCATACTCAATTTGCTCAAATCCATGCTGTTGTTGCTCACAATCTGCAAGAAATAGAAAACTGTTGGAAAGGTTCAAGAACTAGTTTCAAGGTAAATATTTTTACCCTTTATTGCATGCTTTGATAATCAAATAGGAATGAGAAATGGGAATCTGTAACTTTGGTTTGCGGAATTGCTGGGAAAAAGAAAGCTGGCTGAAAGGTATCACTTACAGACATCAAAGGCTAGATGAAAGACTTACTAATGATGGTAGAATGAAAGAAATGTAGGATTGCATGAGAATTGAACTAGATTTGAAGAATATGATTTAGATTCAGAAGACAAGTGCAAGACAAAACAAGGCAAGGTCATGCATCATAAATGAACTTCCTGGGCACTGATAAGTCACTCGATGACCATGCCACTGATTGATGTTGCTTGAAACTGAAAGTTTAACTTTGTAGCAGCCCCACCGTCCTGCAATTGCTTGGATTCTGCTCATCTCATTCTTTTTCTGAAGTGATAACCAGATCAGTTTTAGTTGGAGGCACCAGTGCGATTGCATGGAAACTTGGAAGCTCCCTTAAGTTCTTTGGCAACCACTTTTATGTCAATTAAAACATAATTTACTTCCCTTGAAGCTGACGAAAGAAGAACAAAAATGTTTCCAGCCAAATATCCTTTCCTCCATTGAAAATACATATGCAGGGAAAGTAAGTGGAATTTCAACTTGTAAAAGTTGATCACTCATCAGTGTCATTTGAAAAGAACGAGAGACAGAATGACCAGTACCTTTGTTTCCAAGTATCATTGTTCTTTTTTACCCCTCTGGGTGAATAATAACCTTGTCAACAGCCTGGTAACACAAGGTAACACAAGAACATTTGGAGATATCCTTAATTTTAACCATATCCCACTTTCTGTTTCTTACTTGCAGACCTGCTATTTTTCTGTCTGTGCTCAATTGCTGAAGCATAAGAAAGGGAACAATTGAAACTGCGGAGCCTCATTCCTCCAGATAATGAATTGTTGTTGGAGAGTTTTCAAATTTAACTTCTTAATTCAATTTTTCTTTTCTGTCACTTTTTTTTGCCCCAAAGCTAATTTATTTCTTCTTTATTTTGTTCCTCTCTGTGCCTGATTTCACTCTGTCATCGTTTTCTATCATTTTTCCTTTAAGTCTTTCTTAATCCTTAAATCTTATTAATGAAGGCGATAATTTTTGTTCTCATCATCTGCTAAGGTCCAAAATGTACCTATCAATATTGTTGCACCGTTATTAATTGGTGCTTTCAGCAAGTTATAGTGCAAAGCTTTTCAAGTTAAGCGTAGTTGAAACCATCTAACTGGGCACATATGACATATATTTCAACAAATCTGGTCTATTACTGAGGTTTGCGTTGGGTGTTTGAAGAAACAGAGAAAAAGCTTCAACAGAATGTATTTCACAATAGCTCTGAATTATTTTATTAGAGTCAACATTTTGGAGAAACCCCCAGTTTGATTTAAGAGCTGACGAAATTAACACTGACTCAGAAATAGGAGTGAAATGGTTAAGGTCACATAGGGTATAGTGGCAGAAGCATGTTATTCACACCTTGGAGCCCATTTTGCAGTTCATGACTTGATCTTGTACTGAAACATCGCCTTTTCTGTACTTTTTTTTTATTCCTTGGCATTGTCAATATGTAGAAATCTATTGATGCCACTTGTGAATATTCCAAGATTCACCATCCTTTCACTGAAGGAATTCATCCTCATTTCAATCTTCAACGGCCCGCTACTTATTCTGAGGTTATGTCCCTGGTTCGAGACCATGTCCCTCATGTTCCCCACACCAAGCCAACCACCTCCAACACCCTCAGCTCTGTCACCTGAGGCTGAGATAGATGGTTTCTTGGTCAGGAGGGAAACCAAGGGTTATAGAGAAAGGGCAGGAAAGTGGATGTGAGGATTGTTGGATCAGTCATGGTCCTATTGAATGGTGGTGTAAGTTCGAGGGCCAAAACAGCCTACTCTTGCCTACAGCCTACAGCCTACAGCCTACAGTCCTGAAGAAGGGTTCTGACCAGAAATGTTGAATTTCCTGCTCCTTGGATGCTATCTGACCTGCTGTGCTTTTCTAGCTCCATATTTTTTGATTCAAGCCTACTCTTGCCCCTCATTCTTGTGGACGTGTGGTCTAGAAACAGCCTTTGATACATCAGCAAGGCTGAAAAGAAACATAGAAAGTGGATAGGAAGTGACACAGTTGTTCAAAGCTTGTAAATGAAAGAACGAAAGGCGCTATATTAGAGTCATAGAGTTATAAAGTCATACAGTATGGAAACTGCCCCTTTGGCCCAATTCATCCATGCCACCCAGGTTTCCTAAATTGAACTAGTTCCATTTGCCTTTGTTTGGCCCACATCCCTTCAAGTCTTTCCTATCCATGTACCTGTCCAAATGTGTCTTTTATATGTTGTAATTGTACCAGCCTCCACCATTTCCTCTGGCAGCTCATTCCATACACGCACGATCCTCTGTATGAAAAAGTTGACCCTCAGGTCCATTTTAAATCTATCACCTCTTGCTTGAGACCAATGGCCTCCAGTTTTGGACTCCCCTACCCTGGGGAAAAGACCTTTGGCTATTCACCTTATTTGTGCCCCTCATGATTTTATAAACCTCTATAAGATCATTTCTCAACATCCTACGCTCCAGAGAAAAAAAGACCCCAGCCAGCCTCTCCTTACAACTCAAACCTTCCAGCCTCGATAACATCCTTGTAAATATTTTTTGCATCCTTTCCAGTTTATTAACATCCTTACTACAGCAGCGCGACCAGAGTGTGTATGCAGTACATCAAATGTGGCCTGACCAATGTCTTGTACAGCTGTAACATGAGTTCCTTTCAGGGAATATGTTTTAAGAGGTTGCAGTACAATGAAATTCTGCTTTACCAGTGAGGAAGTAGGGAGGAGGAACACAGAGTGTTTGGAATACAAGCAACAACAAGGAAAAATGCTCAGAGGTGCAATGTCAAAGGTGCAATGTGATAAAATATGACAGCCATAAGTGAGGATAAAAGCTGAAGACCGAAGGTGACAGATAAATCCATTCTGTCAGTGTGGACAGGTATCCAGGAGTGTGTGAGAGAAGTGAGAAAGCTTCCCGTGTGTAACAACATGAAATTCAACTCTTTGTCAGCTTTAGTCTGGAAGATGTTATTGTGGCAAGCAGTTCAAAAAGTGTCAGTGATGAAAGAGAACAAAGTTAACACATACAGTTGAAATAATAAGACATCTGAACGCTAATGACTACACATCCATTGATGTTGATTCAGCTCACTCTCACTCAACTTCCATTCTGCCAGTTCTGAAGCTGCATTCACTGCCTAAGCAGAGATAGTCCAACGGGGGGGAGAAAAAAAACAACACACAGAAAGGGAATCAATGTCAATAGGGCACTATCTTTATTTAATAAAATGTGCATTGGGATACCACTCTTTTCTTAAATGCTCTGCAATCATATTCACTCTGCACTGACAGGAATGAAGTTCTGCTCAACCCAACTGCAACTTGTCCTCATTTTTCAAGGACCGCAACTTCCCCTCCACAGTGGTCGAAAATGCCCTCGACCGTGTCTCCCGCATTTCCCGCAACTCATCCCTCACACCCCCTCCTGGCAATAACAACCAAAACAGAATGCCCCTCGTCCTCACGTACCACCCCACCAACCTCCAGATCCAACGCATCATCCTCTGACAATTCCGCCATCTGCAATCCGACCCCGCCACCAAAGACATCTTTCCCTCCCCACCCTTATCTGCTTTCCGGAGGGACCACTCTCTCCACAACTCCCTTGTCCGCTCCACACTCCCCTCCAGCCCCACCACACCCGGCACTTTTCCCTGCAATCGCAGGAGGTGCTACACCTGCCCCTACACTTCCCCCCTCACTCCCATCCCAGGCCCCAAGAAAACCTTCCACATCAAGCAGATGTTCACCTGCACATCTGCTAATGTGGTATACTGTATCCGCTGTTCCAGATGTGGCCTTCTCTACTTCGGGGAAACCAAGCGGAGGCTTGGGGACCGCTTTGTGGAACACCTACGCTCGGTTCGCAACAAACAACCGCACCTCCCAGTCGCGATCCATTTCAACTCCCCCTCCCACTCCTTGAACAACATGTTCATCCTGGGCCTCCTGCAGTGCCACAATGATGCCACCCGAAGGTTACTGGAACTGCACCTCATATTTCGCTTGGGAACCCTGCAGCCCAATGTTATCAATGTGGACTTCACAAGCTTCAAAATCTCCCCTCCCCCGACCGCATCCCAAAACCAGCCCAGCTCGCCCCCGCCTCCCTAACCTGTCCTTCCTCCCACCTATCCACTCCTCCTACCCCAAGCCCCACCCCCATCTCCTACCTACTAACTTCATCCCGCCCCCTTGACCTGTCCGGCCTCCCTGGACTGACCTATCTCCTCCCTAACTCCACACCTACACTCACCTTTACTGGCTCCATCCCCGCCTCTTTGACCTGTCTGTCTCCTCTCCACCTATCTTCTCCTCTATCCATCTTCTATCCGCCTCCCCCTCTCTCCCTATTTATTTCAGAATCCCCTTCCCCTCCCCCATTTCTGAAGAAGGGTCTAGACCTGAAACGTCAGCTTTCCTGCTCCTCTGATACTGCTTGGCCTGCTGTGTTCATCCAGCTTTACGCCTTGTTATCCCAGATTCTCCAGCATCGGCAGTTCCTAGTATCTCTGTAACAGCTCTATATATGCTTATGTCAAAACAGCAGTCAGGGTGGCACGATGGCTCAGTGGTTAGCACTGTTGCCTCATAATACCAGATACCTGGTTTCGTTTCCAGCCTCAGGCAACTGTTCGTGTCGAGTTTGCACATTGCCCCTGGATTTCCTCTGGGTTCTTCGGTTTCCTTCCACAGTCCAAAGATGTGTAGGTTAGATGGATTGGCCATGCTGAATTGACATTAGTGTGCAGACTAAATAGATTAGACATTGGAAATGCAGGATTATAGAGTTGGGGATTGGTTCTGGGTTGGAAGCTGTTTGGTCGGTAGTGGACTGAATGGCCTGCTTCCACACTGTGGGAATTCTTTGATTACACAAGACCTAGCTCCATGGGAGCCCTGCACTGTCAGAAAGTGCCATCAGACTATTTCAAATGAGACTAAAAAATCTAATCTACAGCAGCAAATCAAATTTATAAAGCTCCTTTGGCATGATCAAACGTCCCAAGGCATTTATTGTTGTGAAGAAGAGCAGGAAAGTTCTCCCCAGTGTCCTGAAAAATATTCATCCTTCAATTGCCACCACTTTTCTATTTCTGGCCTCATAGTCTGCTCACGTGGGCACCAAAATTTGCTTCATTAAATAATGTTGATGCTTCAGCAAAGACTCCTCTGGCTGTTTTTGACCAACACAGATGCTGAAAGCCTTTTTCTGCTCTATAGACCTCAATGACTCCAAAGACCTTTGGAATATCCTGAGATCATAACTGCCTAAATTCAGTGTGGGACTCAAATATACAACGATCTGAACCAGTATCATGACTGTTTGCAGCTCAGCTGAAGTAGGAATGGGAGAATATAATACAAAGGAGGTGAGAGTGACTGCCCTTAACCAAAACAGCATTGACCTGACTTTGAACCTACATTGCTGTTTCTGCAGTAGAATTATAGAAAGTTATTGCGGTCACAGACAGATTTCAGGAACTCAAGGAAGTGATCACTACCATATACTAAATGACAATTAGGAATGGACAATAATTGCCAGCAAAGGCCACATTCCATGATTTTTGTTTTTGTTTAAAAAAGTAGAAATATTTTCCAGTCCTCACATTTCTCACAAACTTGGAGATGGTTACAACACAGAAGGAGACCATTTGTTATGGCAGGAGGACCAAACTACCTATTGTCATGATTTCTCTGCAGCCTTGGCATTTTTGTTTTCAGAAAATGATCAAACTCTCCGTTGAAGTCTGAATTGAATCTGCCTCTACCACACGCTCAGATACTACATTCCACTGCATTTCACTGTGTGAAAAGGTTCCTCCTCACATTGCCGTTGTGTCTTTTGCCAGCTACATGTCCTTTCTGCTTCTTTATCATTCCAACATTGGAAACTATTGCTCTTGATCTACTCTGTCCAGCCCTCTCATGATTTTTAACATTTCTGCCAAATTTCTTCTCAACCTACAAGGAGATGATTCCGAACATCTAACATTTCAACATAATGTAAAAACATAGAAGATAGAAGCAGGAGTAGGCTATTCAGGCTCTTTGAGCCTGCTCTGCCATTCAATAGGATCATGATTGATCATTGAGCTCAATACTCTAATCCATGCTCTCCCATATCCCTTGATTCCTTTAGCCACAGTTTACCTCCTTCTTGAAAACACATATTTTGGCCTTATCCACCTTCTGTGGCTGTGAATTCCAGAGGGTCACCACTCTCTATGTGAAGAAGTTTCTCCTCCTTTTAGTCCTAAAAAGTTTACTCCTTATCCTTAAGCAATGAACCCTGGTAACTGAAGCTCCTCATAACGTTTTTGAGAAGATCTGTAGCTTGGGTCACGGATGAAGTTATAGATTTGCTTGTCAAGCCGTTGCAGATGTTTTGACATCCTGCTAGGTCACATCGCCAGTGCGCCTCCAGTGAAGCATTGGTGTTCCATCCCATTTGTTGTTTATGTGCCTCGATTGGCTGGGGTGGTTGGCATTACTTCCTGTTCTGTTTTTCAGTGGTTTGTATATCGGGTCCAGTTCAATGTGCTTGTCGATGCATTTCCGGTTGAAATGGCAGACCTCCAGGAATTCCCTGGCATTTCTCTGTTTGGCTTGTGTTATTATGGATCTGTTTGTGTATCCTTATTGTCAGTTTTCTTCCAGTTTGGCCTATGTAATATTTTTCACAGTCCTTGTATGGTATTTTGTATATTAGATTAGTTTTATTGGTTGTGGATATGGGATCATTTATCTTTGTCAGTAGCTGTCGCAGGGTGGTTGTTGTTTTGTGGGCTACCCTGATACTTAGGGGTCTGAGTAGACTTGTGGTCATCTTTGATATGTCCCTGATGTACGGTAGGGTGACTAATGTTTCTGGCCATGTTGTGTCTTCTTGTTGTGGTCTGTCACGGAGGTAACGGCAGATTGTGTTTTTTGGGTATCCATTCCTTTTAAAAACTCTGCATAAGTGCTCTTGTTCTGCTTTGTGCAGTTCCAGATTGCTGCAGTGTGTTGAGGTTCGTTTGAATAATGTTCTGATGCAGCTCCGTTTATGGGCGTTGGGGTGGTTGCTGGAGTAATTAAGTATCTGGTCCATATGTGTTGTGTTTCTTTACACATTAGTGTGGAGTTCCTTATCTCTTCAGGCATCATCAGCATGGCCCAACTTTCTCTGTTACTTCATCAAAAGACTTAGTAAAGTTAATTATACATAACTTTCCCCTTACAAATTCACACTATCTTTTCTTAATTAATCCACATTTGCCCAAATAAGTATTAGTTTGGTCCCATGTTATTGTTTCTTAAATCTTGCTCCTCACTGAAGCCTGAAGACTGGGCAATAGTTGCAGGACTTGTTTGAAAAGAATGACAATTTTGTAATTTTCAATTCCTCTGGCACCATCTCTGAACTAAAGGAAGACTAAAACTATAGCCAATGTCTTCTTAATTTCCTAACTCATTTCCTTCACAATCCTCAGATGTACTTCACCCAATCCTGATGTGCGATCAACTTTAAGTACAGACTTACTGTCTGATAATGCATCCTGTGTCTGAGCTACCTTATATTCAACATGACCTAGCCAGTACATGCTACCTTGGTAAAGTCAGATGTAAATAATTTATTTACTATTTAGTACGGGAGGTGTTAGTCTAGTGGTATTATTGCAAAATTATTAATCCAGAGACTCAGGTAATGTTTTGGGGACCTTGGTTCAACTCCTGCCATAGCAGATGGTGGAATTTGAATTCAATGAAATAATAAACTGGAATTAAGGGTCTAATGATGACCATGAAATCATTATTGATCGTTAGGAAAACCCCATCTGGTTCACTAAGGTCCTTTAGGGAAGGAAACTGCCATTCCTACTTGGTCTGGCCTACATGTGACTCCAAACTCACAGCAATGTGGTTGACTTTTAATAATTAGTGATGGTAATAAATGCTGGTCAGCTAGTGATGCCCACTTGCTGTTAATGAATATAAATAATCTTAGTTATGCCCCTGCCTCCTTGTACAAATCTCCTTTCAAGCCATCATTGGTCCCACTCCTCACCATCACTTCTTTTTAACTATTTTTATGCTGTGGAAGCTTTTAGACTCTATTAATATTGGCTGTAAGTTTAACTCATGATGTGCTGGCATTGGACTGGGGTGGATAAGGTCAGAAATCACACGACACCAGGTTTATTTGAAATCACAAGCTTTCGGAGCAATAGGATAAATGATTTATTTTAGGTCAGAAGTCACACAATACTAGGTTGTAGTCCAACAGGTTTAACTGAAATCACAAGCTTTCCGAGAGCTGCTCCTTCATCAGGTGAAGTACCAGTTTAATTCATGTTCTGTCTTTGAATCTTATTTTTGCTTTTTTCAACTCTCCTGCGAACCGTTCTTATTTTGCTTGGTTCTCATTGTATTATTCATGTGACAACTGTCATGAGTGCTATTCATGAGCATCTCCCTGCATTCAAAAGAAAGTACTCGGGGAATAGCCTTTTCAGATTTGTCAACCACTCTAATTTCATTTTAGTACTGGAGATGCATGCACCTAAGATGACATTGTTGTCCTTTTAATGTTGAGAAGCAGTTTTCTCTGTCTAACTACTTCAACCTTTCCTTTTACCTTTGACAAAAATGTAGAGTTGAGGTTAAAATCAGGTCAGCCATGACCTTGCTAAATGTTGAAACAGGCTTGAAGGCCCAAATGGCTTACTTGTTCATGTGTTCTTATCTTCTCACAACTTCCTCTCCTGACCTCTCCTTGTAATGATTGTAATGAGGTCAGCCAGCTGGGCATCACAGATAATGAGCTTTTAACCTGGTCCACTCAGGGACTCCTGGCTGACATATAAAAAGGGTGAGTGCCAGAGATACTGGCACTCTGGAACCTGACTCTGAATGAGGCAGCACTATGGTCAAGGACTGTTCATGTGTAAGTAAAGGATGACTTGGTGATGGGGTGCCAGCCTCTGTGAAGTTATTTCACTCCTCTACGGGCCATGGGCACTGGGCAGCTTCTTGTACTCAGTGCTGGAGTTGTCATTAAGATATTGAAAAGGCAATGGGAGGGGTTATGGGGGTTTGAGGTGGAGGGATGTGGAGATTGTGCTGGGGGTGGTGGGTTTGCTTATGCGTGTGGACACCATCAAATGTGAACTGGTGTAAGGATTGTCTGACCTGTAAAAGCTTGCATTTACATGACAGATATTCTGGGTAAAGTTGTTGCCTCCACTACCTTTCCAGTTGACCTTAACAAACTTTGCATAAGTTAGCTTGGCAACTTTTAGGTTATTGTTGACTAGCTGCTCCATAGAGGACACAACGCTATCACTTGCACTCTGACCTCTTCTTCTTTGTCATGAATATCATCATGAAAATAAACAGATGTTCAAAATGCCAAATTCAGCGAGAACAAAATCTCAAAGTTCCTGATGATACCACCTCCCTCGAGTGATGAATCAGTACTCCTCCATGTTGAACATCACTTGGAAGGTACTCGGAGGTTGCTATGGAAACTGCATGTTGGGTCCAAGGGGGACAGATCAATATCTGGGTTGGAGCATGGGCTGTAACCGGGGAGAGGGGCAGTCAGATCCCTAATGGGAGGGGCTGTTAGGTATGGCAGTAGGAGAGGTGTTGAGCCCTGGGATGGTGGGGTGGTGTAAAGTCGAGTTCCATTTGGCATAAAGAGCCTGGAGGAGTTGTAGATGAGGGTGTGTGTGATAAGTTACTTGAAAGTTAGACTAGGTTTTTAATAGTCCAACTTTTCCTGGGTAAATGTGAACTGCAGCCAAACTCTCAGAATTCTTTGATGTAAATGGAAATTTCTGGAGAATTTCAAACACAAGGAAGTTGTCCATCAGAATCTTCAATGTCTTGGGCAACCCCCAATACAGTCTGCTACAGAGGGGTTTCTGCAGAGTCCTGATATACTATTCCCTTCAATGCTTGCAAAAACAACCATCTGGCTATTGAAACGTCCATTTAGTGCTATTAAAGTTTTCAAACAAACATCTACCAGCCAGGTTGCTTAATAAAGACAATCATGGCTTTATTATCAAAGTAAAATGTATTCAATAAAGGTGCAATAATTAGTTAGCATATACATTTGGTATATGCAAGAATAAATACTTATCCTTATAGATATCTGAAAAATGTATACACAAATGCTCTTCAGGGAAAAAAAAATTCCTGCATCTTGTAGATAGTACACACTGCTGCTCCTGAGCATCGGCGATGGAGGGAGTGAATGTTTGTGGATATGGTACCAGACAAATGGGCTGTTTTGTCCTGGATGGTGTCAAGCTTCTGGAGTGTTGTTGGGGCTACACCCATCCAGGAAAGTGACAGTATTCTATCACACTCCTGACTTGTGACCTGTGGACAGAATTTGGGAAGTCAGGAGGTGAGTCACTCACCTAAGTATTCTTAGTCTATGACCTGGTCTGGTAGCCACTTTGTTTATGTAGTGAGTCCAGTTGAGTTTCTGGTCAATGGTGGCTCCAGGACGTTGATAATGGGGGATTCAGCGAGGGTAATGCATTGAATGTCAAGGGGTAGTGGTTAGATTGTCTCCTATTGGAAAGCGTCATTGTGTGGCATTTGTGTGGTGCGAGTGTTACTTGCTACTTATAGAATCACAGAGTTATACAGCTCGGAAATTGACACTCCGGTCCAACTTTTCCGACTGACCAGATATCCTAAATTCATCTAGTCACACTTGCCAGCATTTAGCCAATATTCCTCTAAATTCTTCCTATTCATGTACCCAGATGCCTTTTTAATGTAAACGTTTTACCAGCCCCCACCACCTCCTCTGGCAGCTCATTCCATACATGCACCACCCTCTGCGTAAAAATGTTGCCCCTCAGGTCTGTTTTAAATCTTTCCCCTCTCACCTTAAATGTTTTCCCTCTAGTTTTGGACTCCACTACCCGAGGAAAAAGAGGGCTGTTCACCCTATCCATGCCCATCCTGTATATGGTCAGCCTCGGCCTCCGATGCTTCAGGCAGAAAAGCCCCAAACTATTCACCCTCTCTCTTTGGCTCAAACCCTCCGATCCTGGCAGCATCCTTATAATTCTTTTCTGAACCCTTTCAAATTTAATAACATCATCCCTAAAGCAGACATCTTGATATATTTGAATGTGGACTGCTTCAGTATCTGAGAACCTGCAAATGGTGCTGAACATTGTGCAATTATCGGCGAACATCCCCACTTCTGACCTTATGATGGAGGGAAGGTCATTGATGAAGCAGCTGAAGATGGTTGGGCCGAGGACACTACCCTGAGGAACTCCTGCAGAGATGTCCTGGAGCTGAGATGACTGGCCTCCAACAACCACAACCATGCTCTGATGTGCCAAGTGTGACTCCAACCAGTGAAAAGTATGCCCCTGATATCCACTGATCCCAGTTTTGCTGAGGTTCCTTGATGCCACACTTGGTTGAATGTTGCCTTGCTGTCAAGGGCTGACACCCTCACATCACCTCTGGAATTCAACGCTTTTGTCCATGTTTGAACCAAGGCTGTAATGAGGTCAGGAGCTGAGTGGCCCTGGCGGAACCCAAACTGGGCGTCACTGAGCAGGTTATTGCTGAGCAGGGGCAGCTTGATAGCACTGTTGATGACACCTTCTATCACTTTACTGATGGTCGAGAGTAGACTGATGGGGTAGTAGTTGGCTGGGTTGGATTTGTCCTACTTTTTATGTACAGGACATACCTAGGAAATGTCGAGTAGATGACAGCACAGTAACTGTAACTGTGCTGCAAGATCTTGGCTGGAAGAGCAGCAAGTTCCAGAGCTCAAATCTTCAGTACTATTGCTGAAATGTTGTCAGGACCCTTTGAAGTATCCAGTGCTTCCAACTGTTTCTTGATATCATGTGGAGTGAATCAAATTGACTAAACACTGCTATCTGTAATGCTGGGGATCACTGGAGGAGGCACTTCTGGCAGAAGATTGCTGCGAATACTTCAGCCTTAGCTTTTGCACTGAGGTATTGGGCTCTTCCATCATTGAGGATGGGGATATGTGTGGAGCCTCCTCCTCCAGTGAGTTGTTTAATTGTCCATCACATTTCACAACGAGATGTGAGAGTCAATGCTGAAGACTCCTGGGGCAACTCCCTCTTGACGAAGTACCTCTGTGCTGCTGCCTCTGCTCGGCCTGTTCTGCCAGTGGGATGGGACAAATCCAGTGGTGTTTGAACATAGTCATACTCATGGAATCATATCTGATAGACAATGTCAGATTATTGCTTGACTGGCCTGTGAGACAGCTCTCACAATTTTGGCACTAGCCCCCAGATGTTCGTGAGGAGGACTTTGCAGATTTGACGGGGCTGTTTCTGAAATTGTTTTTCTTTCTCAGGTGTCTTGGTCAATTCTTGGTGGTCTGTCTGGCTCATTTCCTTATTGAGTCTTTGTAGAGATTATTATAACTGAATACCTTGCCCAGCCATTTTAATTGATAGTCAACCACATTGCTGTGGCTCTGTTGACTTTCTGATTTGAAGAAAACACTTTGCCAAATGGGTTATTCTTGAAGACAAAAGGATAAAAGCATTAGAGTGATGGATTCTGTGGTTCTCGTGACCTGCATATGGTTGAGTCACTAACCATACAGCGTTGTTTCTGGATCCTTGCAGACACAGCCTGCTCAGGAAGTACAATCATGTGCTTTTCTTTCAATCACTCTTGGGAAAGAACAAATAGATTTTACCCTGAACTGATGCACAAGGTTTACATTTCAGAAATGGGAGAGATCAGGAGTGCAAAAACAGAAGTTGCTGGAAAAGTTCAGCAGGTCTGGCAGCATCTGCGAAAAGAAAATCAGAGT
>NC_063346.1:7393545-7420491 GCF_021869965.1 Rhincodon typus
CTGCTGAACTTTTCCAGCAACTTCTGTTTTTGTGCCTGATTCACAGCATCCACAGTTCTTTTGCTTTTTATTGAGATCAGGAGTGCAGCTTGTTTTTAGCAGGCTTTTCTTCAATCCAGCTCGTTCTAGCAGGTCTTCTTCTAAAGGAACCAGAAAACATCAAGAACCTTTCCAAGCCAGTCACAGTTTAAAACATGCCCAAACAGAGTGGACAAGAAAGCAAGCAGTTACCCCCAGTCATGTGATATCGAGGGAGCATTGTTACAAAATCTCAAATGTCCATATTGAACCTTCAATGATCTCTTTTAAAGAAACCAGTTCAGGTATGAGCACAAAACTTACAATTTTTTTTTCCATCACAATCCTGCAAAGCATAAGTCCTCCAAGCAAGATGAAATATAAAGCATTTTAACATGCCCATCTTGGAATAGCGAATTACTATTTTTCAATGTGTTTCAATGGAATGTGTGAACCAAAGAAAAGTATTTTAAAAATTAAGATGCATTTGCAGAATCATTCTTATTTGTTCTTTAACTGTAGTCTGCATAAATAAACTCTAATGTCTTCACAGTATTTAGACAATTTAAACAAGATACCATTTTTGACAAAGCACTGGCAATTACATTTATTTACACTGGGAATAACCTCTATGCTATAATAGTAAACTCCATAAAAACAGTCTGGCATTGTTTTTTCCACAAATGATCAGTATATACCAATGTTTCTCTGTAATTGTGATGCACATATACTTCAAACTGTTTAAGATCCAGTAAAAATCTCAGAGTTTCCTTTTCTACAAGCGTGTATCTTTTTTGGTGTCAATTTATTTCTCTGGATTCCTTGTACCTGATTCATCCTCTTGCAACCGAACCACACCCACTCCCAAATCATTACAATCAATTGCTACTTTGAAGGGCTGATTAAAATTTAGTGCAGCTCACATCAGTGCATTAATCAAAATGGCTTTTTCTTTTCAAAAGATACCTGACAATCCCCTGACCATACTACCTTAGCTTTCCTTCGGAACTGTTCTGTCACTGGAGCAGCTATACTGCTGGAATTTTGTGTAAACTTTTTTTAACACTCATGCATCCCCATAATTTTTATCATTTCTCTTTTACGTTTCACTATGACTTGTACTATTGCTACTATTGACGGTACTTGTAACTGTATCAATATATCATAATTTGGTTATTCACACTTACGCAAATCCACTTTTGGCAAGGTTTGTAACTAAATGAACTGACGGTGATTTCCAAAATACCACTTCCATTTGTTTCAAATAATATTCCCAATTACAGTCTCACTTTTGTTCTTTGCAGTTACAGCAGTACATCATCAAGATAAACTCCATAATTAGGAATATTTGCTGTGACTTATTACATCTGTTGCTCGAAAGCTGTTGCAGTATGTTTTTTTTAACTAGGATGGCCACACCTAGCACTGGGAAAGATCATCTGATGTCACAAGGACTGAGATCCCTTTAGCATTGAGTTCTATGGAACTTTAACTTTTAAAAGATGACTTTGGCAGAAAGATCTGGCACCGCCAATAATCCCAATACAACTTTTCAAGCGAAGAATTGTGTAGGAGTAACAAGGTGTAGAGCTGGATGAACACAGCAGGCCAAGCAGCATCAGAGGAGCAGGAAAGCTGATGTTTCAGGTCTGGACCCTTCTTCAGAAATGGGGATGGGGGCAAGGGAGCTAGGAAATAAGTAGAGAGGGGGGGGGGGGGGCGGGGGAAGGTGGGTGGGATGGTGATAGGTGAATGCAGGTCGGGAGTGGTGGAGATTGGTCAGTGGGATGGGAGGGGCAGACAGGTGGGAGAGAAGATAGACAGGTTGTGTCAGGAGGCGGAGATGAGAGGGAGGAGTGGTCATGGGATGAGGCCGGGGGTGGGGAGATTTTAAAACTGGTGAATTCCATGTTTAAGCCCTTGGGCTATAGGTTCCCGAGGCGGAATATGAGGTGCTGCTCCTCCAGTTTGCGGGTGGCGTCATTGTGACACTGGAGGAGGCCCAGGATGGACATGTCACCCAGGGAGTGGGAGGGGGGAGTTAAAATGGTTGGCGATCGGAAGGTGTTGTCGTTTGTTGCAAACAGAGCGCAGGTGATCTACGAAATGATGTCCGAGTTTACGCTTGGTCTCGCCGATGTAGAACAGGCCACATTGGGAGCAGCAGATACAGTAGGCCAAGTGGATGGGGATGTGCAGGTCAACCCCTGTCTGATATGAAAAGTTTATTTTGGGCCTTGAATGGAGGTGAGGGGGCCGGTGTAGGGGCAGGCATAGCACTTCCTGCGGTTGCAGGGAAAGGTGCTTGGTGTGGTGGGGTTAGCGGGGAGTGTGGAGTGGACAAGGGAGTTGTGGAGAGAGCTGTCCTTACAAAAGGCAGATAGGGGTGGAAAGGGAAATATATTTTTGGTTGTGGGCTCGGTTTGTGGGTGGCGGAAGTGACAGAGAATGATACGCTGGATGGGGTTAACATCAATTTAACTGGTGAGGTACTTTTCTAAACTTCCTTCAGTTTGTTAATGAAATAAGAAAGAGTTTAATTGTTTTACACCCAGATTCTGAATTTCCTGGATGAAAACCAAAATAATTGAAGATGCTGTAAATCAAACAAAAACAGAAATTGCAAGAAAAAGCTCAGCAGGTCTGGCAGCATCTGTGGAGAGAAATCAGAGTGGTCGAGTGACTGCAGTTCTGAGGAAGGGTCACGACCTGAAATGTTATCCCTACACAGATGCTACCAGACCTAATGCTATGTTCTAGGCTTAGCTCCTGCAAGCAAGCGAGCAGATTCATGCTGGAAATTCTCTCTGCCTCTAGTTACTTTGTTTCACAAAGGATAAAGCTGCATGGGAGGTTGAGATATTCTCTTATTTGGTGAGGGATCCACTGGGAATGATCATCAAGCAGAGATACTTGCCATGTGTTCGGTGTGTCAGTCTCTGCTGTGTGCTTTGCCTGGAGCTGTTGTTTCCATTGTGCGCCTGGGACCAATGATTTTCATCACAACCAGTTCTGTGTTTATCTTTTTGAATCGAGACTCAACATCATTTTGCGAGACTTAACACTGTTACCTAGATCTTGCAGCACACATACAGACTGTTCACTCCTACTACTCTGGTGTGTCTGCTCCAGATAAGTTTTCTCCTACCTTGCATCATTTACTTAAAGTTGTGTATTCCTTTATTCTTTTACAGAGCTAATGCTGAATTTGAATGTAGCTGAAAAGAGAGATACCTTGCTGAAGCATCTTGTCTTCAGCCGGCACCTTTTTCTCCTGGAATATAAATTGTTGTGACACTGGATTAGTAGCACCCTGATTACTCCTTAGATATTTTAACCAACCTGTTCACACACCTCTAGAGCAGGTGGGATCTGAACCCAGGCTGCCTGGATCAGATGTAGGGACACTACTATTGTGCTACAAGATCCCAAATGACCATTTTATACCATATACTCTTCCAACACGTTCTACTGATTGTTAATTGCATGTTAATTTTACTGTTAAGACAATAGGACTTATTGAACATGTGAAAGTTTCAGATAATCAAATATTTGACTGTGGAAACAACTTGACATCTAACAATGGTTTTCTTTTCAGCCATTGGTTTACTTCACAAAAAAGAAAAATTTCTGCGCTGTAACTGCTCTGTCTCCTTGGCTTCACTTGGCCTCACCATTTCTACTGGAGAAGCAACAACCTTTGCTCTTGCCAGCTCATTTCCAAGAAGCAAGTAGATTCTGTTTATGGACAAACCACAGATGACCCACTCAGTAACCATTCAAATATTAGATTCCCCTCTAGGTGCAGCCAATACAATGGTACGACTGTTTATTCCCGCTCATAATGTGGACTGAAATATTGGCATTCCTGTCACTTTTCAATGGTAAAGTCAAGTTTTTCTCCACAAAAGATTTTGAATGCCTCCTGTATCTCTAAATATGATAATAGAATTATTTACTTCATTCAAGAAATAAAGAGTCAATTTTCCTCTTGACAAAAATTTCTCGGAACTCACAGATGATCAGATGTTTACAACACAAATAAGGAGGACATTTAGCCAATGCTAGTTAGTAAAGATTCATTTTCCATTTCCATTTCCATTTTCCATAGTTTGACCTACGGGTCTCGAGGCTATGGTAATATAAGTGAATATCTAAATGCATAGCAAAGGTTTCTGATTCAATCACCCTTTCGAGCAGTGTGTTCTTTGGGTGAAAAAGGTTCTCTTCAACTCCCTTAGCCTCCTGTTACATTAGATATACTCCCCCTGGTTATTGACCCCTCTACTAATGGATAAAGTTACTTTCTATGCACAATATCCATGTCCCTCATAGTTATTCAGTCCCCTGTCAACCTTCGCTGCTCCAAGGAAATCAACCCCAGCCTATCGAACCTTTCCTGAAGGCTGAGACCCTCCAATCAAGGAACTGCCTGGTAAATTTCTTCAGCATCCTCTCTAGTGCAGTCACATCTTTTGTATAATGTGGTGACCAGAACTACACACAGTATTCCAGCTGTGACCTAACCAGTGTGTAATTCTATTCCAGTTTATAATCCTTACTCGAGTAATAATGGTAAGAATCCCACATGCCTTCCTAACTCCATTATCTACCTGCTCAGTTGAGAGGTGACCTTATAGAGGGCTATAGAAAGGGTTAATGGTAGGTGTCTTTTCCCTAGGATAGGGGATTTCAAGACAAGGGGGCACATTTTCATGGTGAGAGGAGAGAGATTTAGAAAAAGACATGAGGGGCAATTTTTTTCACAAAGAAGGTGGTTCGCATGTGGAGTATACTTCCTGAGGAAGTGGTGCATGCGGGCACAGTTACAATGTTTAAAGGACACTTAGATAAGTATATGAGTAAGAAAGGTTTCTAGGGATATGGGCCCGGATCAGGCAGGTGCAACTAGTTTAGATTGAGTTTATGTTCGGCATGGATTGATTGAACTGAGGGTCTATTTCCGTGCTGTATGACTCTATGACTCTATGCCCTGCTTCCTTCAGGGATTGGTCATCAAGGCACATCAAGGTCCCTCTGATCTTCAGTACAGCTCAGGATCTTTCTATTCATGGTGTAATCCCCTACCCTGTTAGCCCTTCCCAAAAGCATCACCTCACTTTGTTCTGGGTGAATTCAATTTGCTATTGTTCTGCCCATCTGACCAGCCCCTTCATATCCTTCTACTATTTAGAGCTATTGTCACCCTAACAATTTTTGTGTCATTCATGAACATCTTGATCATATACCCTACATTTAAATCCAAATCGTTCACATATACACAAATAGCAAGAGCCTTAACACTGACCACTACAGAACCCCACTGGAGATTAGCTGGAATAGTTGTTCTTAGCAATTATTCTAAGCTTATTCTATCCTCCAACTTAGCTGATTCTTTACAGAATTACCTCTGACTGAACCAGAAAAAACAAGAACATTCCAAGCTAGTCATAGTTCAAACAACCCCCAGTAGAGTCGACAACATGGCAAAAAGTTATCTTCAGTTGTTTGATTTCTAGGAAGCTTTGCTTCTAAAAAAAAATGTCAACGATGACCTTTCATGACCTCTTTTGAAGAAACTACTTCAGATATGTCCAAAAAAATTGAAGTAAACTTTTTTTTGTCAAAATCCTTCAAAACCTATGTCATCCAAGCAGGATTAATTTTGAAGTATTTCTGTAAAAAAATCATACTCCTGCTCCTTCGCAGGCTTCAGTCTGCTCAGTTCTTCTGCTCCAAGGAAATCAACCCCAGCCCATCGAATCTTTCCTGAAGGCTGAGACCCTCCAATCAAGGAACTGCCTGGTAAATTTCTTCAGCATCCTCTCTAGTGCAGTCACATCTGCTGATATCAGAGGAACAACAGTTACATTATCATTATTTGCATCATCATATCTTTTCATACCACAACAATGTCTTTACATCCTGAGGAGATGAAGGAAATTTGGCATGTCCACAAGGAGTCAGAGAGTCATGGAGTCCTACGGCATGGAGACAGGATCTTCGGCCCAAAACTGGTCCATGCTAATGAAAATGTCCATCCACACTAACCTCATTTCCATGCACATGGCCCAAATCCTTCCAAACTTTTTCTATCCATGTATTCATCTAAATCCCTTTTAAATGTTGTTAATGTACGTGCCTGAACCACTTCCCTGGCAGCTCATTCCATGTGTGTACCACCCTCTGCGTAAAAAAGTTGCCCCTCGAGTTCCCATGTATTCTTTCCCCTCTTACCTTAAACTGATGTCCTCTAGTCCTCAATTCCCCAACCCTGGGAAAAAGACTAAGTGCATTCACCCTATCCATGCCTCTCATGATCTTATACACTTCTAAAAGATTCCCCCTCAGTCTCCCACGGTCTAAAGAATGAAGCCCTAACTTGTTCGACCTCTCTCTTTAACTCAGTCCCTTGAGTCCTGGCAATATCCTTGTAAATTTTTTCTACATTCTATCCAGTTTAATAGCATCTTTCCTATAGCAAGGTGACCAAAACTGAACACAATACTTCAAGTGCGGCCTCACCAATGTCCTGTACAACTGCAACATAACTTCTCAACTTCTATACTCAATCCCCTGACTGATGAAGGCCAGTGTGCTACTTCACTGCCCTGTCTACCTGTGACTCCACTTTCAGAGGGACCGTGTGCCTGAACTCCAAGATCCCTCTGTTCTACTACACTCCTTAAGGCTCCACTATTCACCATGAAACTCCTACCTCGATTTGACTTTCCAAAATGCAACACCTCACACTTGTCTATATTAAACTCCATTTGCCATTTCTCATGCACTTCCCCAGCTAATCAAGATCCTGCTGCAATTTCTGATAACCTTCCTCACTCTCCATGATACCACCTATTTTAGTGTCATCTGCAAACTTACTAATCATGCTTTGTACATTCTCATCCAATTTATTGATATAGATAACAAACACAATGGGCCCAGCACTGACCCCTAAGACAAACCACAAGTTACAGTCTTACTAATTTTTATAGGTGCACCATAGAAAGCACCCTATCTGGATGCATCACAGCTTGGTATGGCAACTGGTCTTCCCAAGTCCACAAGAAACTGCAGAGAATTGTGAACATAACCCATTCCAAACTGCAAACCAGAGTTCCATCCATTGACTACATCTATATATCCCACTGCCCTGGGAAAGCAACCAACATAATCAAAGACCCTTCCCATCCGGTTATACTCTCTTCCACCCTCTTCTGTGAGGCAGAAGTTATAAAAGTTTGTATACATGTATGAGTAGATTCAAGAACAGCTTCTTCCCTGCTGTTATTAGACTTCTGAATGGACCTCTCAAATTTTAAATTTAATATTGATCTCATTCTCTGTGCACCTTCCCTGCAGCCAATACATTGCATTCTTCGCTCGGTTCTGTTACCCTAATGCACTTTGTATGGTATGCACTGCCTTTTCCGTATGCAAAACAAAACTTTTCACCGTACCTAGCTACATGTGACAGCAACAAAACTTAAATCAAGTTTTGTGGTACTTCCATCTGCTAAATATGCTGGATTCAAAACAGACTTAACAGCTCAAAACTGGGCTTACAAGAGGCATTGTGGGCTATCAGCAAAAGTAGAATGGTACTCAAACATAATCTGCGCACCCAGCATATCTCTCACTTACCAGTACTATCAAGTCAGGGGACCAACTCTGGTTCAAAGAAAAGCGTAGGATACACCAGGATCAGGACTAGGGCATGCCTAAAAGTGAGGTACCAACCTGCCGTCTAATCAATAGAAGCAACTTGTTATAAACAGAGCTAAGCCATTTCATAACCGACAGATTGTATCAAAGCTCTACAGCTCTGCTATATCCAATTCTGAATCGTGGTTGATTGTTCAAAAACTGGTGGAGGAGGGTCTGCAAATATTCTCAACTTCAATGATAGAAAGTTCTGCACATCTGTGCAAAAAGATGAGGCAGAAGAACTTGCAATGGTGTGAATATACTAACACACTAAATAGGAGCTGAAATAGACCATTCGGACCATCGGGCCTTCTGTCATTCAAGAAACTCATGGCTGATCTCTTTGTGTCTTGCATTTCACATTCCCATCGAGCCCGATAACCTCTCATTCCCATGACTAATAAGAATGTTTCTATTTGTACAGTGAAAGAGAATGATCTCAACCCTATCACCTTTTGAGGCAGAGCGTCCGAAGTCCGTAAATACATGAGAGAAAAACTTCTCCTCATCATCATCTTCAGCTCGAAATACCAATCACCCTACTCAGAACATTGCCATACAAACATATGAACAAGAAACAACAGTAAGCCACTCGGCCCTTCCAGCCTAATCCACCATTCAATAAGACCACGGCTGACCCAATTTTAACTTCAACCCTACATTCCTGCATATCCGTGATAACCTTTCATCCTCTTGGTAATCAAGAATCTACTTGAAAATCTGGTTTGAAAATATTAAAGATTCTGCATTCACTGCCTTTTGAGGAAGGGAGTTCCAAAAATTCACAAACTTCTGAGGTAAAAGAAATGTTTCCTAATCTCCATCTTAAATGGAAAACTTATTATTTTTTAACTTTGACCCCTTGTTCTAGATTGTTCCACAAGGGGAAATGTCATTTCAACATCTACTTGTTCAACTCACCTCAGGGTTTTATCTGTTTCAATTAAGTCACAACTCACTTTTCTAATCTCCAGAGTTTACAGGCCTACTTTATTTAGCCTTTCCTCACAAGACAATCACTCCTTCCATGTATCAGTCCAGTAAACTATCTCTGAACTGCTTCCAATGCGGTAACATCCTTCAATAAGTATGGAGATCAATACTTCAGATGCAATCTCACCAATGCCTTGCATAACCGAAGCATAACTTCTCCATTTTTACGTTCAATTCCCCTCACACTACAGCATAACGTTCTATTAAGTTTGCTGATTACTTTAATCCATGTACTAGTCTTCTGCAACTAATGCACTAAAACACCTAGATCGCTATATTTCAGCATTCTGTGACCTCTCACCATTCAGATAATATGCTTTTTTATCTTTTTTTCTGCCAGCTTTCGAAGGTACCAGCTGTCAGTCAATTCAGTTTTCTCCATGTGAGTACTAATGCAGGACTTGTCAGTGAAAAGAATTTTTAAAAATCATGCTAATTATTTTGAAATGTACTGATTTCTTCTTGGAGAGAAGCAGGGCATCCATTTTATGCGCAACACAACCCTATATACAGCAATATGTTGACTGGCAAACACTTGTGCTATGTTTATCTCTTAGTTTTGGTAATGTAAAATTACTTGTTAAGCTTCTCCCACCAGAAAACCCCTTTACGTTCCTTTTAGAAAAGGTTCATGACTTTTTCTAACCCGCAGGGTTCTACTTTAAAAAAAAAGTACACAAATTTTGCGCTTAAGACATGAAGCAGGGCTTAAATTCAGTGAAATAATTCCATGGAGGCTGGTATCCCATCACCAAGTCACCCTTTGTTTACACGTGCACTGTACGTGGCACTGAACCAGTTAGCACAGAGCCTGCTCCGAGAGTGAGCAGAATCCCTGACACGCCTGTTTATATCTGTCAGCCAGGGCTCCCTGATTGGACCAGGTTAACAGTCCCAATCAGGGAACTCATATTCTATGAGGTCCACCCGGTGGATGTCATTACAATCACCACACCCAGCATCCATGGAGCCAAGCCAATAGGATCAGACGTGTTCTGTGCAGCAGTGGTATTAGCACTCATTTCAGTATTTGATGTCTCTAAAGAAGAAATACTGAAAGTGAGTTCATTTCAAATGAAAAACAGAATATGGCAAAAGTGCACAGTAGTCAGCAAGTGGAAAGCAAATTATCGGTTAATCACAGAACTATAACAGCGCAGAAGGAGGATGTTCGACTCATTGTGTCTGCTCTGATTCTATTCCCTCGTGCAAATCTCCTGCCTTTTCTCCATAATCCCTGCACACCATTTCTATGCAAATAATCAGCCAATGCCCTCTTGAATGATTTGGGGAAGGGTCATTCATCAAAAACTGATTCTGGTGTCTAGCTGCACTTGAACAATGCTTATTATACAGAGATTGGGAATCTGACTGGAATTTAGAAAGTAGAGGTTAACATCTTTTTTGAGCACTTAATGAAGAATTTGATGCAATGAGGAGGAAGGAGAACAGGATGAGATGCAATGGGCCAAATGGCCGACATTACCTCTGGTTTTCAGTCGACCTTATGTAGGCTGCTGACTGATGACTATGTGTTTTGAACTTCTTGCTGGCATTTCAATATCTATTCCATATATTGGAATGACTCTGAAGAATTAACTCCTGGTTATTGCGTTATTGCTGCTTAGTTAGGTATCAGCCCTTTGCAATTACCACTCCCTAAAAAAATGCACCTTGAGACTACTTTCCAACAATATTTAGAAAATGAAACAGGAAAAATATTTCCTTTCTTTATGCTGTATCTCTATTCCCTGCTTAATATAAGTTGGCTCCAGAGATTTGAAATGGAGTCAATGAATTACCTGTATGCAATCAAATCTTTGAGGCAACAGCATTTTTTTTCCCTCATCGCACTGGGAGCAAAACCTTGCAGCAGACCTCAACAACAGTATGACAAATCACATTGAGCACAAAGGCTGAAGAAACAATGATGTAAACAGCTGTCTCCCAGTGAAACAAAAGCAGACATTTGTGGAGAAACTCAGCAGGCCTGGCAGCATCTGTGGGGAGAGAGGGCCTTCAGCAAAGAAGAGTCGCTGTACTCGAAATGTTAACTCTATTTTGCTCTTTGCAGATGCTGTTGGACTTGCTGAGTTTCTCCCTATGTTTTTGCTTCAGATTTCACGCATCTTCTTTGTTTTATTTTAGTCTGTCCTGATGAATCTGTCCAAGCGTTTTAAATTGACAATAACATTGAGAATGGCCTTCCTAAAGACCCCAGAACTGTAGTGAGGTCAACCAGCCAATAAGACTGTCAAATCAATTTGGATGCATTTGTGGACATTTTGCTGCATGATCTCCTGATTCCAGTGTGTCTACACTTAGTTTCTCACCATTGGTCCGAGATAAAATGCATCACCTATTTTAATAACCGGTGAACAAAAATGTTTAACATAGAGCGCAGAACAGTGCAACACAGGAACGGGCCCTTTGGCCCACAATATCGTGCCAAACATGATGCCAAATGAAATGAATCCCTCTTGCCTGCCTTTGGTCTGTATCCCTCCCACCTTGCATATTCATGTGCTCATCTAAAAGTCTCTTAAACATCCCTATTGTGTCTTACTCCACCACCACCCTTCCGATAGTGCGTTCCAGATTCCTACCACACTTGGTGTAAAAAACTTGCCCCTCAAATCCCCTTTGAATTTTCTCTCTCTCACCTTATATGCATTGCCCCTGGTATTAGACATGACAAAAAGTTTAACGTGTTAAATTTCTCAATTATATATCCCCAGTAGAAATTATTTTCATTTGAATTCCTGGAGATTTCTTGAAGAGTTGGCAACTTTAACCAACCAAGTTTAAACAAAATGTCTAGGTATATTGGGAGATAAATCAGCTTGTGCTTTGGTGCTCATGGCAATTGTGATGTCAATTCTCCAGAGACAGATGGCTACAGATGTTTGTCATCTCTGTAAATATTTTGCAGAGTGAACATCCTATCACTGTAGGAGTACAGCAAACTGGTGTTAGTGTTGTCTGAGTGGTGGAACTCTGGTCTGTACATATTGAAGGTTGTAGGTTTGAATCTTACTTCACAATTTAACCTAGTACTTCTTTAGCAGTCCCTCAAGACCTGATGATGACTTACTTCCATTTTGGAAACGTGGTGACTGAGCTGTCCAATGTTTTATCGGCATAACCTGTCACAAGTGAGGCAGGTGCCATATGACCAGACGGGTGAGTGTAGATGCTCAAGTTTTCACATGTTCCTTCTGCCTGCCCTCTGTCCTGGTTTGTTGGGGCATCTGGAAAAAGTTGGCACTTTAGCAGATGCTGTTTATCCCCCAGTTCGGGTGGTCTTGGGCAATTGATTCCCACAAGTCAGTGGTGAATTTTGATCATTTTTATCAGGGAGACTTGAGGCTAAAAGCACAGTCAAGGTTCGCATCCCCAGTGCAGTACTGAGGGATTGCGGTACTGTCTGAGGTACAGATGTACAGATGAAAAATTAAACCAAGATGCCTCCAGCTCCCTTTTTATATCATTTGATATGAAAGTATTCATTGTACTCTTTAAAGATGAGAAGGGAACATTCATCTCCTGCTGCCCTGACCAATATTTGTTTCTGAGTCAACATCTCTATAACTGTTTCCAGGAATGGAGAGTTTGAGTTATAAAAATAGGCTGGATAGACTGAGAGATAGTAAGAACAGCCGATGCTGGAGTCTGAGATAACAAGGTGTGGAGCTGGAGGAACACAGCAGGCCAGGCAGCATCCAAGGAGCAGGAAAGCTGAAGAAGGGTCCGGACCCGAAACGTCAGCTTTCCTGCTCTTCTGATGCCACTTGGCCTGCTGTGTTCCTCCAGCTCTATACCTCATTATGGATAGACTGAGACTGCTTTCACTGAACCATAGGAGGTTGAAGGGTGACCTTATGGAGGTTTATAAAATCATGAGGGGCATAGATAAGGTGAATAGCAAGGGTCTGTTACATGGATAGGAGAGTTCAAAATTAGGGGGCATATTTTTAAGGTGAGAGGACAAAGTTTTAAAAGGACATGAGGGGCAATGTTTTTACACAGAGAGTAATTCACGTGTGGAATGAACTGCCAGAGGAAGTGGTGGATGCAGGCACAGTTACAACATTTAAAAGATATTTGGATACATACATGAATAGGAAAGGTTTGAAGGGATATCGGCCAAATGCAGGCAAGTGGAACTAGTTTAGTTTGGGAACATGGTTGGCATGGATTTGTTGGACCAAATGGTCTGTTTCCATGTTGTATGACTCTATGACTGTCTGACTATATCCATAACTTGTCTCACAGCTCATTCTGACGACCTTGCTGTGCACAAAATACTATTTGCCTGCAGAACAATTGCAGCTTTAAAAATAAAGTCATTCATGCACTGTGCTTTGAGACATTTCTGAAAGATGTGAAAAGACACCATATAAATGCAAATTCTTTTTCTAATAATTGGGACAGATGTGTCCTCCCATCAGCACTTATCAAAGCTCCTAATGTAACAGTAAATTTGTGAACATTTGGCACTTGAATTTGTAAACATTTGGCACTACTTCCTCTGTGAGCCCCTTTTTTAGAATAATAGATGCAAAGTATGAAATCCCAAAGTTCCTAACTCTGTTCGGCAGCCAAATAGAACATCTCAGTGGTTTCAGAAAAGCTTGAATACTGTATATAAACACAACGTCAATTCTCGTTCAATTCTCCCCTGACTGTCCTCTCATCTTGCTCTCTCTGCAAACCTGAGGTCACCCAAACCTTTGCCAGCTGTATCCAATCCAGGGCCCTTCATCAGAACTCCTTCTAACCACGTACCCCCAGCACCACGCCCACCTGACCCATTGCCCCCATCATTAGCATGAAGACCATCACTTCCTGACAAAGGGTCACTAGACTCAAAACATTACCCCGGTTTCTCTGAGGAAACTGTCCTAACGAAGGGTACCAAAACGTTGAGTTTATCCAATCCAGGATGCTGTCTGGCCTGCTATGTTCTTCCAGCCTCCTGTTTGTCTACCTTGGATTCTAGCATCAGTAGTTTTTTTGTTTCTAACCTATATTTCTTTGTCCACTGTTACTGCCCGACCTGCTGAATTTCTCCAGTCCTTATTGTTTTTGTTTTTTTTCCAGCATATGCAGCTCTTTGTTTTATTTTAATGTGATTATGATGCTGTTGAAGGGTTATTGATCAGCCACAACACTGCAAATAGCTTGGTTGTACTCACCCAAGCAGGAAGAGGGAGCTGTAGTTTAACACCTCATCTGAAAGACAGCATTACCAACAGTGCAGCGTTCCCTCTGCATTTCACTGGAGAGTTAGCCTTGATTTTGTGCTCAGTCCCAGTGAAGAGGTTCGAATATGCAAACCTCGTGGCACAGAGTTAAACAAATAAAAGGAAGAGATTAGGTCATATTTTGTCAAAGCCTGTCATTTACTGTCACCAAGACAGTTGCAAGAATACTAATGTTGAGGGGAATAACAATTGACACTGTATGAGAAGAGGGGGATGCCTGGTTTGGAAGTAGACTCGACTGGCGGACACATTGTCGTGGGGAATGCATCAGTTGGATGATGACTCACAGTTCACTGCAAAACTTGGTTTAACTTTAGACCAGGAAGATTGACCATAATTGGTTAAGATGTTGCTTTGAAGAATGAACCAGAGAATGGGTGTTAGCTATTCTGTTATTTTTTTTTTAATATACGCAATTTATGTACAGGTTTCTGTCTGCACAAAACAGTGTTTTGTGTTTTTATATACATTGCTTCTAGGATATGTAAGTGATGTGCTTTAATGTGAACCCAACCGACAACCTTAAATTGGTTATCAACATTATTCCTCGCACACTCTGGACAATGTTTGCTCATTAATCGTCTCTCAGAATCACATTTAATGTGTTTTGAGCTCCAGAGGGATGGTAAGAATCACTGTCACTTGACATCAAGACTGCATTTGACCAAAAGTAGCATCAAGGAGCCTGAGCAAAATTAGAGTCAATGGGAAATGGGAGAAAACTCTCCAGGGCTTTGAGTCATACCTAATACATCAAAAGGTAGTTGTGGTTTTGGAGATCAGTCATGTCAGCTCAATGACACTCTGTAAGAGTTCCACGTGCTAATGCCCTAGGCCCAACCATCTTTAGCTGCTTCATCAATGATCTTCCCTCCATCATAAGGTCAGAGGTGTGGATGTTCCCTCATGATTGCACAATGTTCAGCACCATTTGCAACTCAGTCTTTGATGCAGTCCACTTCCAATGCAGCAAGACTTGGACAATATCCAGGGTTGGGCTGACAATTGGCAAGTGACATTCTTATCGTACAAGTGCTAAACAATGTCAAAAGAATCCAGCCATCATTTCCCTTGACATTCAAAGGCAATATCATTGCTGAATTCTGCACTAATAACATCTTGGGGTTACCTTTTTCAGAAATTGAACTGGTTGAGCCATATAACTACTGTTGCTATAAGAATAGGTCAGAGGCAGAGGCTAGAAATCATAGAATTTCTAGAGGACAAATAGAGGCCATTCAACTCATCGAGTCTGCACTGACCCACTGAAAGCATCCCACCTCCCCACCTAATCTGTACACCCCCTGGGCACAACTTAGTTTGGCCAATCAAGCTAGACTGCACATCTTTGGACTGTGGGAGGAAACTGGAGGACCCAGTGGAAACCCCTGCAGACATGGGGAGAACATGCAAACTTCACATGGTTGCCCCAAGGCTGGAATTGAACCCAGGTCCCTGATGCTGTGAGGAAGCGATGGTAACCACTGAACCACCATGCTGTCCCCTAGGATTCTGCAGCAAATAACTCACCTCACCAATACCTGTCCACCAGTTACAAGCCACAAGTCAGGAGTGAGGTAGAATACACCCCATTTGTTTGGATGAGTGAAGCTCCAACAACACCCAAGAAGCTTGACACTATCCAGAACAAAGTAACATTAATTATTTGGCACCAAATCCACAACCATTCATTCCTTTCATGACTAATACTCAGTAGCATCAGTGTACCATGTGCAAGATGCACTATAGGGTATATAGGGATAGGATAGGATGCTCTTGGAATTTATAATAAATCAGGATGGCTCCTTAGACAGAAACCTTCCAAACTTGGGACCAATGCCATCAAGAGGAACATGTGCAGCAGGTACATGGGAACTTCACCTGCAAGCTGCCGTCAAAGCCTTTCAACATCATGGCTAGGAAATATATCACCGTTCCTTCAGTGTTGCTCAGTCAAAATTCTGGCAATCCCTCTCTAACAGCATTGAAAATGTACTTGCACTCGTTCAATAGGACAGCTCACCACCAGCATCAATAGATTGTAAGTAGAGATGCATAATAAATGCTGGCCTAGCCAATGATGTCCTGTTAATGAACAACAAAAAACAAGTTTCGCAAGGCTGGTTGTGTACATTCATTTCCATGCCTGTTGTAAACAAACAAAGGGCATGCCTACATACACAGTACCATTGAAATTCATTTACCACATTACTCATTTGAAAGGGTGTCTTTTTTTGGCTTGATAACATTCTCCTCTTCATGAAAATCACCTCTCATGTTTCTAATGCATAATAGCAGCACAAAACGATTAGCTTCACTTGATGCTCATGTTTTGGAAATACTTGAGGGTACTCTGAGGTAGACTGGGCACCTTTTAGGACCCAACATTGTGGCCTGTTTCTCTGAAGAAGGGACCTGATCCGAAAAGTCAGCTTTCCTGCTCCTCTGATGCTGCCTGGCCTGCTGTGTTCCTCCAGCTCCACACTGTGTCATCTCCTCAGATGAGTCCTATTTCAACATCAAAATGTCGAGGGCCCTATTTTGATAAGGTTGCTAATTAGGCCAATCTTATTGATAATCAACCTGTTCAGACGTTGGATCATACATGTCTGGTGTTGGTGGGACTCGAACCCAGTTCTTCCAGTCCAGCGGTGGGGACACTAGCATGGCATCACAAGAGCCTCAAGACCAATCTTATATGGCATGCACCTGTAGGAATCGCAATGTGTATATTGCTCAATGAAGATAGGTTTATGATAGACAGTAGTCCCTGTCAAATTTCTCAACTCAACCCATCAAGGAAAGGCAACTCATTTGAATGCTCCATTTCAAAGGTGAATTCCAGCTCAGGATGGAGGTGCGTCAGGAACTTCTACTCTTGAGGGTGATAAGAATTATGTTGACAACTAATGTGAGATTGTCAGTTGGTCTTACAAATGTGGCACATGCTGGAAGCTACATACGTTTCAACACAAGACCCTGTCCTTTGCATACAGAAAGAGGTATATTGAATGCTAAAGGTCATTGACAAAGTAGATGAGGAGTGAATGTTTCCTTATGTGGGGCAAGCCAGAACGAGAGCTCATAGTTTTAGGATAATGGGTAACAGATTTAGAACAGAGTTGAGGAGAAATTACTTCTCTCCAAATGTGGAGTTGTGGCCGAGAAAATCATGTCAAATAGTGGATCAAGCTCAACTGGCTGAATTGCCGACTCCTGCCCCTAGTTCTTACGAACATGTACACACATTGTGGTTGTTTCATCTTAACAAAACTGCCAAAAGCCATTCTCTGGTTCATTCCTTAGAGCAACTCCTCAACTAACTAAAGTCAACCTGCCTGGTTTAAAGTTAAACAATGTTTTGCAGTGAACTGTCAGCCATCATATAACTGGTACATTCCCCATGGCAATGCCTCTGCCAATCAGAATCTACTCGCTTATCAGTTAGCAGTCTTTTCCCATACTGTATCTAATGCTATTCCCCTTCACCTTGGTGTTCTTGGAACTGTACTGTCAAGTGCAATGTGGAAATCTTTAGCTAAACATAATTCTTTCCAGTAAGACATAATTACTCAAGATGGATGGTTACCGTGAGGAAAATACAGCAGATAAGGTGCAGGGGTGAATAAGAAATAACTTGCATTCATATAGTGTTTGTCACATCTCTCAGAAACATCCTGAAACCAGCTGTGTGCAGTTAGTTTCTTTTATGTGCAGTCAGTCATTATGTAGCTGATTGTGGCACTAAAGTTGAGTTAGCAATGCAGGCAATAATGTTAAATAAAACACATACAGATCATCCTCTATATCTTCAAAGAGTGCTAAGGGATTTTTAATATCCAGCAGGCCAATTCTTGATTTAATGTCTCATCTGAAAATAATTCAGAAGGATTGACACAATAATCAGTAATTAAAGTATCAACCAAATTCCTGAAGCAAGGCTTGAACTGAAAGTTGACTACCTGGGAGATTGGAGTGCTACAATCAGTACATAAGAACAGGTTTGTGTGTAAATGGTACTCAGGGACTTTTTAGCAAAAGAATGGACTAATTTTGAAACTTACTTTTGAAAATGTGCTATTCAGTGTGCAGAAGTGAGTAGGTGGTGTTTATTGAAAAAAAATTACGATAACAAGTGGAGAGTCAGATTCCATTTAAGTAAGTATTGAATTACTTCAGTAGTATACCAAAGGGTGTGAAGCATAGAAAAGTGCTGTAGTTAATGGTGAGCTATGTACAGATCTGATACAGAAAGTCATACATTGCTGGTCTGAAGTAATGGATGAGCTCCTATGTAACTGCTCAGAGTTGGTGGACTGGTCCATATTCAGGAACTCAGCGGTCAACCTAATAAGCATGCCACTGCCATCACAGTGTTCATTAGTAAGTGTGTAGAGGACTGTGTGTCAAAGAAGTTAATCTGAGGGTTCCCCAACCGTAAGCCACGAATGAACCAGAAAATCCACTCCTGACTGAAGTCCGGGTCTAAGGCATTCAGGTTGGGTGACCCTGACCTATACAGGGAATCTAGGTACTGTCTTCATATCAGACCAAACCACACAAACGCACGTCGACTGTGGCTAGGTTTACACGATATAACGGACTACAAAGTAAAGTCGAGCAGATCGCTGACAATGATGCATCCCACCCTAATGAGGTCAATGCATTCTATCTGCATTTTGAACAGAAGGTCAGTGAAATGATGCCACCTGCACCCACAGTCAGCGTTGCAGATATCAGGGTAACCTTCTTGAGGATGAACCCACAGAAAACGACTGGCCCTGAATGGAGATCCTGACCGTGCACTCAGATTGTGCATGGACCAACTGGTGGGAGTATTCACTGGCGTCTTTAACCTCTGCTTGCTATGATGTGAGGTCCCACCTGTTTCAAGAAGACCACTATCATCCCGGTGCTAAAGAAAAATCAGGCAATGTGCCTTCATGACTGTCGTACTATGGCTCTGACATCCATCATTATGAAAAGCTTCAAGAGATTAGAAATGGCACACGTGATTTTCAGGCTCCCAGATTGCCTTGATTCGCTGCAATTCACCTCCTGTCCCAACAGGTTCATGGCAGATACCATCTCCCCAGCCCGACACTCATTCCTGGAACATTTGGATAGCAAGGACACCTGCATCAGGGTCCTATTTATTGACTTTAGCTCTGCTTTCAACACCATAATTCCAACAGAATTCAACTCCAAACTCTGAGACTGAGGACTCTGCAACTGGATCCTTGACTTCCTGACCCGCAGACCACAATGAGAAAGGATAGGTGACAGTACCTCCTCCACAATGATCCTTAATAGTGGTGCCCTGCAAGGCTACGTACTCAGCTCCTCGCTGTACTCCTTATACACTCATGACTGTGTGGCCAAATGTAGTTCTAACTCCATTTAAAAGTTTGCCAATGACACCACCACAATGGGCCAGATCTCAATCAATAAAAAGACAGGGCACAGGGAAGAGATATAGAGCTTTGTGGCATGGTGCAAAGACAACAAACTCTCTCTCAATATCAGAAAAATGAAGGAGCTGGACATCAACCTCAGGAAGAGGAGTGGAGGATATGTGCTTGCCTGAATCATTGGTGCTGAGGTGGAGATGGTCAACAGCTTCAAGTTCCGAGAAGTAAGTATCACAAAAGATGTATTCTGGTCCATCCACATCGACAGGATAGTCAAGAAAGCACACTAATACCTCTACTTCCTCAGGAGGCTATGGAAATTCAGCATGTCCACAATGACTCTTAACCAATTTTTATAGATGCATCACAGAAAGCATTCTATCCATCACAGCTTGGTATGGCAAGTGTATAACTAAAAACTGCAGGAAATTACAGAGAGTTGTGAATGCAGCCCATTCCATCACAGAAGCCAGCCTTCCTTCCATTGACTCCAGCTACAGTTCCCACTGCCTCAGGAAAGCAGCAAACATAATCAAACACCCATCCTATCCTGGTTATACTCTATTCTGCCCTTGTCATTGGGCAGAAGATACAAAAGTTTGAAAACAGATACCAACAGATTCAAGAACAGCTTCTTCCCCTCTGTTATCGGACTTATGAATGGACCTCTCATATATTAGAGTTGATCTTTCTCTGCACCTTCTCTGTAGCTGTAACACTATATTCTGCATTCTGTTCTCTCTCCCTGATGTACATATGTAAGGTATCATTTGCCTGTACAGCACAAAAACAATACTTTTCACTGTATCTCGGTATATGTGACAATAATAAATCAAATCAAATCAAATCAATGGTAAAGAGACCTATAGGAAATGAGATCTATCCCAGTGTTAAGGGTTAATGTCACAGGCAGAATGCCATCTTACAGGCACAATACTGAGTATTTTACTGTGCATTGAGTTGCACTTTGTTCAATAATCATACAACACAGGACACCATTCAGCCCAACAGAGTGGTGCTGACTCTCTGAAAGAGAGCTCCAACTTGTCCCACATTCCTCTTCGTTCATCAGAGCCCAGAGTATTTTTATAATGAATCAATGATGTATCCAATTGACCTTTGAAAGTTCCTTTTGAATCTATTCCTCCAACCATCTCAGGCAGTTTAACAACTCACTGCATAAAAGTGTTTTTTTTTCCTCAATCCAATCCCCTTCACCAGTCCTTCAACAGTTATTTTCAATAACTTTCCTCTTGTCATAGATTTTTGTGCCAATGGAGACATTGTCTTCCTATCTACACTATCAATATCCTTCATAATGCTGAACAGTTTTGGAGTGTGACATGTTTCAGCATGTTATACTGAGAGATATAAAATTGTACAGGATGTTACCTGAGAACAGTAATCTATTAATGAATATTGGGCTTAGGGGCTGTATTGGACAATATTAAGTGGACAAATAATCTTACAGCATATTGTGTTCTTGTGGCTGTTTATTCTAGGGTGATAAGGTGAACCATCACTACTAACACTGTGTGGGAAGTTTGAATGCTAAATGAGTATTGTGTTATTTTCTGGCATGGTTTCTGAAGCTGACATGACATGATTTATACAAAAGGTTATTAACAGTTGAGCCATTCTATTTCATCCAAAGGTTCATATCAATAGGTCTTAATAGCTTTTAATCACTTCTCACCAACCACCAGCATTACTTCAGTCAACACGGATGATTAAATAGTTCTGAAGCAGCATTTAATAAAATCAAACCGTGATAACTTATTTTTTTGCTTCCCTCATTTATGTTTTCAAAATGAAGTTAAAATTAAAATAATGGATAAACAAGACTGACCCCGTAGTGCACTCTCTGCTGGATCAAAGAAAATAACACTATCCTTGAAATGTGTTGGTATAAATGTAAAAAAGCTGATTGCACTTCAACTTGCATCTTTCAGACTGAAAGCAAGAATGAAAGAGATTACCTGCGTTTATAGAGTCCCTTTTACATCCTTAGGATGTTCAAAATTACTGCACAATCAACAAACTAACTTAAAGTTCCACATCTGTGGGACTGTAGGAAATGGAACAGACAAAAGTTACACCCTGGAAACAGCTCAGTATTATCGTCCAAATTGTCGACATCACTTTCCCTTAGAACTGAATTTACTTCTGATCTGAAGTAGAGTCACTGGAATCAGAAGCGATAGCTCTGTTTTCTCTCCACAGATGCTGCCAGACCTGATAGCTTTCTCCAACCATTTCTGTTTTTGTTTGTTTCAGATCTCCAGCATCTGTAGTTGTTTTGTTTTAACTTAGGACTTTATTGAAAAGGAATCTGCCAGCATTGTGGCCACATTACTGCAGCAGTAATCCAAAGGTCTGACTACAAAGACTGGAGATATGAATTAAAATATCACCATCAAAGATGGAGCATTTAAGTTCAGTTAATGAATTAAATAATTCTAGAATTAAAAAAGCAAGTACTACTCTAATGATTGTCATGAAATCTGTCCTTACCTGGTCTAGCCTAACTAGTACATGAGACCTACAACAATATAGTCAACTCTTGATGGAAAGCACTGCAAAAGAAGCTCTAACAATAATTAAATGTCCATAAAATGAAACTATTACAAGATGAAAAATTATCTGCTGTCTGGTGAGTCCTGAATCATGGAATGTCCAATTTCAGTAGGTTATAGGGAAGACAAATTGAATGTTGGTCTCTATTTCAAATGAAATGGAGTGTAAATGTACAGAGGTTTTGATAGAACTGCACAGTTGGAACAGTTTTGTGATCTCATCTGAGGAAATAACACTGGCATTTGCAGCACTTTCCTTCCCAACAGAACATTAGTAGACCAGATGGGTTTTTCCAACAATCAACAATGGATTTGTGGTCATCACGAGACTCTAATTCCAGATATTTTTAAAAAATTGAATTCAAATTCCACTGTCTGCCATGCTGGGAGGAAAACCCAAGTTCCCAGAAAATTACCTGGGTCTCTGGATTCATAGTCCAGTGATAATACCACTAAGCCATTGCCTAGTATCATTATGCAGACATGTTGAGTTACTTAGGCCTGTACTCATTGGAATTTATAAGAATGAGAGGCAATTTTATTGAAACATAAAAGATTTTCAAAGGGCTTGACAGGGTAGATGCAGAGAGTTTGTATCCCTTTGTGAGAGACTCTAAGACCGAAGCGTATGTTTTCACAATATGGGCTCACAAATTTACAAAAGTGATGAGTAATTTCTTCTCTTAGAAGGTGGTGAATCTGTGGTTGGCTCTTAATTGCCATTCTGGGCCAATAAGGATGGATAATAAATGTTGGCTTAACCAATGATGTCCACATGCTGTGAACAAATTTAAAAAAAGTGAACGGAGCCAAATTTTTACTATTCAACAGTTCTGCATGACATCAGAAGACTTGGGAGTTGGTCACTGAGTATATACCAATTTTAGATTGTAAAGATATCAAGGGATGTGAAGAAAGCAAGATTGTAATGTTGAGATAGAGGCTCAATCATGATTATATTGAAAGATGGAACAGGATGAATGGGCGATAGACATACCCTTGCTCCTAGTTCCTGTGTTTCTTTGGACATAATTTAAATGATTCCATTTTAACATGTTCATCCGTAGAAATCGATAGATTCCTGATTGAAATGATGGCACAGAGGTTGGTATCTCAGCACCAAATCATAGTGTGATACCTTTGACCAGCCAGTTCAGAAACAATCCCTGAAGTCAGGAGACTCTCTGAATCTTTTGTTTATATTGGTCAGAAAGGGCTTCCTGATTGTCTCAGGTTAACGACCCCAATCAAGGATCTCCTAGTTAATAAGATCCACCTGGTTCCAATCACTACACTGATTAACAATGACTATAAGGTTATGGGGATGGAATGGGTAACAGCCATTGAAATATTCGATCAGCCATGAATGCTAAGGTAGGATTAATGGGCTGAATGGCCTACTCCTTTTCTGATATTCCTATCAGAAATTTGAACATAAAATCCAGGTGATTGTCTGGACCTGTCCAGTACTGAAGGAGAGTTGCAATTTCCATTGCCCCCTTTACACTGGGTTAGATGTGTGCGGAGGCAGTGTAATGTCACTGGATAGGTAATGCAGAGCCCCAGATCAAGGTGCTGTGCGTAGGTGTTCACATCCCACCATGGCAACTGGTGAATTTTCAATTTAGTTTTAAAAACCCTCTGAATATAAAAGCTAGCCTAATGGTAATGATGTAACAATTTTTGTAAATATCCATTTGTCTTAGTAATGTATTGTCGGGAAGAAAATTTGCTGCCTTACCCAGTCTGGCTTACATGAGACTCCCCACACATAACTGACTCTTAACTGCCCATTGAAATGACCTAGTAGGCAACTCAGTGCATGGATAACTAGGGATGGGCATTAAGTGCTGACCCAGCCGCTAATGACCACGACCCGTGAATGAATAAAAAAAATTAGACTAAGTAATATCCCAGATGCCTTCTCAGTTACATGTAAGTGGTTTTATATCATGATACCAATGACAGCAAGGGAGTTCTGCCCAGTCTTTTGGTAGGTATTAACCTCTCTGACTGTAGCAGGAGACAACAAATGATGTGTTCATTTACTACATTGTGTAATGTATCTGTGCAAACAATACCCCACTACACTTCCCAAAAGAAGGAGGTTTAGTTAACTCATTTGGCTGGCTGATTTGTGAAGTAATGTGACATCAACAGTGTGGGTTCAATTCCTGGCTGAGCATCACCATGAATGTCCTGCCTTCCCAACCTTACCCCTTGCATGAGGCATGGTGATCCTCTGGTTAAACTCGCCACCAGTCATCTCTCCATAATGACAGAGCAGCCCTATGGTCCTCTGGGACTATGGTGCTATACCTCTATTACAACAGTTATTATAGTTTAAAAGTTCTTGTTTTCCTTTATAAAAATACAGCTGTGGGACATCCTGAGGTGCCAAAAAAATGCAAATGTTTTATTTTTCTTCAATGATGAAGAGTTCTGTGAATGCATGTGTTTCACCATTACTTGATTGTCCACAATGATGGGACAGGGTCTTGCATTGGGATGGCTGGCTACATTCTCTTGGAGCCTTCTGGCTCCTGGTGAAACCACTAATGCATCTAGGTTTCTTCAGGAAGCTCTCAAATGTGAGCCCATGAACACAGACATAGGCCAGTGTGGTGAATGTAGCATTGTAAGGCTGAGTCTGCACCAACTGGAAGTGGCACTACGTGTAAAGCAGCTTGGAGAACACAGATTCCCCAGGCCAGGGATATTGGGGGAAGTCACCAAATTCAACAAGTATCCCCCAAGAACTTCTGGATTCCATCTTACTGTCTGCCTAGTTACTGAGCAATTGTCGAAGTGATTTGCAGAGACTGATCTTCAATGTGGGAACACCTTCACCGTCAAAGAGGAAGCCCACTAATTCCACCTCAAGGTAACTAATAGTGGACAATAAATGGCAGCCTTGTTAGCAATACACAGATCCTGAGACTAAAGACAGAAATGAAATCTTTAGCAATATGCCCTTCTGATTTTGGATGCACATCATCATCCAACTTATCATTGAATTCTGCAGAATCCATCATAATACTTACTTGACAGATGATGAAGTGATATTCCCTCCTTTTGCAGCTCCTCTGGTTGTCAGGCACTCCTCCCGCCACCATCAATCTAAAACCCCACATCCCGTTTATCTTGCAAGACTTTGACAGCCTATTTCCACCCAGAGCAGTGAGCATTACTTCTAATTATCCTCCCTGCCACCACCCACTCCCTGACCCCGAACAGCAGCATCACACCAAATGGTCCCAAACCCTGGTCCTCTATGTTCCCCTGTGGAGATCATGTTGATGGTCACTGCCAATAATCCCTACTCTCATAGTCTTTCCAATACTATTCAACCTACTACTCTTAACTTTCGAGTTTCCCCCATTGCTGTAGTTATCTCCATCTCAACATATGCCAAGCTTTGACTCCACGCTCCCTTTGTCAGTGACCTCCACTACCCTATGTCACTATCCATATACCTTCCTCAACAATCAAGGCATGGGTCTTCAGTACAGTATTTGCCCCAGAACTTTGACAGGCTTCAATGAGCAGCACCTAAATATGGCAGACCAAACTCCTGATTGCTGACTTTGCAGCTCCCTGAATGATGTTATATGATTCCTCTCACTGCTGCTGATGGCCCTGCAGAACTGACAATTGTCCACTCCCTGGACTGGGGCAGGACCTCCGACCGTGAGCAGCCTGAATGGATGACCAACCTTGGCCAAGCTGCTGGACTGTGTGTGGTTTGTGCCAATGATTGATGGTACTGGGACCTCCTGATCAATAATGCCTCCTTCCTTGACTGTACTGAGGACTAGACCCCAACCACTTTCCAACTTGGCCATTTGGTTGAATAAGTGTGCAGTACATTTGCTATTCAGGCAGTTGGCACACACTGAACCTATTAAATTGACAATTCAGTGTTCTGTAAAGCAAGATGCCAACTCCCACACTCACCCACCAAACAGATGCCTACTGACAAGCAGCCTGTATACGTGATAACAAGGTGTAGAGCTGGATGAACACAGCAGGCCAAGCAGCATCAGAGGAGCAGGAAGGCTGATGTTTCAGGCCTAGACCCTTCTTCAGAATATGTATATGTGTCTGTGTATATATGTGCCTGTATATGTGTCAATGCTAAAGAGCACATCAATACGGCAGTACTAATAGCCATAGGGCCTGTCTGAAGTTCCAAAGTGCTCACAGGCAAGACAAAGCACGGATGATGTGAGAATGAGTGAGTGAGCCCTAGGACAGCATGTGAGTAGCCCTGAGATGGAGCCAAGTCCAACCCATGGGCTGGTTGTCTGCCTGTCTGTATGCACAGAAAGTCTTTGCAGCAGCTTTTCAATGCTACTTTTGGTGCACTCTGTGATGGAAGGGTGCCATGAGGTTATTGAATGTTAGACATTAATGTGCCCCATGGGAGAGGGGTGCATTTGGCTGCTAAGTGGATCATGCAGTAAGGTGCTGAGCAACATAGAGACTGTTCGTGGTCAGCTGCAAACTGAAGTCACTCTGACTTCCATGTTGAGAAAGCATAGAATCCCTCAAATGTAGAAACTGGCCATTCAGCCTAACAAGTCCACACTAACTCTCCGAAGAGCATCCCACCCAGACTCAACCCCATACCCTATACCTATAACCCTGTGTTTCCCATGGCTAACCCACCTAACCTACACATCTTTGCACTGTGGGAGGAAACCGGAGCACCTGAAGGAAACCCACACACACACAGGGAGAATGTGCAAACTCCACACAGACAGTTGCACATGGCTGGAATTGAACTAAGGTTTCCAGTGCTATGAGGCAGCTATGCTAACCACTGAGCCACCATGGCACTCTGTCGATATTCAGTTTGCTGGAACAAAAACAAAGTTGCTGGAAAACCTCAGCAGGTCTGGCAGCATCTGTGGAGGAGAAAACAGAGTTAACGTTTCGGGTCTGGTGACCCTTCCTCAGAAGGGTCTGAGG
>NC_063346.1:7420891-7443504 GCF_021869965.1 Rhincodon typus
GGTGGTTGCCCGATATGGAGACAGAGAGGTCCAGGAAGGGGAGAGAGGTGTTAGAGATGGTCCAGGTAAACTTAAGGTTGGGGTGGAAGGTGTTAGTGAAGTGGATGAACTGTTCGAGCTCCTCGTGGGAGCACGAGGCGGCGCCGATACAGTCATCAATGTAACGGAGGAGGAGGTGGGGTTTAGGGCCGGCGTAGGTACGGAAGAGGGATTGTTCCACGTAACCTACAAAGAGGCAGGCGTAGCTTGGGCCCATGCGGGTACCCATGGCTACCCCCTTTGTCTGTCGGAAGTGGGAGGAATTGAAAGAGAAGTTGTTGAGTGTGAGGACGAGTTCGGCTAAGCGGATGAGGGTATCAGTGGAGGGGGACTGGTTGGGCCTGCGGGACAGGAAGAAGCGGAGGGCCTTAAGGCCATCTGCATGGGGAATGCAGGTGTAGAGGGACTGGACGTCCATGGTAAAGATGAGGTGTTGGGGACCGGGGAATTGGAAGTTCTGGAGGAGGTGGAGGGCGTGGGTGGTGTCACGGCATAGGTAGGAAGTTCCTGGACCAAGGGGGAGAAAATGGAGTCTAGATAGTTGGAGATCAGTTCGGTGGGGCAGGAGCAGGTGGAGACAATGGGTCGACCAGGGCATTCAGGTTTGTGGATTTTGGGAAGGAGATACAAGCGGGCAGTGCGAGGTTGGGGAACGATGAGGTTGGAGGCCGTGGGTGGGAGGTCACCTGAGGTGATGAGGTTGTGGATGGTTTGCGAGATGATGGTTTGGTGCTCAGGGGTGGGGTCATGATCAAGGGGGCGGTAGGAGGAGGTGTCAGAGAGTTGGCGTCCGGCCTCGGCGATGTAGAGGTCAGTGTGTCATACTACAACTGCGCCTCCCTTGTCCGCGGGTTTTATGGTGAGGTTGGGATTGGAGCGGAGGGATCGGAGGGCTGCACGTTCTGCGGGGGAGAGGTTGGAGTGGGTGAGAGGGGTGGAGAGGTTGAGGCGATTGATGTCTCGACGGCAGTTGGAGATGAAGCGGTCGAGGGAGGGTAGGAGGCCTTGGGGTGGTGTCCAGGAGGAGGGGGTGTGTTGGAAGCGGGAGAAGGGGTCAGTAGAGGGAGGGTTAGGTTCACGGTTAAAGAAGTAAGCGTGGAGGCGGAGGCGGCGGAAAAACTGCTCTATGTCCAAGCGTGAGCGGTATTCGTTGATCTGTGGGTGGAGGGGGACAAAGGTGAGCCCTTTACTGAGGACTGACCGTTCGTCCTCAGTAAGGGGTAGGTCTGGAGGGATGTAAGGATGAGTTAGGGTTAGTGTTAATGTTAGGGTTAGGGTTAGAGTTAGGATTTGGGTTCGGGTTGAGATCAAGTTCGGGTTAGGGAGTCTCATGTAGGCCAGACCAGGTAAGGATAGCAGTGGCCATTGCCTAAAGGACAATAGTGAACCAGATGGGTTTTTACAGCAATTAATGGCGGCTACATCATTCCCATTCGGCCAATTTTTATTTATTGAATTAAATATTGAATTAAAGCATCTGCCATGCTGGAATTCAAACCCAGAATATTAACCTGCAGTTCTGGGTTACTAGGCCAGTAACAGTGTTTATGGGTCACCACTTCCCACACAGGGTTTTAGGAGATCATCAGGTCTTGATTTATGTAGCTAAAGAAATGCAGTTTTTATTTCCTTCCTGTGCTGGCTCAGTAGATAAGAATGTACCTGAACATGCTAACATATAAAGATAAGAAGTGTTTGATTTATAAACAAGTGTATCATTGTTGATTGTAAATTCGAGCTTTGATTAAAGTAAGTTTCAAGTGTCTGTGTATTTTTCAGCATGTCTCTGTAGCCCCATGGCAAATAGGCTGCCAAAATTGACACAGTTGGCATTAATTTGTTGGCAACTTCATACTTAAATGAAGGACAGGCAAATCAAAGGCTGCAAACATTATTGTTATGCGATAGAACGTGTCCTTTGGAGACAAAATTGAGTTGAATCATATGTGTGAAATGAGAGAGTTCTGCATTAAAATAGGTCCAGCTCTGAGACTGATGCAAAATTCCCAATAGCAAAAATAAGCCCTGTTTACAATCTTGTCTTCTGACATTTTTTTTATCCTCTTGCAACTAACTAGCTCAATGGATAGCACTCATAATTAATAATGAACACATAATTAAGGCCAGTGACAGATTGAACGAGTGCCACAGCATCATTATTTAGTGATAAATGCTAGCCTTGTCAGTTGTTTGGTCAATAATGTGAAGCTCGGTGTCCTAAGTGATCATAGGATCTATCAAAGCGGCCTTCTAGATTCTTTTTCAAAGGGAGCAGTTTGCCTGTGAAATGGAGCTTGTTTCTCTGTAGAGTAGCTGAGAGATTACATAATTGAGCTAATAACATTAAAGTCATGGGTGCAAATCTCATCAAGGTCAACTGAGATGCTGAATTCAATAAATTGGTGAGCTAAAAGTTTAAATATGCTGGATTCCTGTAAAAATACAAAGTACAAACACTATATTTTTCAGGGAATTTAATTTGCCTGGATCTATGTAACTATAGTCTCATATGTACCACATTGTTGCCTACATTTACCCACTGATATGCCCTACCACATTACTCAATTCCAGAGACAAATGACAATTGAATTTGGAAGCAGGAGCTAGTCATCTGATCCATCAAGCCCTATTCCACCATTCAAGAAGATAATCACATCAAACCCACTTTTTACTTTGGTCCTTCGCCCAAAAATATATCAGCTCTAGTCTTAAATTTTCTCTTTGTTTTCTGGGATGAAGATGTCTATGTTTGTCATCTGGACTATTTAGTAGGGTTCTATGAGTTTATGCAAGGAGTCCTCATTTTACATCTGCTTCTTTTACATTAAAGTTGCTTTTATTTTTGTCCTCTCTCCTCATTTAAAGTTTCATTCCCATTTTAAGAGCCTGTGTTTTCTGGTTGCTTCTCATGTCATTGCTTCTCTAATGTGAGTCACATCATCATGTCATCATTGAGGCCCCATTGTGTTTGAGCCTTGCAGTCAAAGCTCATTGTTTTCTCAAACAGTTCACTTTTCGGGTACTGAGAAAAACTGCATTTTTATTCTTTGTTTTCTTAATTTTCTCTTTTGTTTGTACCCGTACTAGTAAAGGAACTGCTCTGGACTTAATTTTCTAAACTATATATATTGTTCTATATTGTACCCTGTAGTACTTTACTTGTAGAGATACAATAGTTAAGGAACTTAAACCACAACTGAACTGCACATTTCCTCAGGTCATCTCTGTTCTAAGCCTGCTTTCTTTGCTGAAGGTTTCTCTTGTTACACTTCACTGGGACAACACATTGGAGTTTCAAGACATTCTTGCTGCAGGACCAGCCTGGCACAGTTGTCACCCTCTCAACATGATGTGACTATTTGGCAGGCCAGCTCAGGAGACCATCTCAGTATTTGGCATTTTGTCCTGCCATCTGATCTCCAGAAGCTTCCAAAGGCAGCTCAAGTGAAAGCTGTTGAGTGTCTTGGCATGACACTGGTATCCAGTCTAAGTGTCTCACACATACAGCAGAATAGAGAAGACCATTTCATCACAGACTTTCAGTTTGATGGGCTAGCATTGCTCCTGTTTACACTCAGGCTCATTTTCAATGTTTGCTGAAGGCTACCGTTGCTTTGGCAATTATTGCATGTGTCTCATGGTCACTAAAAGGCAGTTGAAGCGATTGTGCTCCTGAGATAAATGAATGTATCCACTGCTGACAGGTTCTGACCACGGACCTTGGGTTCAAGATGGAGGCCTCCTGGAGTAGGCTGGTCTATTATTGATTTTTCTTTGTGATGATCCTGAGGCGACACATCTTAAATGCATCAGAGAACATGTTCATGTCACATTGCATGTACTCGCAGTACCTACACGATCGTTAGCAAACTGGAAGCCATGAAGTATGTCCTTGGTCTTTAGCTGGAATCATTTCAGATTGAGCAGCTATTGTATTGCCTGCCTGGTGCTAAGGTAAGGGACATCATGAACCAGTTTGAAATGATACTGGAGTGGAAGGGGAAGGACCCAACTGTTATGGTCCATGTTGAGACCAACAACATAGGCTAGAGCAGGCAAGAGGTCCTGTTTGGGGAATATCAGAAATTAGAAACAAAATTAAAGAGCACACTTCAAAGATTACAATCTCTGGATTATTACCTGAGCCATGTGCAAATTGGCAAAGAGATAAGAATATTAGGGAAGTAAACACATTTCCAAAGGAGTGATGTGGGCAAGAGGGGTTCCATTTGGGGGACTTTGGTATCAGTGTTAGGACAGGAAGGAACCTTATCATTGGGATGGGCTCCACCTGAACTTGATCTGGGACCAGGATCCCAACGAAAGTCTAAATAGGGAGATCACAGGGACTTTAAACTAGTAAATAGGCATAGGGCTTGGGAGAAGTCAAAACAGTTTCAGAAACAAGTTATAGGACAGGGAGTAAGTAAACAATCAGGAACCCTACTTCAGCTATGCGAGGTGATTGTAAAACTATAGGATCTGTATTGATTTAACCAAAAGAGAGAAACGATAAACAGGTGAATAATGCATCAGTGCTGAGGAGCAGGTTACAGTGTATGATCCAAATAAGAGTTCTATACAGGAACGCACAGGAGGGTAAAGAATAAATTAAATGAACTGCAGGTGCAAATTCAAGCTGGAGATTATGATATAGTAGCCATTTCTGAGACGTGGTAGCAGGATGATCGGAATTGAAAACTAAATATCCAGGTGCTAAGGTTTACAGGACAGACAGAGAAAGTGGTAGAGGAGGTGGAGCAGCATTATTGATGAGAAACAAAATTACTTCAATGGTGAGAGAGGATATAATGAGGGGAAAACATTCAGTGGAGACTGTTTGGGTGGAACTGAGGAACAGTAAAGGTCCTAAACTGTAACAGGCGTTGTGTAGAGATCTCCCAGTAACAGTTCTGAAGTGCTGGATAGTATAAATGCAGAAATTAAGGAAATGTGTACCAAAGGCACGGTAGTATCAACGGGGAACTTAACTTTAAGCCAGATTAAGTGATGCAAACAAGCACCTGTCAGAAAGTTAGGGCATTTCTGGAGTGTATCTGGAATAATTTCCTACAAAAATATGTCCTGAATGCAACAAGGGGACAGGCAGTATTGGATAAATTAATGAACCAGATTTAATTCTTAATTTGAATTGATTGTGCTTGAACATTTATCATGTAGTGTGATCACAACATGATTGAATTCAGTGAAACTTTGTCTCAGTCTTTACAGTAGAAAGAGAGGATAGCAGGACGGAAGCCCTGAGGAAATTAATGGTGGATCGGGGACAGGGACTGAATAGGCATTGGTAATTAGGAAGTTAGTGGATCTAAAGGCAGACAAATACCCAGGACTTAATCGTTTCTGTCTGAGGGTGTTAAAGGAAGTACGGGAGTAGATTGCAGATGCCCTGGCTATAGGTTTCTTAAGTTCCCTAGATTCAAGAGTTGTCCTTCTGGCATGGAAAATATGTCAGTCCAGGTTTGAGAAGAATGAAAGTGGAACACCAGGGAATTACAAGCTGAACATCTTGAAAATTTTCTGTTAATCAGGGGGAGCCAGCATGGATTCATGAAGACTTTGTCATGCCTGATGTACTTCCTTCAATTTTTTGAAGAGGTGACTATGGTAGTGGGCAGGGGAATGTCTATGGATATTGGTTATATGGACTTGCAGAAGGCATTTGATAAAGTCCCACATAAGGGATTGTTAACTAAGGCAGAAGTCCACAGAACTAATGGCAAATCACTGACAGAACTGTAAAATCTGTTGAGTAGTAGGCGACAGAAAGTAGGGATAATGGGTAGACACTCAAATTGGCAGGATATGACCAACAGTGCCCCGCAAGGATCTGTATTAGGGCCTCAATGATTCACATTATTTACTAACAACTTGGATAAAGGCATAGAATGTCATATATCCAAATTTGATGATGGCACAAAGTTAGGCAGCATTGTAGATAGTGCAGAAGATAGCATAAAATAACAAAGGGATATCGATCAACTCAGCGAATGGACAAAAATGTGGCAGATGAATTTCTAGGTAAAAACGTGTGAGCTTATCTATTTTGATCTGGGAAAATAAAGGATAGATTAGGATACTGTCTATTTGGTTTGAAGTTAAATACAACAGATTTTGAAAATAACATGGGGGTTTTAGGCACATAGATCTTTAAAATGCCATAAACATTGGCCCAAAATAATCAAAAAAAAATTAATGGAATGCTGTCGTTTATATCTAGAGGACTGGAGTACAAGGATGCAGAAGTTATGCTGCAGTTACACAAACCCTGAAGAAATGTGAATGGATCTGTGCACCACACCTTAAGAAGGATAGATTGCTTTGGAGGGAGTACAACATAGGTTTACAAGAATGATACCTGGAATTCAGGGGTTAACTTGTGAGGAGAGATTATACAAATTTGGCCTGTTTTCTCTAGTATTTAGAGTGTTCAGGAGTGATCTGATTGAAGTCTTCAAGATATAAACAGGAAAAGTAAAATAGATAAACTATTTTGACTGGTTAGGGATTATAAAACTCAGGGGACATTGTAGAAAAATTAGGATCAAACCATTCAGGAGAGATGAAAGGAAGCACATCTACATACAAAGGGTAGTGGATATTTGGAACACTCTCCGCAAATGGCATTTGATGCTAGATCAGTTGTTTAGTTTTAAATCTGAGATAGATTTTGTTAAGCAAAGATGTGAAGAGATATGGACCAAAGGCAGGTAAATGGAGTTAGACCACAGATCAGCAATGATCTCATTGAATGGTGGAACAAGCTGAAGGGGCTGAATGGCCTAATCACCATAGCCCTTGCTTCCCTTACATAAAGACAGCTTATCTCTCTCTGTCTTAAATACACTGAATGACTTGGTTTCCACAACCTTCTGTGGCAATGAGTTCCACAGATTCACCACCCTCTGGCTGAGGAAATTCCTCCTCATCTCAGTTCCAAAGGGCCATCCCTTCATTTTGAGGCTTTACTCTCTGGTCCTACTCTCTCCTACTGGTGGAAATATCTTCTTCACACCCAGTGTTTCCAGACCTATCAATATTCTGTAAATTTCAGTGAGAACCCGTGGATCAATTAGGACTGGAGCTGAGCAGAAAGTGGGGGTCTCATAGAAGCCTATAAATTTCTAACAGGACGAGACAGGGTAAATGTGGAAAGGATGTTCCCAATGATAGGAGAATCCAGAACATTGGGTCACCGTCCAAGGATACAGAGTGGCCCATTTAGGATTGAGATAAAGAGAAATTACATCATCCAAAAAGTGGTGAGCCTATGGAATTCTCTGCTGTAGAAAAATAGTTGATGCCAAAACATTAAATGTTTTCAGGGAGGAATTAGGGTGAAATGGATCAAATGGTATTGGGAGAAAGTGTGAACAGGGTAATGAGTTGGGTGATTAGTGATTATTGAATGGTAGAGCAGGCTTGAAGGGCTGAATGGCCTATTCCTGCTCCCATTTTCTATGTTTCCAATTCTTTATGCAGAGAAGGAAATTGCATCGTAATATTGAGAAAAAAAGAACATTTTTTAACACTCGTTCTCCATTCCTTCTCTAGTTGCATACGGATCTCGACCTAGCAAATAGAAATGTGAAGTACATCCTGTCGGGCGAAGGTGCTGGGACAATCTTCATGATCAATGACAAGACAGGAGACATTCATGCCATGAAGAGACTTGACCGTGAGGAGAAGGCCGAGTACACGCTGACTGCACAGGCCATTGACCGGGACACCGACAAACCTCTAGAGCCGCCATCTGAGTTCACCATCAAGGTTCAAGACATCAACGACAATGCCCCTGAATTTCCAGATGAACCTTACCACGTGACAGTGCCAGAGATGTCCTCTGTGGGTGAGTGTGTGCACAGTTCTCCAGTTCATGTACCGCAAAGTAAAATCACCTTTGTGTCTTTTCATTCCTTCTCCATGGTGGTTAACACAGTCATAAATAGTACTTTTCACAGACTTGAGCCTGTTTCAAAATACCACTGTTCACCAAATCCCATTTACCCAATTCTTACCTGTTTATGCTCACTGATCCACATTATCTCCTGTAATATTTTAGTTTTAAGTGTCCCATATTCCATATCAAATCCTTCCATGGCTTGCCTCCCTCCTCCTTCGATACCTGTAACCCCCTCCAACACCACAAATTAGAAACATAGAAAATTGGAGCAGGAGCAGGCCATTCAGCCCTTCGAGTCAGTTCAACAATTCAATCCGTTCATGGCCAAAAATCCAACTCATCCCATATTTCCACTTTCTCCTTATACCCTTTCATTCTTTTCAACCCCAGAAAGATACCTAACATTATTTAACTTCTCGAAAACATTCAATGTTTTAATCTCAACTGCTTTCAGTGGTAAGAAACTCCACTCTCTGCATGGAGATCTTTCTTCACATCTCAATCCTAAAAGCTCTACATCATATCCCTAGACAGCGACCCCCTGGTTCTTTACTGCCCAATCTCAGGAACATCCTTGCTGTGTTTACCCTATCAAGTCCTGTTCGAATTTTACAGGTTTCTTTGCAATTCTCCTTCATTCCTCTAAACACCACTGAATGTAGTCTTAGCTGATGCGATCTTTCTTCATACATCAATCTTGCTATCCCAAGACTCCAAGATCGAAATCTCCAAGATCCTGGGCTCTGCCAATTCTTACCTTTTCTGCATCTTCATTATTCCATTGGCAGTCCTGCCATCACTTGTTTAGCCTTAAGATCTTGATTTCCCTTTATGTCTGTCTACCTCTGCCTCTCCCACTTTTCCTTTCAGATGTTCTTCAAAATTTATCTCGCTGCTCAAGCTTTTTCTTACTCGTTTTCACATTTTGTGTGACAGTGTCCCTGAGAGGTGCCTTAAGATCTTTCCCAGCTCTAAAGGTTCTTTATTAATGCAGGTTTCTTTTGTTAAAAGATGGGGTAATTTAAATGATTTTATTTTTTATTCATTCATTCATTCACTAGCACAGATCAGTATGACTCTTTGCTAGTTACAGGTTGTCATCCTGAAAATGCACTCTTTATCACATCTCTGTCTTCAATTAATTGCCAAAAATCTTTCCATGCTAATATACAACTCCCCGGACTATAGCCTTTTATCATACAAAGTAGCCTCTGTGCAGGATCCTATCAAACACCATTTGGAAATCCAAATCTTCTACATATACTAATCCCCTTTCTTTATCCTGCTTCTTACTTCCTCAATGAATTGTAATAAATTTCTCAGACATGATTCCCCATCATGAAGCCATGCTGATTCTGTTTTATTTTAATGTATTTTTAAATGTTATTACATACTTTTTAATAGACAGTGACATTTTCCCCATGATAGATGTCCAACCGAACAGACCTATATTTGCCTGATTTCTGTCTCCCTCCCTTTTTGAATAAGGGTGTTACCTTTATAGGTTCTTCCATTCTTCTGGGACTTTTCCCATCATTGGCAGGAAATGTCCACTAGTTCCCAGACTGATCAGCAATTTATTGTTGGCCGAAGTTCCATTCAGACATACCCACTGGCTTCAGCTTGTTTGTAATTAGACCTTTCCCTATTGCTGGAACAAACAGCTGTGTAAACAATACTTACAATGAGTGTCTTGCTTTTAGAATGTACAATAATCCTTCAACAATAATTGGCTGTTGAAATAGTCTTTTTACCATTATAGTCCATGATCAAATATACAGAAAAATGAAAAGGTACAACCTTTAAAGATTACTTGGAAGTTGCAGATCTAGATAGGTAGAGAAAAGAAAAGATCTTTGAAGAGAACTATTACAAACAATGATGTCCTATTTCTGACTCTTCAATATTTGTGTAAAAGATTGTAATATTTCATAATAACGTAGAATCTCTACAGTGTGGAAGCAGGCCATACAGCCTATTGAGTCCACACCAACCCTCCGAAAAGCATCCCACTCAGACCGAACTCCCTACCTATCACTTTAACCTTGCATTTCCCATGGCTAATCCACCCAGCCTGCACATCCCTAGACACTATGGGCAATGTAGCATGGCCAATCCAACTAACATGCACCTCTTTGGACTGTGGCAGGAAACTAGAGCCCCTGGAGAAAGCCCACGCAGACACAGGGAGAATGTTCAAACTCCACATGGACAGTCACCGGAAGGTGGAATGGAAAATGAATCCTTGACGCTGTGAAGCAGCAGTGCTAACCACTGAGACACTGTGCCACCCCTGTGTACTGTTACCGATGAGGGATGGAGGTGCAATGGGATTGGTGATCCATGGTAAAAAGGGAGGGCAGGAAGCTGGAAAGTGTTTGCAGTGATAGAGGGCATCGGAAGAGTCAGGAAGTAGGTCAGAACAGATTGAATAAGGGGAGAATGTATTGTTGAAAGAGGGCCAGAAATAAAAGTTCTGAACAGGGAAAGGCTAACTATTGCAAGAAAATATACAGTTTGGCCCAAGTGAACTGGGAGAAACACCTCGCAGATGAAACTGTGCCTGAGCAATGGGATGCATTCATGGAGGAAATAGTGAGAGTACCAAGCAAATATATTCCAGTGGAAGCAGAGGTGGGTTCAAGTGTGGAGAACCCTAAATGCTAAGGGACATATAGTTTAGGATTAAGGGGAAAAAAGAAGCTTATGACAGATTCAAAGCACCCAATATAGCAGAGCACCTTGTGAAATATAAAGAGGGCAGGGGGATCTTAAAAGGGAAATTAGGAAAGATAAGAGAATCCATGAGAAGGTATTGGCAGATAGAATAAAAGGAAATCCAAAGAGGTTTTTAAATACTAGGGGAAGAATATGATCACTAGGGACTGCACACATAATCTGTGTGGGGACCAGAGATGTGGACACAGTCCTCAATGGATACTTTGTGTCAGTCTTCATAGTGGAAAAGGACAATCCAATATAGATTTCAAGGTGGAGGCCTGGGAAATATTAGAAGAAATTAACATTGAGAGGGAGGACATAATAGAAGGCTTATCCACTAAAAGTGGATAAAACCATAGGCCCAGATGAAATATATCCCAGGAAGTTGAGGGAGGCAAGGGAAGAGATATCAGGGGCCCAGGAGGTAATTATTCAATCCTCTCTTGTCTCAGATGAGGTGCCAAAGGAATGAAGGGCTGCTCATATGTCCCATTGTTAAGAAAAGGAAGGAAGGGATAGACCTGAAATTACAAGCTAGTCATTTTAAACCTGATAATGAAGAAGTTCTTAGAAAGAATTCTGAGGAACAGAATATATCTGCACTTGGAGAGACATATATTAATCAGGGATAGTCAGCTTAGATTAAATGAAAGCTGTGTTTGACAAATATGATTGATTTTCTTTTTGAGGAGCTAACAAGAAATGTTGATTATAATTGCTGATTTGTTGTTGTCTACATAGACTATAGAAAGGATTTTTATGAGGTCCCTCATGACTGAACTGGTCCAGAATGTAAGAACCTGTGGGAAATGAAGCAAATTACATATTAGATTAAAAATTGGCTGAGAGACAAGAAACAGAGAGTGACGATAGAGGGATGTTTCTCTGACTGGAAGTCTGTTTCCAGTGGGGTTCTTCAGGGCTCAGTGCAGGTGGCTTTGTTGTTTGTGGTGTACGTGAATGATTTAGACTTAAATTTAGGAGATAGGATTAAAGTGTTGGTTGATTGTACAAAACTTGGTAGAGTGATAGAGACAAGGATAAGGATAACCTGCAGAAGACTATCAATGGACTGGTCAGATAGGCAGAAGAGTGGCAAGTGGAATTGACCTGGAAGAGTGTAGGTTATGCACTGGGAGTAGGCTAACAGGCAATAATTAAACTTTGAATGTTAAGACCCTGAAAAGTACTGAAGATCAGAGGGATCCTTGCTGTACATCATCAGTGCTCGCTGAAGGTAGCAGGGCAGGTCGATAAGATGCTAAGAAGGTATACAGGATACTTGCCTTTACAAGCCAAGGCATAGAATATAAGGGCAAGGAGGTTATGGCAGAACTGTACAAAACACTGATTAGATGTCAACTGGAGTACTGCATGCAGCTCTTTTCACCGCAATGAAGAAAGGATGTGTTTGAGCTTGAGAGGGTACAAAGTAAATTTACCAGCATGCTGCCTCGGCTGAATGGTTTGAGTTATGAGACAAGTTTAGATAGACTGGGGTTGTTTTCCTTGGAATAATGAAGATTGAGTGGAGACCTGATAGAGGTACATGAGGTTGTGAAGGACATGGTCAGGGTGGATAGGAAAGCAATTTTTCCATTATCAGTGGGATCACTAAACTAGCAGCACAGATTTACGGTAAAAAGTAGAAAGCTAAGTGGAGAGTTGGTGAGAATATTTTTTTCCGGGGTCTGGATCTCACCGTTCGAAAAGGTGGTTGAATCAGAAAGTCTTGTAATATTTAAACAGCATTTTGATACACACTTTGCCTTGCCACAGGGATGGAGGGCTATAAGCCAAGAGCTGGAAATGGGATGAGTGTGGTCAGATTTTTGTTAACCAGCATGGACACAATGGGCCGAATGACCTCTTCCTTTCCTGTAAACATCTGAGTCCATGTGTAAGTTGGTGGGGCAGGAGAAGCATGAAACACTGGGTCTAATTGGAGCATCCCACTCTGGATCTTGGGAAGAAAATGGAAGCAGGCTGTTTGGGGTAGGAGATAAAGATCTTGAAGGTCAAGAAAGGAGGTGAAGGCAGTGACAGTCCACGAGCTGATAGTTTAAAGCTCGATCATAAGGTTGGTGTTCAGGGGCTGGTGGGAGGAAGTGTCAGAGAGTTAGCATGTGGTTAGGTAGAGGTCAGCATGCCAGATAACAACAGAGTTGATGACACTATTAGGTTGGACCTGAGAAACACAGTGCAACAAGGGAGCAAGTGAGAGGAGCAGAGCACTTGATGCGGCTAGTGTAATTTCAGTTCTTTTCTTTCATTCGTTTATGGGATGTGAGCACCATCTCTAATTGCCCAGGGGGCAGTTAAGAGTCAACTACGTTGATGTGGGTCTGGAGTCACATTAAGGCCAGACCAGGTAAGGATGGTAGTTTATTTCCCTAAAGATATTTAGTCATCCAGATGAGTTTTTACGACAATTGACAATGCACAATGCTTCCATTTTCACCATTAGGCTCTTTAATTCAGGTTTTCACTGAATTCAAATTCTACCATTTGCCATGGTGGGATTCAAACCTGGGTCTCCAGAACATTGCCTGGATTTCTGGATTAACAGTCCAGTGATAACAACACTAGGCCATCACCTACAAATGGGAAATGAAAAGATCTAGAAAGACAAGAGGGAGGGGAGAACTGTAGATGATAAAGGAGTGTGGTAGAGGAGTGTGGTAGACCGGAGGGGGGAAAGCTCCTGGCCAAAGGAATAGGTAGAAAGGTAAAGCAGTTAAAGAAGAGGTTTCAATCGTTTTCCTTGTGGAAAGGAAATGAACTGAGGGAGGTGAAAATTCACAAGTTTCTGGTAGAGAATTTTCAGGAAGGATGATTCATGAGAGTGGGTGAATGAAAGTCAGGTGGATGGAGGTATAATTCCAATGTGGTAGGAGGCTTAAAAAATGGATCAGCCTAGCCAATATCTCTTTCCTTGGCATTCAAAACTCAATACACATAAAAGCCTTACAACAGCAGCCCTTCATACTTCTGTCTGGGCTGGCTTTGAAAGTATCTCACAGATGGAGACACAGTCATTTTGCTCAGGAAACCTCCTGATCCATTCTAATGCACAATCAAAAAATAAACAGGAAGATGCTTTATGTAAAAATGATCATGACCCCAATGAGTTTTGCGATGATTGCATCCTTGCATCAAAAAATCAGTTTAATGCAGTGCCTGACCTTTTTAAGGAATGAGTATCTTGCTGTAAAAACATATGTCACATTATTTTTCACTGTGCAGTCAACCGTGTAACACTCACAGGCTCTTTACTGTTTTAATTATCTACACAAACTCTCTCCTGCCAACAGTACCCTGGCCTGGAAGTTGTCCTCTAGCTGTAAATATTGACTGTAATTTTGCTATGGTTGTACAAATCACTGGGAGCTGAAATAATTCTTTTTAATCATTTCTAATCTTCCGCCAAAATGATTGCAGGCAGACGTTTTAGCCTGTGGATTTTCCTGTTTTAGAAGTGTTTATTGAAATTGCAACCCACAGTTCTTTGGCAAAGCTCTCCAGCAGTGCGAAAAAGAAAATTATCTCAAACATGTACAGCATGAGCTGTAATAAACAATCGCTCTAAATCTTGTTTTCATTCTATTTTCCCCTCTTTGTCTCCTGGCATCTTGTAATCTTTCCCTCATTGTCTCCTTCCTCTTACTGTCTCTTTCACAAGTCTGCTTTCTTCTCCATCTTCTCTCTCATGTTTATTTTCTCTTTCATGTCCTGTCTTTCTTCATCCCACTGTAATGTCATTAGCCCGCCGTTTCGGAATTCTCTCTTTAAATTTCTCTGCCTACATCTTCTGACATCTCTTAAAGACTTTTACTTTGGAGCACGTTATTGATTACGTGTCCTAATATTTCCTGATTTAGCTTGGTCAATATTTTTGTCCATGGATGCTTTACTACAATAAAGGTACTGGTTGAATGCAAGTTGTCATTTATTTCATACCCACCCTCTGTCTTAGTCCTTCTTTACCTAACGTCCGATTAATTTTTCCTCCATCCCTCTCTCCTTTCTCTGTTCTGTAAGCTCCTGGCAAGAACTTGTCAATAAAGTCTCTTAACTCCCCAGAGTGGAACTTGAACTTGTTTCTGGTCCAGCAATTGGGATGCTGACATTGCACTGCAAGACCTCCTGCTCATTCTCAGTTTCCCTGCAGGCCAATGCAACCCCGAGTGGTTTTTACTATGTGCTGTTCACATAAGAGTGATTCAAGGCATGTCCCTGTTGCTTCATTGAAGTGGCTGTTATATGTTTAATATATGACACTTTGTACCTAAAATCACAGAGGGAATCATTGACAAAGGAGACAGGAGGGAGGACGATTACAGAACAGCCTTTAGATTCGGCAGCCCCTCACAACACTTTCACTGTGACTTTTACTGGTGAATGTGAACAAATTAAAATCATTAAATAGTCAATATTTAATTAAGTTTCTACTGTTACACAGTTTGTATTGTGTGCTACAAACCCTTATAGATTTGTCAGTCTATAACACACAAACAAAGCCCCAACCAATATTTATACTGGCGGCAAAGGTGAAAGGACTGCCTTGAAAAGTGCTTTAGCATCTTTTTAATATTATATCAAAAACTATTCATTTCCAGGAGACAACAAACATGCTGCACTTTTTAACTGAGGTTATAGTGACAACAGTCCAGCCAATTGATCCAGGCTAGCAATAAAATGTCGTAGCTTCAGGGGGATAAAACACCCAGTCGCAAAATAAACGTTTGCATGTTGAGCTTTACAATATCAGTTTCTCTGTTACCACTAAATAATTTGTTTGATAGCCAAGTTCTGGTTTTATCAGCGTTCCCATCGTCATATTTTCCAGCGCCTTTCTTTCATTTCCTGTTCCTTGTGTGTTGAGTGAACTCGGGTAATTGAAGTTGTGACTAGAAGCAATACATGAACCTCAGTGTCCTTGGACAAAGGAGGGGAAACTCATTCACAATGCTCCTCTTGATGGAGGGACGTGTACTCTGCGAATGTCAGACAAAAGAGAGGTTGACCAAGGTTGAACGGTTCATTATTCTGAAACAATCTGGCAGTGCAGAGCTCTGACACTCATGGGGCAATTCTCCAATGGTTCTCTTTCAACAATACACTATTACTCTCTCCCTTTAAGGCAGCAAGACATTTCCAGGGATCTCATTGGTTGACGTATATGCACAAAGGAACATGAGAATTTGGGCAGATGATTCACAATTTACTCAAAGAAATAGGTAGGTGTCGAGGAGGTTCATAACTGGGGAAGGATAAAGTAAGAAGGAGATATTTGCTTAGCATTCAAATGTATGGTTAGCTTCAGGATCTACTGGCAATGATAAGGCAGAACAAAGAGGAGGCCATTTAATTCTTCCAACCTGTTCCACTATCCAATTAAATCGCAACAGATTGCAAGTCCAATTACTTGTCTTTATTTCATTTTCTTTTTAAATTAATTCATCCATGGGATGTGGGCACTACTTAAGAATGCTACCACTGCACGACAAGAGACTTCATCTTTTCCTATCATTATCTAACAAAAGGAGTTGAATATTTAACTTGTGACAGCTCTGCAGAGGACAGAGTTGCAAAATTCCTTGTGTTGTAATTTGAACATTGCATCTCCATGTGGATTTTCCCGTCTGATTAAATATTTTCTCTCTGAATGTGCTACTGAATCCTTTATCATTTTAAGCATCTTGCATAGATCAACCACACAATCATCTAAATTAATGGACATGGAAGCAGATAATGAAAGTAATAAATAGTAGTGAACAGATCCCAAACTGGAATGTGAAGACTGAAACTGGACACAAATCCTTTTCTTGATAATGGATTTATTCACAAGATGCAGCATTACATTTTACCAAACCAACGTCCCAGTGGTCTCTATTCATTAACTTTAAATGTAACTTATCAAACCAAAATAGAGCCGTATTCAGATGAGAAAGTATCTTGAAGGAGCGTTGTAACAAAAAGTCAAAATCTCAAAGGAAGCCTTCTTTAATTTCACAAGTTAAGTTTCATTTTGAGGACGGTTTATCTTTGTAAGACTTCTAGGTATTGAATTAAATCATGCGCTATGCCTATGCGTCTTAACCATAAAATTAACATGCAATTAACAATCAGTAGAAATATGTTGGAAGAGTGCAGAGTATAAATTAGTCATTTGGGGTCTTGTAACACAATGGTGGTGTCCCTACATCTGATCCAGGAGGCCTAGATTCAAATCCGACCTGCTCTCGAGGTGTGTGAACAGGTTGGTTAAAATATCTAAGGAATGATCAGGGAGCTTCTCATCCAGTGTCACAACAACTGAGATTCCAGGAGAAAAAGGTGCTGGCTGAAGACAAGATGCTTCAGCAAGGTGTCTGCCTTTTCAGCTACATTCAAGTTCAGTAATAGAGAAATCAGAGTTAATATTTCAGGTCAAGTGAACCTTCCACAGACCTGCAGTGACCGAAACGTTAACTCTGCTTTCTCTCCACAGATGCTGCCAGACCTGCTGAGCTTATTCAGCAATTTCAGTTTTCGTTTCTGATTCACAGCATCTGCAGTTCTTTTGATTTTTAACATAACATTAGGACTTGACAGAATTGTGGATGTAACAACCCACAAGCTGCATCTTCTAACAGCCACACTGAAGATATTTAGAACAATGAAGTGATCTTACATACATTACTGAAGCTAAGCTCCCAACTTCACAAGCTTTCACAAGCCACCAGCATTGAAAAGTGCTTTACGGAGATTAAACAAATGACTTATTTGTCTGATAGATGTAGTGCTTTGAAAAATATGTGCATGCTTCAGCAAAGCACTCAAATTTTATCACCCAACTGGTTGTCCAGCTATTCTGCTGTTTCCCTCTTTGTCAGCTGGCACTCAGTCGGTCACACATTTGCTTTTAAGATCAGGTGGCTGGGAATTAAAACGAAACAAAGAACTGTGCATGCTGGAGATTGGAAACAAAAACAGAAATTGCTGGAGAAACTCAGCTGGTCTGGTAGCATCTATGGGAAGAAAGCATTGTTAATATTTTGAGCCCAGTGACTCTTTATCATAACTGCTAACATCTAGGGAAAAGGTGGTATTTATATTCAAGTGAAGTTGGGATGGGCGGCGGAGGGAAGTAATTTATCTTTCCATTTACCCCCTCTCTCCTCTTTATCGAAGACCCCAGACACACCTTCTAGGTGAAGCAGCACTTTACCTGCACTTCGCTTAATCTAGTGACTGTTCATAATGTGGTCTCCGCTGTATTGGGGAGATGAAACGCAGATTGGGTGATTGCCTCACAGAGCACTTATACTCTCTCCATGAAAATGACCTGGAGCTTTCAGTTGCCTGCCACATGACCATGTTCCCCAGCCAACATCTCTGTCTCAGGCCTGCTGCAGTGCTCCAACGAAGCTCAGCACAAGCTTGAAGAATATTTCATTTTCCGCTTGGGGACACTGCAGCCTCTAGAACCCAACATTGAGTTCAATATCTTTAGAGCCTGATTCTGTCCGTCCATGTTTTGTAACCACCCACATACCCGGTCCTGTTATGACATGGGCTGATTTTAGCACAGTCACCCATTCTCACATACTCCTAAACCCACTGCTGCATCATGTGGTTTGCAGTCAGTAAAGTACGCCCAGTTTCTCCTACTCTTAGCTCTGATTATCACTTATTCAGCTTTTCTTCTGTTTTGGCCTACTACCTCAAATCTCCTTGTATACCGACCCCTTTTATACCTCTCTGTCTCTCTGGGCTCTATCTCCACCTATGTGCTTACCTCTTCCTATCCACACGCACCCCTCCTCCAATTTCAGTTTCAGATAAATACGAGTTTCTCCCAGCTGCCATCAGTTGTGATGAAGAGGCACAGGACTCCAAACAATAACTCTGCTTTACAGATGCTATCAGAACTGCTGAGTTTCTTTGGCAATTTCTACTTTTAGTGGAAATTATTGTCCTTGTCCTGAGACTTGAGCAGAGCATCTCAGGGAGCTTTCCAGTAGTGAGGATATCCTGCACCTTCAGAGGAACTGGTAGTTCAAATGTTTTATTAAACTGAGTCCCTGACTGCTCTGTCTCTCTCTATCTATCTATCGACTGAATAGAGAGGAATGTTTAGCGACATTTTGGTCAAAAACCAAGACTTGGTGATTTCAGAATGTCCTAAAATCTCCTCACAGCCAATGAAGAATTTTTTAAAATATCGTCAGTCTCTGTTGCAATATGGAAAGCACCACAGCCAATGTATATTCAGCACGAATGGATAAACAGCAATGAATTAAATGGCCAGATAATCTGTTTATGATGCTGTTAATTGAGGATTACCTAGTGGCCAAAACGCTGGGGAGAGCTCCACTTTCTTTGAAAAGTGTTGTTCAGCAAAGGTTTGCAAAGATGTTACCAGGGTTGGAGGGTTTGAACTGTAGGGAAAGGCCGAATAGGCTGGGGCTATCTTTCCTGGAGTGTCGAAGGCTGAGGGGTGACCTTATAGAGGTTTATAAAATCATGAGGGGCATGGATAGGGTGAATAGACAAGGTCTTTTCCCCAGGGTGGCGAGTCCAGAACTAAAGGGCATGGGTTTAAAGTGAGAGGGGAAAGATTTAAAAGGTGTCTAAGAGGCAACTTTCTAATGCAGAGGGTGGTGCATTTATGGAATGAGCTGCCAGAAGAAGTGGTGGAGGCTTCTACAATTATAACACTTAAAAGGTATCTAGATGAGTACATGAGTAGGAAGGGTTTAGAGGGATATGGGCTAAATGCTGGCAAATCAGACTAGATTTATCTAGGATATCTAGTTAGCATGGACGAGTTAGACCGAAGGGTCTGTTTCAGTGATGTCGACCTCTATGATTCCCTGACTGTAAGTTTTGATATCACACTGTGTGGGCAGACAGGAATTAGGTAGAGAGTGCAGTTGCTGGCCCTTGAACCATGGTGTGGTACCATCATGACACAATTAGAAAAGGACCTAAAGAGGTGCAGAGCTACGTTAAAACAAAATGGGATCTTAGGTTAAGTATCTCATGCCAGTTTCTCTGATTCTGTCCAGGAGGATTCTTGATTTCTTTAGAGCCAGCATGATAACAAAAACAGCTTGCATTTGTTTACAACCAGATTTATCCCCCAGCATTGGTATTTTTGACAAATTTAATTTTAAGGTAGGGCCCATGACAGTATTTTCTAAGATGACCATTGCTGGCACCTTGTGGTATTTGCCACCTCTATTAGTATGTGATTATTAGGGTGAGGGCTACCTGAAGTAGCTCGCTGCCACCAATCCTCCGTTGCCTTTCCTTGGGCCTATTTAATGATTAGTGATAGAGGATACACCATCACAGAGTACCTACAGGAGGGGTACGGTTCTTACATAGCAAGTTGGTTTATTGCTTGACAGTAATAAATACAATGAAACTCAACCAGATGCAATTAGCAGGCTGTGTTTGCTGACACCCTGTAGCATGCAAACCCTCTGAAATCAAGAATAATAAAAACATAATAAACCTTTAAAAATGAAAAAAAAGAAACATATGTATGAGTGAAGAGAAAAAAAAAATCTGCTAATTAAAGTACATTTTTAAATTTTAAAAATCAGCTTTATAGTGCACATTTAAAAATAAACTCGGGGGTGAGCATGCACAGTCAGAATTTATCACCGGATAGCATCTCCTACTAATGATCTTATGATCTTAGGGAGAAGTACAGATTTATCTGCACCCTCGGAAAGTGAGAGGAGAACACCTTGTCTCCACCCACAGACTGGGTGAGACATCAATGGAGCCAACGTAATATGAACATTAACTCCATTAGAACCGTTGCCTTATACAACAATGGGTAGATCATACAAAGGCTGTTCAAAGAATGTACTCAATAGGTCCACTATTCTTTTCAGAATCAATGTTCCTTTTTTAAAGTGACGGCAAAAGATGGACAATAAGACCTGGCCCAGACAGTGACATCCACATCCCATGAGTGAATAATTAAAGAAGTTGATTTCTTTCTTTGTTGAAGCTTCAGGTTTTGCTGGCAGAGATTATTTGGACATGGAAATAGAACTCATAGCACAGAAACAGACCACGTCATATAACTCGTGTTTAAAGAGCCTCTTGGCTCTTTACATTCTTCATCTCACCCTATCCACATGTCCAACTACTGCCTTTCCGCTCATGAACATACCCAGCTTCTCCTCAAGAGGAATAACATTGACTTTGTCAAAACTGGGTTGCACGAGGTGGATTGAATTTGCAAAGAGCCAACATAGAACGAGATGGGCTGAAAGGCCCCATTCGGAGCTGCATCCATTCTCTGATTCCACTTGCAGTTGATTACAGCTTTGAGAGGAGTTTGCATGCCTGATGTATCCAGGGTCACTCATTTCCCATACATGCCAGGTCTATTGCATCAAAAGTTTATTTGCTTATGTTCTGAGAGATCAACAGAAGACCAAATAATCCCTCAGATATCAGAGCGGAGCTGCCTACAGTTCAGGAAAAATGAGATTCACGTGTCAATAAGCTATAAATAATGGCCCAGAGTTTGTGATCATAGAGTCATACAGCACAGAAAAGGACCTTCGGCCCACTGAGTCTGCATTTACAATAACTTCCACTAAAGGCATACTAATCCCAATTTCCTGCACTTGACCTATATCCTTCAATGTTATAAAAATTGCAAGAACTGTGGATGTTGTAAATCAGAAACAAAAACAGAATTTGCTGGAAAAGCTCAGCTGGTCTGGCAGCATCTGTGGAGAGAAATCAGAGTTAACATTTTGGGTTGAGTAACCCTTCCTCAGAACCAACCCTTCCTTGAATGTTACGATATTTCGACCTTGTAAGGTTTCCGGCCTCCCCTACCTTCCCAGGCAGCGCATTCCAGATTCCCACCACCCTCTGGGTGAAAGAATCTTTTCTCAAATCCCCTCTGAATCTCCTGCCCCTAACTCTAAAACTATGCCCCCTCGTGATTGATCCCTCAACTGAGGGGAACAGCTGCTCTCTATTCACCTTGTCCATACCCTTCATAATCTTGCACACCTCAGTCATGTCTCCCCCTCAGCCTTCTCTGTTCTAAAGAAAACAATCCAAGTCTCTCCTTATAGGTCAGACATATAAAGTTGGCCCATGACATTAGCAATAAATGGATCTCCGCAAGAATTTGCCGTGGTCCTGGGCGGTCAATGTTTTGAAGGATTCCCTTCAGGAGCAGTTTTCCGGGAGACCCCAGTAACACAGGCAAAAACCATCAGACACAATGGTTGTGGCATAAATAACAGTCACTGAACCACACAATATGATAGAGCAAAGCTGCTGCAGTGGTATAAAGGTGTTGGAGAAGCACATGTTTGGTGGGTGCAATTAATTTTACAAAATTAAAAGCATAAATATTTTCAAGAACTACAGCAATATCGATTTGATGAATCACGTTAAAATTGATCTTTGAAAACTCTGATTGATCATGCTAAAGGAAAACAAGGAATTCACTTTTTTAACAAGACTTACCAGATCTTTAAAAGGTTTCATGTGAAGAATTGTTTTAAAAAATCAATCTGCTCTAACTTTTAAAATGGTGTAGACCTACTCATTAAGTATTCTCCAATTGAATAAATGGCCCTTAAGCCTGAAAATGCAGGAATATTTAAAAGTTTCGGGTCAAGTGACCTTTCCTCAGAATCATCAGTTTGGAAAATGTCGGTTTATATGCAGAAGACAGGGAGGAGGCATAAGGAGTAAACATTAGGTGGGGATAGAGCGCAAAGGGAGAGAACAGCAGTTGAACAGACATAGGAGTGGATAACGATCTGGCTAGGAGGATGAATAGCTGTTTATGGGAACTGTTAGTGGTTAAGAGTGGGTGGTTTGTAACAGCAGACTATGAGGTAACAAGAGATAACAAGATGTAGAGCTGGATGAACACAGCAGGCCA
>NC_063346.1:7443904-7527054 GCF_021869965.1 Rhincodon typus
AACGTCAGCTTTCCTGCTCCTCTGATGCTGCCTGGCCTGCTGTGTTCATCCAGCTCTACATCTTGTTATCTCTTGTTACCTCATAGTCTGCTGTTACAAACCACCCACTCTTAACCACTAACAGTTCCCATAAACAGCTATTCATCCTCCTAGCCAGATCGTTATCCACTCCTATGTCTGTTCAACTGCTGTTCTCTCCCTTTGCGCTCTATCCCCACCTAATGTTTACTCCTTACGCCTCCTCCCTGTCTTCTGCATATAAACCGACATTTTCCAAACTGATGATTCTGAGGAAAGGTCACTCGACCCGAAACATTAATTCTGATTCTGTCTACAGATGCTGCCAGACCTGCTGAGCTTTTCCAGCAATTCCTGTTTTTGTCTCTGATTTACAGCATCTGCAGTTCTGTTGGTTTTCGTTTACCTTTATCTACTTCTGGGCAATTAGAGAAGGGTAATAAATACTGCCCTGGCCGAAGACATCCACATCCCATGAATGAATGAGAAAAGTCCTCCCTTAACACCTTGCTTGCTGTTGATCTGTGGTTGACTATTTACAATGAATTAATGCAAGGGATGGTCTTTCACCTTTCCCTCTCATTTTTGCTTGCTGATGTTCTTCCACAGCTGGGAGGTATTGAGCTGGGAGGCGGGTGGTAGTGGGATGTTGTATTTGTGTTTGTGGAATCCTGGCCCTGCATAGCTTCCACCTCAGGAATTAAGGTCACAGAGGAAAAGTGAGCTGTGCGTTTTAACAAATGAGGCTGCCAGGATGAGAGCTTTACCTTGGAGGGACTTTGAGCCACTGTATGTCGGTAAGGTTATTCATGCATAGACCTCATCGTTTTGTGTACACACATGCAATTCCAAATAACACTCATGGAATTAGCAGTGACGAGCAGTAACAGTGGCCACATCTGCCCTTGCTGACCTGACTGAGAACAGTTAACTCAGCACAAACAGAGGATTGAACCTGTGACCTTCCTTTCTTTATGGCTTAGCTACTGACTTGATTAACTCGCTAAACCATTGGTGTAAGCAGACATCCGCAGCCTTTTAAAAGCTAACCGTGGCTTTGTGCAATTGTTCTGTCTTGATTTACCTCATTCCCCTCTTTGGTTCCGAACCTTGCTTGTGGCTCGCATGGTTGCCTTTCACTCTTTCTTTTAATACCTTGTTAAAATGTGTAAAACATGCACTCTGCTTCAATCTGTATCCAGTTAGCAAAGTTCTCCAATAAAAATAAAACAATGCTCTTACACTTAGACAGAACTTTTTGTGACCTCTATCAATCGAATGGTAGCCATTGTTGCAAGTCGGAAATGTGGTAGCAAATTTGTAGAAAGCAAGGTCTCACAAACGATGAGATAATAACAAATTGCAATGATAGGTTTATACTAGGGCACCAGATATAACTCTGTTCCTCTTTGCTTTAGTGGTGCCTGAATGGATAGAAGTGCCTTTGGTTTAATTTCTCACACAAATAACAGCACTCCTTCACTGTTTTGACAGCCTAGATTTTGCACTCAGGTTCCTAGAGTTGGATGTGAACCTACAAACTTCTTAATCGCTGAAAACGTTCGTAGAAGGGCTCATGATCAGAACCCAAGCCCCCAACAACATGTCACATCATCAGGATTCTTGTCAATTTGGCTCAGTTTGCAGTATGCTTGCAGCTGAGAGTTAGATGGTTTAAAGTGTAATTCTGAATATTGCATACTCTAAACTGTCCCTCCGTGTAATGTGCAGCATTGTGTAAGCCATTATCATGAACCCAAGTTGTGGTTATTGTGTTTGGGTGGCCATTGAAAGACCCCTCAGCAATATTTAGTGATGAATAGAATGAGTTTTCAGGCAATTGATCCATCAGTTAAAACTAGATGCACCCGTCAATCATGTTGACATTATTTTTGGGAGCATGCTGGGTACAAATTCTCTGCCATGCTTTCTGCATTACAACAGTAACTACAATACAAAAGCACATTTTTTTTTGGCTATGGAATGAGATGTGGGCATTGCAGGCTGGGTCAGCATTTATTACCCATCTCTAATTTTCTAGAGGATAGTTAAGCGTCATCCACATTGCTGTGAGTCTGGAATCATGTGTAATCCAGACGAGGTAAGGGCAGCAGATTTTCTTCCTAAAATGACATTAATGTTTGTATGTTTCTAGTCGACCAGATGGGCTTGTACAACAATTGACAGTGCCTACATTGTCGTCATTGAATCAGCTTTTTATTCAAGATTTTTTTATCAAACTTAAATTTCACCATGTACCATTTTGGAATTTGAATCCATATCCTCAGAACGTTAATGTGTGATTCTGGATTATCAGTCCAGTGACATAAAATTATACCAGCATAAAATGCCTTGGGGCAATCTGAATTCATAAAAAACTGTATATAAACAGAAGTCTTTCTTTCCTTCCTTGCCCAACTTGTTTCTTCTATCCACTACTGAAAGCCTGAGTTATTGCTACTGTGTAGTGCCAGACACAAAAGTGGATCTGAATGAACACAGCAGGTCAGGCAGCATCAGAGGAGCAGGAAAGTTGACGTTTCGGGTCGGGGCCCTTCCTCCAGCTCCACGGTGTGTTACCTCTGACTCCAGCATCGGCAGTTCTTTCTATTTCTGACAAAAGTGTTGGAGTAATTCATTGATATGAAGTAGATTGAGATGCTTTTGAGGAATTCAATAAAATACTTTAACTGAAAGATAATCTTCCTTTAATGAATCAATTGGTTATTGTTCTTTTACGGCAAAATTTTCTGAGAATGTTTCTAGCTCAGTTGCTGCTACTCTGTGTATGAGCAGGTATTGACTTTCATCAAACTTCTTCTGAGGACCGGATGGAAGTGTGGATGAAGTTTGTGTTTCCTGTACAATGCTGCATGACAGAAAGGTTACCAGTGGCCTGATGTTATGTAATATTAACATTACTTGGCCACGTGGCCATCAGTTCACAATTCAAGTTTCTCAGATGGTCCAGATGTGCCCTGTGCTTGACTGAGAAGGAATGTTGTATCTGGTCCCTCTGAGCAGGTGTTAAATCCATCATCTTGATTCCAATGATGTTAAGTATCTAATTATTCCAAAGAATATGCAGTTTCTTGACCAGTATTTTCCCTAACGTGACACCAACAGCAAACATGGTCATTTATCTTACTGCAATTACTGAAATCTTGCTCTGTACATAATGACTACATAATGTTTACATAAAACGTACAACTAATTTGTATGGGAAATAATTTGAAGAGTCGTGATGCTAAAGGAAACAAAAAACATAAGCATTCAATTAAAAGAATCTGAAGGATATTTAGTTAGTCCAGAAGTACAAATGCAAGATCAGCAAAGACTGTCCCCCCCATCTCAATTTCAATGGGAGTGCAACTCATAGAATAGGCCTTTTAGTGTCAAGCAATGTATCTGCAACTCATTCTCTTTTTGATTGACTAGATTAATTCCAGAGATGAGAGGTGTGTCTTTTGAGGATTGGCCAATTCAGGTCAATACTCTCCAGAGTTTAGAAGAATGAGAGGAGATCTAATTGAGGTAATTAAGATGCTAAAGTGAACTGACAAAGTAGATGCGCAGTGGATGTTTCCCCTTGTGGGCCAATCTCGAATGAGAGGTCATAGTTTTAGGCTTAGAGGTGGCAGATTTAAAGTAGAGGCAAGGAGGAATTACACAGAGTTATACACTGCAGAAATGTACCTTTCGGTCCAACCAGTCCACACCAACTGTAATTCCAAATTAAACCAGTCCCACCTGCCTGCTCCTGGCCCATATCCCTCCTTATCCCTTTCTTATGCATGAACTTATCCAGATGTCTTTTAAACATACCTGCATCCACCACTTCCTCTGGCAGTTCATTCCACATATGAACCACACTCTGTGTAAAAAAAAAACTGCCCTTCATGTCCTTTTGAAATCTTTCTCTTCTCGTCTTAAAAATGTGCCACCAGTCTTGAAATTCTCCCACCCGAAGGAAAAGACACCTACCATTTACCTTATCTGTACCCCTCATTATTTTATAAACCTCAATAAGGCCACCCCCACCACACCCCAACCTCCTAAGTTCCAGTGAATGAAGTCCCAGCCGACCCATCCTCTCTCTATAGCTTAAACCTTCCATTCCCGGCAACATGCTGGTAATTTTTTTCTGAATCCTCTCCAGCTTGATAATATCTTCTTTCGAGTTGCTGTGAATCGGTAGAATTCATGACCCCGGATTGTGGTGGATACTGAGACATTGAGTAAATTTAAGGAGGAGATAGACTTTTAATTGGTGGATTGAAGAGTTATGGGAAGTTTTTCTTTCTTTATTGGTTCACAGGATGAGAGCATCACTGGCTAGGCTAGCATTTATTGCCCAGAGTGCAGTTAAGAGTGAAGCACATTTTTGTGGGTCTGGAGTCACATATAGGCCAGGCCAGGTGAGGATGGCAGTTTCCTTCCCTAAAGGACATTAAGAGAAAGTGGGTTGAGGCCATGATAAGATCAGCCATGATTGTATTAAGTATTGGGCAGGCTTAAAGGGCTAAATTGCCTGATCCTACATTTAGTTCTTCTGTTCCTCAGCAAGGCAATGCATCAAGAACGTATTGTCACTTAATTTAGCTTAGAGGCACAGATCAAGTTAAAATATTCCTACACACAGAGATGATCAAAAATTAAACACAGCAAAACCAGGCAAAAGTCTACACCACACTGAAGAATCCAGGATCAATAGTAACATAATAGATCAATGGGGAAGTTATAGAAAAGGGTCTGCTATGAATCTATACAACAATTACAACTTGCACTTATGAAAAATTATTAACAGTGCCAAAGCACTGTACACCTGTGTTAACAAACAAAATCTTGTCCATGAAGGTAATCGATTTTATTGTCACGTGTACCAAAATACAGTGAAAAGCTTTGTTCACGAGCAGTACAGGCAGATCACAGCAAGCACAGGAAGTATAGATCAAAAAGACTTAAAGGCAGAGATAGTAGGAACTGCAGATGCTGGAGAATCTGAGATAACAAGGTGTAGAGCTGGATGAACACAGCAGGCCTAGCAGCATCAGAGGAGCAGGAAGGCTGACGTTTCGGGCCTAGACCCTTCTTCAGAAATGGGGATCTCAATGTTCTGAATGTAGACATTGTCGCGGTTGGGGCCAAATTGGGAAGTCCTGAAAGTGGACTGTAGTCCATTGGGAATGATCTGGTTCTGTAGGCAGGTACTAAGAAAGGTGATGTGGCTGTAGTACCTGGTTTGCTTCAGGACGTGGTTGAGCAGTTTCAAGGCTGAAGAGATTACGAGAGAGTTGCAGTGGGAGAGAGATCCACTGAGGTTTTTCTGGAGGGAGGAGGGTAACTTCTTCAGGGTAGGCATCCTTAGAAGAGGCTTCGCAGTGGGGTTAAAATTGTTTCAGAGATAGTAGGAACTGCAGATGCTGGAGAATCTGAGATAACAAAGTGTAGAGCTGAATGAACACAGCAGGCCAAGCAGCATCAGAGGAGCAGGAAGGCTGATGTTTCGGGCCTAGACCCTTCTTCAGAAATGGGAAGGCCTGCTGTGTTCATCCAGCTCTACACCTTGTTATCCAAGACTTAAATGCATACAGGTTACATTGCAGGTTACATTATTTGACATTAGAGTCCATTCAACAGTCTGATAACAGCTGGAAAGAAGCTGTTCCTGAACCTGCTGGTGCATGTGTTCAGGCTTCTGTATCTTCTGCCTGATGGAAGGGGTCGTAGGAGATCATTACCGGGGTGTGACGGGTCTTTGATGATGCTGGCCACCTTTTTGCAGCAGCGAGCCGTGTAAGCGGAGTCCATGGATGGAAGGTTAGCTTCCACGATGGTCTGGGCTGTGCACACCACCTTCTGTAGTTTTTTACAGTCCTGGGCAGAGCAGTTCCCATACCAGGCTATTATGCACCCGGACAGTATGCTTTCAATGGTGCATCTGTGTAAGTTGGTGAGGGATCTTACGGGCATGCTAAATTTCCTAAGCTGCCTGAGGAAGAAGAGGTGTTGTTGAGCCTTCTTGACTGTTGCATTTACATGGAAAGCTTTGGACAAGTCGTCGGTTATCATCACTCTGAGGAACTTGATGCTCTTCACTCTCTAAACCTCAGTTCTGTTGATATAGAAGGAGTGTTCTCCTCCTTTCTTTCTGAAGTCGATGATCAGTTCTTTAGTTTTACTGACGTTGAGAGACAGATTGTTCTCATTGCACCACATCACCAAGCCCTCTATCTCCCTTCTGTATTTTGACTTCCCATTGAAGTAGTTGTTAAGGGGTGTTTTAAAGGATGAAAGGTGACAATTCCAGAGTTTAGGTATTAGACAGCTGAAGGTAGAATGGCCAGAAAGGGACACATGAAAATCAAGGTTGCACATGCAGAGGGGAGCATATGCTGATCTCAGAAGATACTCAAGTTAGACGAAGTTACAGAGACTGGGAGGGACAAGACTTGGAGTAATTTAAAAGCAAGAATGAGAATTTTAACAACTACAGTGGAGGGCAGTTGCATAGGTTGCGATTCTGTCAGTATGCTGGGGGTATTGCCAATGATTGGAGAACTGAGAGTTCCATGGGGAGGACCAATGGAATCAAATGCGCTTCAGGTACTGAAGTGGTCAACCATGACCCTTCCTCTGGGTTTGTAGTGTAAATGGTTAAAGTGAATGTCTAACTGGTGCACTTCATCGTTGGGAAGTGATGTAAAAGCATATGACTGAGATGGTTGTCCCTAGCAGCCTCGTGAAGGAAGTAAAGTTCTGACCTGTACATACTCAGTGTTTACCATGTTTACTTAAAAAAAAGTGTAGAAAGCATCACCCTGCATCAAAAGACAACTGTGATATTTATCAACCCTTTCCCAGATCGGATTCAGAAAGTCCAGCTCACTGAGAGTTACTGGCCAATCAGATTCAAAATTGCCCATCAATGCTACCAGGAATGATGGTAACCAACAGCAATGCACCATCATAAGCCCAGGTTCATCATAGGGATCCAAACCAAAGGTGAGTGAATGTAGAATGGGGATTATGTTGTGGTAGGTAATGTTTCTGAAAGTGTTAATATTGGAAACTGCATTAAGATCCACTCAATCTGATAATGTGATAAGGACTTAGGTAACAGAAAAGCAGATTTTCTTAGGATCTTGTAGAATGAAGGCCTATACCATAGTGCTCCTATTCATTTTTATAACAATGTCTATCTTCACAAAGTAATTAAAGTCATTTTTCAGTTTGCTTTCATGTGATAACTACATCATTTTAAAGACAAGGGCCTCTTCTTACTAAGACTCACCGGGGTTTTCCTCCACTGCTATAAATTGGTGAGATTTCTGAGACCCAGTCAAGGAAAGTGTATGCAAACTACTTCAACCACAAACAGGTAATCGGTGGCATTGCAACATACGCAACATGTCAGCAGTGGTGGGCGTTGTCGCTTGATGCTCCAAGATATCCACAGTGAGAATTCCAATAGCCTCAAGAGAAGTGCTGGACATTAACAGCTTTAAAGTCTCTAAGGCTTTTCGGACTGTTCACACAGCAAGTCAGCAGCTGCAGCAACAGAACTGAAAAATAGCGTGTCGACAAACTGATGGGGAAAAAGAACAAAGGACTTAATGATAAATCCTTTCACTTCAGACCTGGTAAGATGAACACAGAAGCAGGTGTGAGCCAGAAGCCAGGGTGGTGTGGTGGCTCAGTGGCTAATACTGCTTCCTCAGAGCACCAGGGATCCTGGTTCAATTCCACCCTCCTGTGACTAGCTGTGTGGAGTTTGCACATTCTCCCCCTGTCTTTTTTAGATTTCCTCTAGGTGCTGTAGTTTCTGACCACAGTCCAAAGATATGCGGGTTAGGTGAATTGTGTGGGAAATGCAGGGATAGGTTGGGTCTGGGTGGGAAAATCTTTGGAAATATGGCATGGACTTGCTTCCCCACTGTAGGGATGCTATAAGAAGCCAGTCACAACTGGAAGTTACAGGTTTTATTGGGAAGTGAGCATCAGCCCAAAACAAACAAGCATCAGAGCTCCGTGATCAAAGTTTAAAAATCCCTGTTGGGAAAGGCAAGAATTTGAAATGAATGGTGCAATTCACTAGAAATTTCCCGCTCTCAGTAAGTGCCATCACCATAGCGAGTGGATACCATGAGGTGCAGCTACAGGCAGGAGATGAAGGGCCATGGAAGTAATTTAAACTGAGGTCATAGCTGTGGTACCATCACAAAACTAAAATTAAGGTGAAAAATAGTTAAATTATAAGCAAATAGATTTTAACAGAGGGAGATTTTAAGAAGATATTGGAGCCATGTTAAGAGCTCAAGGTCTGCGATATAAACAACGGCTTGGTAAGGTTACAGGCACAATGTTTTATTGAGGAACTTTGGAAAAGAACTGGCGTTGTTTATTAGGCAGTGAAAGGCTGGAAATCTTCCAGCTTGCCTGTAATGATAAGCATGAAACTTTCTATTTCGATACAAAAGCTGGAAATACTCTATTCTGACTACAAAAATGCAGGAAAAAGCCCTAAAGAGATGAAGCGTTACTATATTACACAGTTTCTAACTCTTTAAAACAAGGAAAATAAAACAGGACAGCAATATAATACCATAAGAAATAGAAACCATTTGGCTCCTCGAGCCTGTTCTGCCATTCATTAGGATCATGCCTGTTCTGAAATTCCTCACATCTACTTTCCTGCCCTTACCCTGTCATCCTTGATGCCCCGACTGATCAAGAGTCTCTCTCTGTCTCATTCTTAAATATAGACAAGGACTCTGCCCCTCAACTCCCTTTGGCAAGGATTTCCAAAGCATCACAATCACCTAAAAGAAGAAATTCCTCTTCATCAATGTCTTAAATTGGCATCCTTTATTCTGAGACTATGCCCACTGGTTCTAGGCTCTCCCATGAGTGGAAACATCCTCTCAGCATTTACCCTGTGAAGCCCCTTAAGAATCCTATTTGTTTCAATAAAATCATGTCTCATTCATCTGAACTCCAGTGAGTATAGCCCTTGCTCATAAGACAATCAATCTATGCCAGGGATCACCCGAGTTAACCTGAGGAACTATTAACAAAGTAGGAACCTACTGGTAAAGTGATTAAAACAGCATCAACATTCTGCAAATTAAAAAGTCTTTGCAGTGAGGAACAAAGACAGCATGCAATTCCAGAATTTTTAAAAAAGTGAAAATGTAAAGAGTAAATAATCACATCAGGAAGAAATAAATTTCAAGATAAATAATTAAATAATATAGAAAGTGTTGGATAAATTCAACAGGTCTGGCAGCATCTGTGGAAAAGATAGTTTCTGTCAATCCACAGTATTTTGCTTCTAATATTTCAGGAGAAATAATACTGTCTGGCAGATTTAATTTCAGAAATGAGACAAATAGAATGCAAGATTGGATCTCTTGGTGAAAACAGTTCTTAAGATACAGAAATATTTCCAAGCCAGGCATCAGATCAAAAGCTGAACAGAAAAAAAATACTGTCATCAGTAGGGCCGACAACTGATGATGTTATGGCTCATTAAGGCATTAAATGTGCTACCACTGACTGGTATTGTGTCGAAAGGTGGCTAGTCCAAAACTCCAGTAAGTTGGCTATGAACATGTATTTTGAGTGCCAACAGTATTTTGCAATCATGGAGGATTTACTAATCTATGGCAGAAGACTACCCTTTGGGAAAAAATCTTGGAAAATATACTTCAGGCACACTTAGGGATTCCCAGTTAAACAGCAATGGCTCAGTCAGTGGTGAGGTGGCTAAGGATTTCAAGAGAGCTGGAAAATCTCATAACACTTTTGTGAAATCTGTGATTACAGAGGATAGAGGAATTAGGAATGTAAGCAAGAAGGTGAAGGAAGGAACAATTAAGGGTGCAATCCACTTAAGCTCAATAAGAGGAAAATAGAAACATAGGAACAGGAGTCAGCCATTCAACCACTCAAGCCTGCTCCACCATTCAATAAAGTCGTGGCTGATTTGTGGTCTAACTCCATGTGCCTGCCTTAGGTTATCTCGCATGAAATCCTAGCTTAATAAAAAATCGTCTATGTCAGATCTAAATTTAACAACTGAATTAGAATCGACCATCGTTTGAGGGAGAGAATTCTAAACCTCCATTAATTTTTGCATTTAGAAGCGCTTTCTAACATCTATCTTGAATGGCCTGGCCCTAATATTTCCATTATGCCCCCAGTTCTAGAATCTTTAACCAGTGGAAATGATTTATCTTTATCTACTCTGTCTTTCCCAGTTAATATCCTGAAGATCGCTTAACCTTCTAAATTCTAGAGAACAAAGGCCTAATTTGTCAAATCACTCCCCATAGTTTAACCCCTGAAGTTCAGCCATCATCTTTGTGAACCTGTATTTAACTTTCTCCAGGGCCAAAATATTCTTCCTAGGGTGTGGTGCCCAGTTCTGCTCTAAGTGGTGTTCCATTAGTGTTTTGCACAACTGCAGCATAATGTCTGCATCCCTGTACTCCACCTCTTTAAATATGAAGGCCAGCATTCCAAAAGCCATCTTGACTGTATTCTGCACTTGTTTGTGGCATTTGAAAGAGTTGTGCACCTGAATCCCCAAATCTCTTTGGACATCCACTCTATTTTAATTTTGTACCTTCTACAAAATACTCTGATCTATCCTTTCTCAGCTGTGAATGGAGAATCTCACACTTGCTTATATTAAAAGCCATCTGCCATAGCTTTGCTCATTCACCAAATCTATTAATATCCTGTCATAACTTTACGCAGTCGTCAACACTGTCTACAATGCTGCCCAATTTTGTATCATCAGCAAATTTGGATATTTGACTTTTTTATGCCATTATCTACAACTGAAATGAATCTATAACTGAAATTATTCATGCAACAACTCAGCCTGGTGAACAGAATGGAACCGCAGATTTGACATTTACGTCGGATCATGAAGCAAAAATGGTTGAATTGGAATATTTCAAATCTTCATCTTAAAGAAGAATTAACTTTGCCAGTGACAGAGTTAAGTCATATGGGGCCATTAGACCGGATCTAGCAAGACTTTGATCGGGTGAGTCTGTTTGAAGGAAAAGGAATGACTGGCAAATGGGAGGCTTTTAAAAGTGTGATATCAAGAGTCCAGGGGCAGTATGTCCTTGTTAGGGTGAAAGGAAAAGGTTTAGGGATCCCTTGCTGATGAGGGATATTGAAGCTCTGGTCAGGCAGAAGAAGGAGGCATACATTGGGTTTAAGCTATCGGGCTCAAGTGAATCCCTAGATGACTATAAAAAGCGTAGGAGCACACTTAAGAGGGAAATTGTAAGATCAAGAAGAGGGTATGAGATGGATCTGGCAGATAAGGTTAAAGATAATCCCAAGAGGTTCTATAGCTATATTAAGAGTAAAAGGGTGACTAGGGAGAGAATAGTTCCCTTTGAAGATCAGCATGGCCGTCTTTGTGCAGAGCCACAGGAGATGGGAGAGATTTTTAATGAATATTTCTCCTCAGTTCTTACTGACAAATCTTTTAGAGTTTTTCGAAGAGGTAACAAGGAGGATAGATGAGGATAGGGCAGTGAATGTTATCTGTATGGACTTTCGTAAGGCCTTTGACAAGGTCCTGCACAACAGGCTAGTAGTGAAGGTTAGGTCGCATAAGATCCAGGGAGAGCTAGCTAATTGGATTCAAAATTGGCTCAAGGTAGGAAGCGGACAGTGATGGTTGTAGGTTGTTTCTCAGACTGGAGGCCTGTGACTAGCGATGTGCCACAGGGGTTGGTGCTGGGACCTTTGTTATTTACACAAATGATCTGGATGTGAATGTACATGGCATGATTAGTAAGTTTGCAGATGATACAAAATTAGGAGGTATTGTTGATAACGAGGAAGGTTATCAAAAATTACAGAGAGATCTTGATCAGATAGGGAAGTGGGCTGAGGATTGGCAAATACAATTCAATACAGATAAGTGTGAGGTGTTGCACTTTGGGAAGTCAAACCAAGGCAGGACTTATATAGTAAATGGTAAGGTCTCAAGGAGTGTTGTAGAAGAGAGAGACCTAGGAGTACAAGTACATAGTTTGTTGAAAGCAGCGTCACAGGTAGACAGGGTGGTGAAGAAGCATTTAGCATGCTGGCCTTCATCGGTTGATGCATCGAGTATAGGAGTTGGGATGTTATGTCATAGTTGTGTAAGTGATTGGTGAGGCTGCATTTGGAGTATTGTGAACACTTTTGGTCACCCCATTATAGAAAAGGCATAGTTAAACTGGAAAGTTTACGAGGGTGTTGCCAGGACTACTAGGCCTGAGTTATAGGGAGAGGTTGGCCAGGATAGGACTTTATTCATTGGAATGTAGGAGAATGAGGGGTGACCTTATTAAGGTGTATAAAATCACGAGGGGCATAGATAGGATGAATGCATATGGTCCTATGCATATAGAGTGCATAGGTTTAAGGTGAGAGGGAAAAGATTTAAGAAAGAGCTGAAGAGCAACTTCTTCATGCAGAGAGTGATGGATAAATGGAATGAGCTGCCAGAGAAAGTGGTTGAGGCAGGTACAATAGCAACATCTAAAAAACATTTGGATTGATAGATGTATGGGAAGGGTTTAGAGGGATATGAACCAAATGCGGGCAATTGGAACTAGCTGAGTGGGCACCATGATCAGCATGGGCCACTTTGGGCCGAAGGGCCTGTTTTACTCTATGCTGTCTTACTCTATGACTCTACTACTCAAAGTCACCAGCAATCCTCAAGTAGTTTGACTGAGGATGTAAACTGTTTGGGTTCACCAGTAAAACAACCAAAGACCTGAAAGAATTAATCATATAGATTGCATTAACCTTTGCCCAATTTGATGGTATCATAAGGTCTTTTGTGAGGAAAGGCAGAACTACTTAAGATCTTGTAAGTGGGGACTTGTATCTTAGGGGTCACCTTATAATTTTAGCAACAATGTCTATTTTATTAATGCATCCATACTGTTTGTTATCATGCAATAAATCACAACTTATTTAAGACAGCTTCTTCTAAATAAGATTTGCCTGTGGTTTTGTTGCACTCCTGGAAACCAAATAGGCTTTTAGGCCCATTAAAAGGACAGAGGTTAATGGTAGCAAACTATCCCTACCATAAGATGGTAGTGATTGGCATTGTATCACACACAGGAGGGTATATCTTACTATTAATGGGGTGTGGTGAAGCTGGGGAATCAGAGGCAAGGGTTAGAGGTGACACTCTACCCCTGTGCTCCAATGCTGTGTCTCTTCATCAGTCATAGAATGCCTGACTACAAGGGGCAACCTTTCCCACTCTCCAGAAAGCCTCTGGCAGAGCCCACAGCTTTTGCTGGGTGGCCTTCCAAGGGCATGGGATACTGTGGCCCCATTGACCATTACTGAATTATGATGGAGTCATGGATAATGGGTGTCTGTTCCTGAGTCTAACTGAATTTTGACCACCACTGACCAGGAACCCCACACCTGCCCGTTCTATCCTCTGATTAACCGGGGAGGTTTCGCTGTCACAGTGAGACTGACGCAGTGCCTTGCCGCAAGTAGGTTCCCAGCCATGTCACCATGTTTTGCATTGCAATGAGCTACTTTAAATCCAGCCCATAGTGAACAAGCTTGCTATACGTCTCTAGTATTATGAATAAAGCAGTGCAGAGTGCATAGGTTCCACAGTGACAGAAATATGTGTCAGTGCATGTATTGGAAGACACTGCAGTCAAAAATCTGATTTTCCTTTCTGAGTTGTTCAACTGTGTCTGCAGGCATGAACTGAGAGACCGCAAGATCACCGCTATCTCCCTAAGTGGGTTAATTTAGCGTTTGCAATGTACGTTGTAATGTTCGATTGCAGACATTGCAGCTTTCACTTACGTGAGTATTTTTATCCCTTCCTGTTGGCATTGAAATGATCCCATACATCAGATCATCCCCATTAAGTAAAGCTTACTAGTGTTGTGTTCAAGATACTGGTATTTAATTGGCACCTGAGGAAATCTTCCCAAATGAAGGAATTTGTCTTCTCGCCAGATGCTCATTAAAGACATCTATGGTCCTGAGGTCACCACACTCCAGTTCCTATCTCTCCTCTGTCTTTCACTTCTTTCATGCTTCTACTAATATTCTCTGAAGCGCCGTGTTCAGGATATGATGATAATGGAGCATGCACATTTGTGAACTAATTTTAATTCTGCTTCTCCATTGATAGTTTCTCATGTAGCTGAAGCATTGTGACTTTCCATTTAATTGGAAACCTTGATAAAGGAGTTAATGCTTGCATGAGAGGACATCAAAGGTGAAAGAGTCTAAGGGGCAAAAGGTAATGTTGGTAATGTTGATCCAGCTTGGGATTCAATTCTGTTCAATGTCAGAGGAAAGGAGTTGTGTGAATATGTTGACAGCTTTGCAACAAGTAGACAAAGCTATGTACTTAAGAAAGCTAACAATGTTTTATTAAGTAACTAAACCATGTTAAAACTGTAAGTTTTGGAGTCAATTCTAATCTCAAGTCTGCAAAAAATACCTAACACACACACTCATCCAGGTAAAGGCATACACATATACAAGAACACATACACAAGGATAGACTCACATACATAAAGACACTTATGTACACACAGACAAACCCACTTAAAGGCACACAAACATGTGTTGTCACACACATACAAAAAAATATACATAAAGACACAAGCGCGCGCACACACACACACAACACACACACACAAACAACACACACACATGCGCACATAGACATACACGCACACAGACACACATGCACACTGACACACACACAAAAACAATACACACACACACTCTCTCACACACACACACACACACACACATTCACATGCGCACACACTCACATGCACACACACACAAATAGTATATACACACACACACACACAGTGTACATTCTGCAACTAAGGACCCCATGTCACAGCAAGTGATATTAAATGCAAATGTTGTCAGGCACTGCGAGAGAACAAACTTGAACAGAAAATCGTACAATACTTTCAGCATAGTTTGGAATTAAGAAAGAATGTGTAGGCTTACATTCTGTGATACTCAAGGCTAACTAAGTGGAAAATAGATTTACCTTGATGATAGTAACATTGACATGACAGATCGTCAAAGAGGCAAGTAACTTTTTTATATGTAATTCAATAGTTGATGAATTGGTAATTGGAGCATAAACACTAGCACAGATCAGTTGGGCTGAATGGCCTGCTTTTGTTATGTAAATTCTATGTAATTCTTTGATTTATGACAAAAGCACACTCAACTTTGTACCTGCCAAACCCTTTCTTCACTACGTTTGCTGAAGCTGACATACGCTGCAGTGGGGTAAGAGGAATTCTGAGAATCGTTTCTTTGTCGATGGTTGGATGCTCCAGAGTTTTGATATGATTTGGTCTGGTAGGTCAACCAAAGGTGGTCAAAACCAATGACAAAAAGCTGTTGTCAGATCTGAAGTACAGGCATTGTGGAGACCTTGAAACTATTATTTGAGAGCTGCAAAGATTTGTGAAAGCCAACTCAGGTCAAAGATTAAAATGGAAAGTGTTGGAAAAACTCAGAAAGCTCAGCAACATTTGTGGAGCGAGAGAGAAATTTAAAGTTTCAAGCCCAATACAACTTTTCTTTAGAACTGAAGAAGATCTATGAATGATTATTCTGGTGCTTTCCTGGCCAGCCTTCCATTTTCTAACCACTGTCAGCTTAAATTCATCCAAAAATCTGCTACTAGCATCAAGTTTCATTCATCCATTATCTCTCTGTTCACAATTTACCCTGACTCCTGGTGTAGCAACAGTTTGAATTCAAAACTCTCACCCTTATTTTGAAATCCTACCATTCCTTATTTCATCTTCAGCACCCCTGCAGACAGAGAGCAGCGTAGATACTCCTGGTCATGGCCTGATGGGTCGATCCACTCAAGGATAGATTTCCTGTTTGTGTCCCGCATGTTATCATTCAGATTCACTAACGTCAAGTCGGTGTTCTTCTCTGACAGCTGTCTCCTGCTGGCCGACTGTCACATACAGCATGGCCAGCGGGTTGGCCAGGGAATAAAGAAGCTGAACGTGAAACTGTTGATCCCAGAAAACATTGAGGAGCTTAAAAGGAATTACAGGGGTTGGAGAACTGTGAAGCCCTTCTTTGAGTCTCTAGCGGACTGGTGGGAAACAGTCAAAGGGAACATCAAGAAGTTCTTCACCCTCAAAGGTGCTCAGAAGGCAAGAGAGAGATGGGGGAAACTGTCCAAACACTAGAAAACCATGCAGAACCTACTCCTGCTGCAGACAATGGAGGTCAATGTCACAGAGGATCTCCAGGAGGTGAAGAGCCAGCAAGCCTCGAACTTTGCCTCGGACGTTTCCATGATAATCTTCCGATCCAGGTCCACACCATGGAGCAGGATGAGATAAGCTCACGTTTCTTCCTCCAGAAAGTGCACAAGGAGAGCTCTGTGCTCAGCAGCCTGAAGGAAGAAGGTGGCTCAGGAGCTTCATCTCAGTCTGACATCCTGAGGATCAGCAAATCCTTTTATGCCAGACTGTATGACACAGAGCCCACTGACAGCACGGCCTCCAGTTGTTCTTGTCTTCTATCACAGAGGTCTTCGATGACAGCATGCGGGAGATATTGGCCCAGCTGCTGTCTCTGGATGAGCTGACCAAGGCCTGCGAATCCTTAGGAAAGAATAAAACTCCTGGAAATGACAGCTAACTGGCCAAGCTGTATTCTGCTCTGTGGGACTTGCTTGACCAGGGCCTGCTGGAGGTGTATGACAGTATGCTTCTGGCTGGTACCATGTCTGAATCCATGAGGAAAGGTATTATCACCCTTATCTACAAGCGCAAGGGGGATAGGGAGGAAATGAGAAATTGGTGGCCAATCTCACTGCTGAATGCAGATTACAATATCCTGTTTAAGGTCATCACCAATCGGGTCAGGTCTGCTCTGGGATCCGTGATCCACCCCGACCAAACCTGTGCTGTAGCTGGCAGGATGATCTCTGGGAGCATCGCACTCCTATGTGCAGGATGGGGGTGTCAACACCTGCTTCATCAGCCTGGTCCAGGAGAAGGTCTTTGACAGGATATCGCCCACGTATACGTGGGGCATGCTCTCCAAAATGGGCTCTGGGGAGACAATCTGCAATTGGATCCAACTGCTCTACAACAGCATCATTAGTGCAGTCTCAACCAACGGGTGGGAATCAGAAAGCCTCCCGAGAAGATCCGGAGTCAGGCAGGGCTGCCCACTCTCTCCTGGTTTGTGTGTTGTATAGAGCCTTTTGCCGGGTCCATCAGGAAGGATACGAGCCTGAGAGGGGTGAATATTCCAGGCAGCGGAGGCCTGCAGGCCAAAACCACCCTGTACGTGGATGACATCACCATTTCCTGCTCAGATCCGCTGTCAGTGCGCAGACTGATGAGCATCTGCGACCAGTTCGAACTGGCCTCGGGAGCCAAGGTAAATCAAGGCAAGAGCAAGACCATGTTCTTTGGGGACTAGGCCGACTGATCCTGCATTCCCATCGCCGTCAGACAGATTACCTGAAGGTGCTGAGAATATGGCTTGGAGGGGCTGGGGCGTGCACAAAATCTTGGGAGAAGTCCATTGCCAAAGTAAATCAGAAACTGGTCTTTTGGGAGCACGGCTCCTCCTCCGTTGTGGGTGAAAACCTGGTCATCGGGTGTGAGGCACTCTCTCTGTTGTTGTACGTGGCGCAGGGCTGGCCCACTCCCTGAGCCTGCTCTGTTGCAGTCACCCGAGAAATCTTCCATTTCACCTGGAAGCCTAAGATAGACCAAATCTGCAGGGACTCCATGTACAAAACTCTGGATGGGGTGGGGGAAGAATATACCCAATATTGCCCTGATCCTGATGGCCACCTTTGTGTGCAGCTGCATCAAGCTGTGCATAGACCCTCGGTACACAAACACCAAGTGTCACTACATACTGAGGTTGTACCTGTTCCTGGTGTTGTGAAGGATGGGACTGGCCTCGCTGCTGTGGAATACTCCAAGTAGTTGGCCAGTTCAGTACTGCCTGTCCTTCCTGGAGAAATTTGCAAAGAAAACACCTTTGACCACAAGTCTATCAGGAAATGGTCAGCACATAACAGCCTTGAGACCCTGAGGGAAAAAGAGAGGGTGGATCCTGTCAGGCTATTCCCTGAGCAAACTGTCAACGGCATTTGGCAGAATGCCCCATCACCAGAACTTTCCAACAAGCACCAAGACATCGCTTGGCTGGTGGTGAGAAGGGCACTACCCATGAGATCTTGTATGCACACCTGGTTGGTCTGCGCCACTGCACACTGTCCTCAAAGTGGTGGGGGGGTGATGGGGAGGGATTATAGAGCTGTCACACAGCTCCTGCTGGAAAAAATCTGGAGTAAGATGCAGTGGTTTGTGTCGAGGTTCGTCCCAAGCAGATCTGTGACGTGGGACTCTGTGCTGTACGGTCTGTTCTCTGGGACGCACACCGAGGCAAACATTGACTGCGCCTGGAGGACCATCAACCCCAGTGAGAGATGCTCTTTGGTCTGCCCAAACCTTTTCGGTCTTCCAGAACAAGGAGTTGACTGTGACCGAGTGTGGCAGACTGGCACGTTCCAAGGTCCAGGACTCCATGCTGAGGGATGCAGTAAAGCTTGGGGCAGCTACTGCCAAGGTGCAGTGGGGAAAGACCACGGGTCTGAGGTCTTTATGCTGAAGTTAAATGAGGGTCCGTTCAGTTATCGGACCCTCCTGGTGCCTCAAATATATGTAAATATTAGTATTGTTTGTGTAATAGGGGTCTTTGGATTTTTTAGATGGAGTCAAAATCCAATGTTTTGTTTGTTTCCTTGACATGCAACCGTACAGAACCAAACTGCTTTTCTGACAATGCATACATACAAAGAAATATTTTATGAATAAAAAATATTTTTTTGAAATTAAAAGAAAGATTGATTAGGACAGGGTGATATATGTTGTCTATGTGGACTTTGACAATGTCCCTCATGGCATGCTGATACAAAAGGTGAAGTCACATGGGATCCACAGTGAGCAGGTGAGATGGATACAAAACTGGCTTAATCATAGAAGACAGAAAGTAGCAATGGAAGGTTGTTTTTTTTTCTGGCTGAAGATCTGTGACCAGTAATGTTCTGCAGGGATCAATGCTGGGACCCCTGTTGTTTGTTGTCTATATATAAATGGTTTGGAGGAGAATGTAGGTGGTCTGATTAGTAAGTTTACAGATGGCACAAAGATTGGGGGAATTGCAGATAGTGAAGACAATTACCAGAGGATACCACAGAATATAGGTGGAGAAGTTAGCGGAAAAGCGGCAGATGAAGTTTAAGCTGGACAAATGCAAGGTGATCCATTTTGGAAAATCTAATGGAAGAGGGAAATGTACAGTAAATGGCAGAACGTTTAGAAGTATCAACTTACAGAGATATCCTGATGTACAGGTCTACAGTTACCTGAAAAAGTGGCAACGCAGGTGGATAATGTGGTCAAGAAGGCATATGCATGCTTGCTTTCATTGGTCAGGGCTACACGATATAAATTGGCAAGTCATGTCACAGCTATACAGAACTTTATTTGGGCTATATTTGTCATAACTTTAACAGTTCTGATTGCCACTCTACCAGGAGGATGTGGAGGCTTTCGAGAATGTACAGAAACAGTTTACCAGGATGTTGTCTGGTCTGGAGAGTATTAACTATGAGGAGAGATTGGACAAACTTGGTTTGCTCTCACTCAAAAGTTGAAGGGTGAGGGGTGACCTAATAGAAGATTCAAAATTATGAAAGATATGGGTAGAATGGGAATCGGGAATCTTTTTTCCAGTGTAGAAATCTCATCTCCTCGGAGACATAGGTTGAAGGTAAAATGGGGAAAGTTTAGAGGATATAACACAGTGTGGAGCTGGAGGAACACAGCAGACCAGGCAGCATCAGAGGAGCAGGAAAGTTGACGTTTCGGGTCCAGATCCTTCTTCAGAAATGGGGGAGGGGAAAGGGAGCTCTGAAATAAATAGAGAGGAGGTGTGGGGCTGGGGAAGGTAGGTGGGATGGCGATAGGTGAGTGCAGGTAGGCAGTGGTGGGGATTGGTCAGTGAGGTGGGAGGGGCGGGTAGGTGGGAGAGAAGATGGACAGGTTGTGTCAGGTCAAGGAGGCGGGATGAGAGGAAGGGTTGGTCATGGGATGAGGCCAGGGGGGTGGGGAGATTTTGAAACTGGTAAATTCCACATTGAGACCATTCGGTTGTAGGGTCCCAAGGCGGAATATAAGGTGCTGCTCCTCCAGTTTCTGGGTGGCGTCGTTGTGACACTGGAGAAGGCCCAGGATGAACATGTCACCCAGGGAGTGGGAGGTGGAGTTGAAACGGTTTGCGACCGGAATGTGTTGTCGTTTGTCGTGAACAGAGCGCTGGTGCTCTACAAAACGGTCTCCGAGCCTCTGCTTGGTCTCACCGATGTAGAGGAGGCCACATCAGGAGCAGCGGATGCAATAGACCACATTGACGGATGTGCAGGTTAACATCTGTCTGACGTGAAAGGATTTTGTGGTGCCTTGAATGGAGGTGAGGGGGAAAATGTAGGGACAGGCATAGCATTTCCTGTGGTTGCAGGGAAAGGTGCCGGGGGTGATGGGGCTAGTGGGGAGTGTGGAGCGGACAAGGGAATCGCAGAGAGAGCGGTCCCTACGAAAGGAAGATGGGGTGGGGAGGGAAATATATCTTTGGTTGTGGGGTCGGATTGCAGGTGGCAGAAGTGGCTGAGAATGACACGTTGAATACGGAGATTAGTGGGGTGATAAGTTTAGAGGAGATGTGAGAAGCAGGATATTTTACACAGAAGGTGGTCAGTGACTGGAATGCACTGGCAGAGGAGATGGTGGAAGCAAGTACAATAGTGATGTTTAAGAGGCATCTTGACAGATATATGAATAGGCAAGGAATAGAATTATATGGACCACATAGAGGCAGAATGTTTTCAGTTCAAAAAGGCATAATGCATTGGCATAGTCTTGGTGGGCCACAGATCTTGTTCTGTGCTGTCCTGTTCTTTATTCTTTTTTCAAATACAATGCCAGCATTCATTTTTGAGAGGGCTAGAATATAAGAGCAGGGATTACAGCTGAGGTTGTATAAGCCTGTGGTCAGACTGCATTTGGAATATTGTGATCAGTTTTGGGCCTCATATCTAAGGAATGATATGCTAGCATTAGAGATGGTCCAGAGGAGGTTTACAAGAATGATCCTGGGGATAAAGAGCTTGTCAAAGGAGGAGTGGTTGAATGGCCTAATTCTACTCCTATGTCTTATTGTCTAATGGATTAGCAGCAAACCTTGTTTAATAAGATTTCTGTGAAGAACTTTGGGGCATTTTCCGAAATGAAAAAAAAAACTTCCTGCTGTTTCCATCTGTGGACTAATGTTCATGCCTTGGACATGGGACAGAGATACATTGTGACTGTGTCTATTAACTCAGGACTTTGAGGACATCACTGGAGCAGTCTGCTGCTGACACTTGGACATGGGAATTGGTTGGCATGGATCATTCCATGGCTTCAGAGCTCAAAAAGAACTTAGTGGTCACCTTGTGCCTGTACTTCTGTTAAACTGTCCTGTGATCTGTTAAACATTCTGCAGCAAGTCAAACAAGTCCCGACTGGTGAATAGTTTCCTTTTGTTGGAATGTCTCCATTCTTTGGACTTGAAGGTCTACTGTCTAACAGTGGCCAGCAAACCAGAGGCAAGTCTATTCACATTCTACCAGCACCACTGACCAGGAAGAAAACCAGGCTTGATATGCCTTCCTGCAGTTTGCAGGATTTTATTTCTCTTGTTCCTTGTTATCGTATGTTATAGCTAAACTTCATGAGGTTATCAACCATTCAGGAATGCTGTGGGGTCTCACACCATTTAAGACTGATCTCCAAAACACTGCTACAAGCAATGTGATAATCTGAATTATAAAACAAAAAGATTTTTTAAAATTCTCCTACAGGATATGGGTGTCAACCACTTGTTGACCATCCTTAATTTCTCTGGTTTACCAGAGCATTTTAAATTCATTGCCATGAATCTGGAATTGCATGTAGACCAGAGCCAGGCCAGGTAAGGATGGTAGATCTCCTTCCTAAAGTGAATTAGATGAAGTTTTACAACAATTGATGGTAGTTAATGATCACCATTACTGAAAATCATTTTCAATACCAGGTTTAATTCATCGGTCAAGGTGTCATCTGGTCCTGTGTCCCCAGAGCTTTACCCGAGCCTTCTGGATTGATAATCACCAACACCACTTCTTCCTTATCTTCCACGCTCTGGAGACGTCAAAAACAAGTCTAATTGTGTAAGTGGAAATTTGAAAGTGGGAGGCCCTATGAGAGTCCCAGGAATGCATTCAACTAGACCTTGCAAGCATTGTGATGAATGAGGAGACAATATGCATATTGATAGATTTAACATCACAATTATTAGCTTTTCAAGCTGCTAAACTACTTATAGGCAGTATTACCAGTCAGCATAATCAGCATTATTCATAGAGTTCGACTATAGTTTTTTTCCTCCAACCCCATTCCCTCTTGGACATTGTGTTGAGGGTGTTAGAGCATGATGCTAACAGGTTTTGCTTACTGGGAGGAAAGATCAGAGACTTAGACATAGTGTAATGCAATGGATTTTACACTGGTCCCCAATTAACAAGCCAAACATTCTTCCTCCAAACCTGGATTGGAAGATCATGATAAGGGAGAACTTCCTCTGTACTTTGAAAGCCTTGAGTTTTGAGACTAATGAAAGGAAAATCACACGTGATATTTCCCCAGATGGCAATTTACATTGAAGGTAGAAACTCAATTTGTTCATGGATGGAAAATACGAACAAGTAGATTGTAAGATAATTATAGATCGTAGGATAAAGTAAAAATGGACAGAGAAATAACAAATTACACAGTTATGTGTTCTTGAGAAATAACTCCTTAAAGCAGAAGATATCAAGGTAAAAATTTCATTTTGTGAAGTTCATGCACAAATATTTAAAATGCATCTACTACAATCCTTTGTACACTGTTTTTCACCAGCATAATTTATTTTCCAGCTCTGTAAAAATAGTGCATTGTAAGAACACAATCAGTGCATTAAACATTAATGACAGAAACTCTCCCTCAATGTAAGCTATCACTCACAGGCTCTCAGTGTTGTGGATTCAAGCCCCACTCCAGAGACTTGAGCATCTATTGGGGGAATATGACACTGTTGGAAGTGGTCTCATTCATTTTCCAGTAGAGACATTGAACTAAGTCTCCTTCTGCTCTCTCAAGTGAATGTAAAAGACCCCTTGCTGAAATAACTCCACGAAGGCCGGTACCCAGTCACCAAGTCACCCTTTATTTACATGTGCATAGTACATGACACTGACACAGCTCCCTCAGAGCCAGCTCTTAGAGTGAACAGAACCCCAACACTGCTGCTTATATCTGTCAGCCAGGGCTCCCTGATTGGACCAGGTTAACAGCCCTAATCTGGGAAGTCATATTCCACTTGGCTGGCCTTGTTCCAATCACTACATATGCCATGAGGTCAAATCAAAGCAGAGGACTTCTTCCCTGTATTCTGTCTGATCAATTGTTACTCTTCTTCATGGAAGCAGATCATCTTGCTTTTATCCTATTGGCTGTGGGAACTGACTATGTACAAAATGGCTCTTGCCAAGAACGACAGTGACAGAACTTCAAAGAAACTTTACTGGATATTTAGTCCCTTAAGCCAACCTGAAATTGTAAAAGGTGTGTTACAAATGCAATATTTCTTGCACCAAGCCTTCACTTCAACAAAAGGAGAGATGATGTAGTTGGGAACAGTGAAAAGTTCAGAATGTTGGACACAAATTATATCAGTGCATTGATGAGCAGGGGCTTGTTATTTAATCTTCCCATGGTGTGTTAGCACCAATACACGAGGAACAGGAAGGAGCACTAACTATAAGGATATGAACTCTGATATACCTGATCATTTGGACCTATTTACTGACATCAGGTGCTGCGCTGAGCAGAAGCTGTGCCATTCTATAACAACAATGAAATCCTGCAGCACTGCTTGATAGGTACCAGCTGGAATTTTAAATCTCAGTATTAGATTGTGACAGAAGAGTGAGAAGAATCAATATACTAAGACATGCAGACAGCCCAGCTAAGATACTAAAGTTGCCATTTGATGTGAATATATTGTGTATGTATTGACCATGTACAGTGTTGACAATCATTACTTTACAACAGTTAGTTACTTTAGTCTCTGTTTATTCTTGCTTTCACAAGCTAAGATAACATAATACTGAAAATACTGCTTATTGCCTTCATTGGGTATTTTCAATGAACTTTCACCATTTTTGGCAAATCAGGGCATTCCAAAGATTATTGAACTATTTTGAAGTGACCCAACTGTTGCAATATACATATAAGCACAGGAACAAATGAAATAGAAGCAGAAATGGGCCTTTCTACCACTAAAACCTGTTCCTCCATTCAATAGGACCATGTCTGTTTTGGTTGTATTTTCAATTCCTCATTCCCATCTACCTCCAACAACCTTTGATTCCCTCCCCTAACAAACATTATCTATGTTCACCTTAAAAATATTCAATGGCCATGTTTCCACTACTTTGTGAGACAGAGAGTTCCAGATTTGCACAGTTCTGAGACAGAAAAAAAAACTCCTCATCGCTGTCAGAATTAATTTTTAAACAAAGCACTCTAGTTCTGGACATTGTAGATGGATGAGAGATGATTGTGTTGAAACTTGGAAGACAATGATTTCTGAGTTTTACCTCAGTGTGGCCCCATTCTGAGGCATCAGAATAGTCGTGACGCATCCTTCCCAGAGAGAGTAGAGAAACAAGAGTAAGGCATTTCACATGCTGATCCTGCACTGCCATGATGGCTGATCATCTACATCAGTAGAACTCTCTCATGTTATCATCATACTCTTTAATGTCATGAGTGTCTATAGCTTTTATCAGTCTTGAACCCACAAACTAATTGAGCTCCCACTTTGGGGATACAATCTCAGTATAAGGAGAAGGACATTTAAAATTGAGACGAGGAGGACTTTCTTCACTTAGAGGGTGATAACTCTTCAGAATTCTGTAACCCAGGAGAGTGGAGTTGAGACCACAATCAGATCAACCATGATCTTATTAAATGGGGAAACAGGCTTGAAAGGCCAACTATCCTTTTTCTGATTGATGTCTTATGTTCCTCGGCATCAATCAAATTGTTTCCAGCCAGCTCCTACAAATAGCAATCTATTAATAACCTACACTGTTCTTTTTTAGATTGTCAGGAGGCAGTGCTGCAATCTTAATGTCATTGAATGCATAATAGAACTCCAGGCTAATGTTTTGGCAACTTTGGTTCAAACCCCACTATGGTAGATGGCGAAACTTGAGTCCAGTTAAAATCTCAAATAAAAAGCAGGCCTAGTGGTAACCACGTAACTACTATGGATTGTTGTAAAAATCCACCTGGTTCACTTCGCTCTTTACAGAATGAAATCCTTCATCCTTGCCTGGTCTGGCCTACATGTGATTCCACACCCACAGCAATGTGGTTGACTCTTAACTGCCCTCTGAGCAATTAGGAATGGGCAATAAATGCTGGTCCTTCCAGAGATGCCCATATCTTGTGGCCAAATTTAAAAAGCCTGGATCTCTGAATTTAGTAATATTGGTTGAGGGATTAGTATCAGCCAAGACACTGAAGACAACTGATCTTCAACTAGTACCATGGGATCCTTTATGTTCACTGGAGGGGCAGGGAGGGGACGTGGCACTTTCTTGAGAAGAGTATGTAATTGTACATTTTACTTACAAGATAAATATAGGAAATTACCGATAGTGCTGGATTTTGTGAGGTTCCAAATATAGTGGTGTATTAATCAATGATACAGTCTTCCTGAATGTAGATGCTGTCCAATAATGGCAACCAGCCCAGTAATTAAGTATTCAGGCTTAAATTTAATGCTGGGCTCGGTTGTGTTGCCCATTGCTTATTTTTGTTTGCCTCATTTTGGAAATTTTTGCCTAGTCTCTGGCTGGTCCCATCAGATTGAATACCTGACATGCAAGTCCTGGTATCTCACCTTAATCCAAAACTTGCTGAGGACTGGTTACTTGGTGACATACATTACAAAGGAAAGAAGTAAAATTATCAGGGGAGGAGGAAGAATGGACTCAGAGAGTTATGATATTCAAATTCTCTGCTCCAGTTGATCATGGATTTGCCATCACTGGAGACGGCCCAGCGTTTGGTCTCTCAGGGAATCAAGAGTCCCAGGAAGTAGGTCAATAATTGAACTTGAAACCTAAACTTTGTCATTGTCGTACTCAATAGCACAGCAAGCTGAAGTGGCCATGTATTGCGGCTTCTATTTTGTTTATTTGTACATTAAGATAAATTAATATAGGATCAGGTTCCAATAAATGTGCAATGATAGCCTATCCCACACAACTGTGATCCTTGTAGTATTGTGATTCAAACACTTTCCACCTCAAACCATGTGATCTCTGAGCAGAGCTGAATTAAGACAATAAAACTACCTGCCAGTGGGTATGCTTTGTTTCTTGGAAACTTCCTCTCTGCCTCTCAAATAATCAAAAATTGTCCATGCAAGAGACTGTTCTGGTCTTTATTAATGTCACAATGTGCTGACCTCATGTTCAAGGTAATCTCTACCTCAACCACAAGTGGGTCCAGCTCTCAATTGAAGAAATTTAGCAAATCATTTCTGAAGAAGGGTCTAGGCCCGAAACGTCGGCCTTCCTGCTCCTCTGATGCTGCTTGGCCTGCTGTGTTCATCCAACTCTACACCTTGTTATCCCGTTCACTACAGACATACTGTTCCCTCTGAAATTAACAACCTCTTGACATCTAACCTAGTTCCCTAACTTGCGATGATTTCTGTTCTTCTCGAACCTTTTTATTTGAAACAAACTGCTTGCACTATTCACTTCATCATCACTTTGACCTCAATGCACAGTGAAAAACACAACTGTACGTGGCTAGTATCTTCATTTGACCAAAGTCACTGTAATGAATTGTTGAGCCTGATTGTGTAAAGGGTCTAGATTAGTACCAGCTGGGGCACAAAGGGACACACAGGATGCCTTTTGAATTAGCGGGGTTACTTAACCTTTCATTAAGTAAGCCAGTTAAGTTAATTTGTAAAGTGTTGTGTCATTACTGCAGAAGATTAGCTGGCAGGAGTTCCTAAAGCCGCCAATGTGAGGAGCTAAGTTAGTAGAGCTATAGCATTTGAAAATCTATCTAAGATGGAACTTTTTTATACTCATTCTTGAGATATAAGCAACAAGCAAAGCCAGAAATTATTGCCCATCTCTAATTGTCCATGAGTTGGTTGTGGTTAGCCACCAACAACTGAGTGTCTTGCTTAACCATTTTTGAGGATTTTTAAGAGTAAATCACATTCCTGTCAGTCTGCAGGCCAGAACAAGTAAGGACAATAGACTTTCTCTCCTAAAGGGCATGAATGAATGAAATGGGTGATTGCAATAACTCAGTCGTTTCATGACCACCATTCACGAAACTAGCTATGTAGCCAGATATATTAATTGAATTCATGTTTCTTCAGTTGGTAGAATTTGTACACATATTTCTCAAGCATTAGTTTTTGCTTCAGGGTGACAGGCCTAGTTACCATTATGCAATGTATTACCTGAGCAGAGGTTTTGCATTCAATTTAACATAGGTCTTAGGGAACTCTGACTTAAACCTAAGACTTGGTCCAAATAGCCAAACTTCAGGAAAAGTCACAAATGTTGGTTGCCATGCTAGGGTTGTTGGCCTGGATGAGTTGCTATGGGGGAAAGTGTGAAGAATGTTTGGCAAAGAAATTTCAACATTTGTCAGAATTTACTTAACTGTCTGATATGCTAACAGCTTTTTGACAGCTTTTGTTGTTGCTAATGTCATGACTTAGGTAGAATTCTGGATGCACTAACAAATTCACTGCCCACTTATACAATAGCCATAGTGCATTGTGACAGTGCTGGATGTTTAATCTTGAGCTAGAAGCCATTGCTGATACCTACACATTGAAATATTGGTCTCGGCTGTCGCAGGTTGTGGGATCTGCACAAAGCAACCTCAGGGATAATGCATCCCCTGAACACTAAATAAGGTTCTTCAACTCCTTATAGACTGTAACACACTGTATATAGAAAGTTGTACACAAACAAATGAACAAGGAGCAGGAGGAGGCTATTGACCCCTTGAGCTAGCATGGCCACTTAATAAAATCATGGTTAACTTGATTGAAACCTCCAAATGACATCACTATGAAAACCCAACTGTTGCAGAGGTCTGAAATAACTTGGTTCTAAAGAAGTGTCATACCATTCTCAAAAGGTTGACTTTATTTCTCTGTCCAGACATGGTGCCAGACCTGCTGAGTTTTTCCAATGTTTTATGTTTATGACAAACACACATTCCTGTCTACCCCCATAATTTTTCACCTGCTGTCTTAATAAAAATAAAGAAAAAAATTCAAGGACTCTGCTTCCACCTGCTTTTCAGGGGGACCAATTTGATCTCTGTTTTAGATTGGTGACCCTCATTTTTGAACAGTGATCCCTGAGATGCTTCATTTTCATGTGAGGAGGCACCCTTGGTTACAGCACTTCAACATTACTCAACAGAGACAAGAAGTTGAAACAGCTCATCCTGTGCTCACTAGCATCAGAATTCAAGAAACTGGCTTGAAAGAAGGGACACCAGTTTACACAGGATTACAAAAGGGTGTTGATTGGTTGGGTCGTCATTGGTGTAGAGATGTACCAAAAGCAGTCAACTGTCAATTTTAGTTCTCAGTTTAGGGGGATAGACTCCAATTGGTCAGAGTGTTTTCAGTAGAGTACAGCAGAGACTAACAGCTTCTGTGAATCTTTTTATATCCATGAAAAAGATGCAGTGCATATACAAATTCCTTTCGCCAACAAAAAGAATCAGAGTCCCCTGGAGAATTGTACATATCTTCTAGGTCACCGAAATGCATCAGGCCTGTCTGATAATCTTAAAATCTTAAGTTACTTAAAGGAATTACAGTGGATAGGCAATGATAACTATTCAAGAAATACATGGGAGAACTGCAACAACTGTTTATTCCTGTCTGTCGCAAAAGCAAAATGGGTAAGAGGGCCAATCTGTGGCTTGCAAAAGGAATAAGAGATAGTATCTGATCCAAGGAAGACGCATATTGGCCAAGAAAAGTAATAAATCTGAGGATTGGGAGCAGTTTGGAATTCAGCAAAGGAGGACCAAGGGATTGATTAAGAAGGGGAAAATGGAGTACGAAAGTAAACTTGCAGGGAACATAAAGACTGACGCTAAGAGTTGCTATAGGTACGTGAAGAGAAAGGGATTGATAAAGACACATGTAGGTTCCCTCCAGACAGAAACGGGGGAACATATAACAGGGGACAAAGAAATGGCTGAGGAACTGAATACATACTTTGGTTCTGTCTTCACAAAAGAGGACACAAATCAGATACCAGAATTGTTGGAGGATGCAAGATTTAGTGAGAGGAAACAACTGCGGGAGATCAATATTAGTAGAGCAATGGTGCTGGGAAAATTGTTGGGATTGAAAGCCAATAAATCCCCAGGGCCTGATAATCTACACCCCAGAGTACTTAAGGAAGTAGCTCTAGAAATAGTGGATGCATTGATGGTCATCTTGCAGGATTGGAGGGTGGCTAATGTCACTCCAATATTCAGAAAAGGGAGTAGAGCAAAAACAGAATTATAGACTGGTTAGCATAACATCAGTAGTGGGGAAAATTCTCGAATCCATTGTCAAGGATTTTATAGCATACCATTCAGAAAGCATTGGCAGGATCAGAGTCAGCATGGATTTATGAAGGGGAAATCATGCTGACAAATCTGTTGGAATTATGTGAAGATGCAACTAGTAGAGTTGACAAGGGGGAAGCAAGTCGATGTAGTATATTTGGACTTTCAGAAAGTGTTTGACAAAGTCCCACACATGACATTAATGTGCAAGATTAAAGTGCATGGGATTGGGGAAGTGTATTGAGATGGATAGGAAACTAGTTGGCAGAGAGGAAATAAAGAGTAGGAATTAATGGGTTGTTTTCAAATTGGCAGGCAGTAACTAATGGGATGCCACAGGAATCAGTGCTGGGACCCCAGCTGTTCACAAAATATATGAATGATTTGGATGAGGGAACAAAATGTAACATCTCCAAGTTTGCAGATGGTACCAAGTTGGGTGGGAGGGTGAACTGTGATGAGGATGCAGAGATCCTTCAGCATGATCTCGACAGGTTGGGTGAGTGGGCAAATCAATGGCAGGTGCAGTATAATTTGGATAAATGTGAGATTATTCACTTTGGAAACAAAAACAAGAAGGTAGATTATTACCTAAATTGGGAGAGGGGAGTGTGCAGAGGGACCTGGGAGTCCTTGTGCCCCTGTTGCTGAAGGTAAGCACGCAGGTGCAGCAGGCAGTAAAGAAGGCAAGTGGTATGTTGGCCTTCATTGCAAGAGGTTTCGAGTACAGGAGTAGGGATGTGTTGTTGTGGTTGTACAGGCCCCTGGTGAGACCACACCTGGAGTTTTGTGTGCGGTTTTGGTCTTCTTTTCTGAGAAAGGATGCTCTTGATCTGGAGGGAGTGCAGCGAAGGTTTACCAGGCTGATTCCAGGGATGGCATATGAGGAGAGATTGACTTGGTTGGGATTGTTTTTGCTAGAGTTCAGTCGAATGAGGGGCGATCTCATAGACACTTATAAAATTCTAACAGGGCTGGACAGGGTACATGCAGGGAGGATGTTCCTGATGGTGGGTGTGTCCAGAACCAGGGGTCACAGTATGAGGATATTGGGTAGACTAGTTAGGATGGAGATGAGGAGACATTTCTTCACACACAGAATGGTGAGCCTGTGGAATCCATTACCACAGGAAGTAGTTGATGCCAAAACCTTGAATGTATTCAAGAGGTGACGAGATATAGCACTTGGGTTGAATGGGATCAAAGCATATGGGGAGGAAGCAGGATTAGGCTCTTGAGTTGGACGATCAGCCATGATCAAGAAGAATGACGGATCAGGCTCGAAGGGCTGAATGGCCTCCTCCTGCTCCTATCTTCTATGTTTCTATGTTTCTATTCATTTCTGGTGTAATTCTTCGCACTGTCTGGATTATTTGATGGATGATTTCCAATAGCAGAATCGCATCTAATGGTAGACATACTGTTTCTGTCTCAATATCGAGTTCAACTATTTTAGGGCTTGAGGCACCTTCCCCCATGACTTTATCCCAGCCGCTGCACACCAAGCCTGCTTATCACATGGTCTGCTATGACACACTACCCATTGTTAGCCACTAATAGTCCCTATTAGCAGTCATTCCTTCTCCTGGGTCTCCGAGGCCGTTATGACTGTCTAACTGTCCTCTCTCTCTATCTCCACCTATCGTTTACTCCTTTTTCCCTTCCCCCACCCAATCTTCTGCATAAAAACATTTTCCTAACTACCATCAGTTCTGAAGATGGGTCACTGGACCTGAAATGTTAACTCTGATTTCTTTCCACAGATGCTGCCAGACTTGCTGACATTTTCCAGCAATCTCTGTTTTTGTTAGCTTCATCTGTTGTTCAGAATTTTGAGACATGTTTCACTTCCAGGGCAATGCATTGTTTGGGCAAATGTGCTCTTTCAGGGCAGCAGGAATGGACATGGGGCCTTTTATGCATTGTTGCAATATTCAATAAGTGATGATTTAATGAAATTAGACATTATCAAACAGGATAAAAATTGATATTTGTATTAGGATTCGTACAAGAAGCAAATGGACTTATTAGCGATAGACCGTATGTTATGTACGGGGGAGGTCATGCCTCACTAACTTGATTGAGTTTTTTGAGGAGGTCTTGAAAATGATTGATGATGGAAAAGCGGTTGATGTTGTCTACATGGACTTTAGTAAAGCCTTTTATAAGGCCCCTCATGGCAGACTGGTACAAAAGGTGAAGTCACATGGTATCAGGGGTGAGGTGGCGAGATGGATACAGGACTGGCTTAGTCATAGGAGACAGAGGGTGGTGGTGGAAGGATGCTTTTCGGAAAGGAGGGTTGTGACTAGTGGGTGTTCCACAGGGATCAGTGCTGGGACCTCTGCATAAATGATTTGGAGGAAAACATAGCTAGTCTCATTCGTAAGTTTGCAGACAACACAAAGATTGGTGGAGTTGCGGATAATGAGGAGGATTGTAAGAGGATACAGCAGGATATAGATCAGTTGAAGGCATAGGCAGAAAAATGGCAGATGGAGTTGAATCTGGACAAATGAGAAGTGATGCATTTTGGAAGGTCAAAGACAGGTGGAAAAAGTAGAACCCTTAGGAGTATTGATATGCAGAGCGATCTGGGTGTGCTGGTCCACACATCACTAAAGGTGGCAGCACAGGTAGATAAGGTAGTAAAAAAGGCTTATGGCATGCTTGCCTTCATTGGAAAGGGGCATTGAGTATAAGAATAGACAAGTTATGCTGCAGCTTTATAGAACTTTAGTTAGGCCACATTTGGAATATTGCATCCAGTGCTGGTCATCACACTGTCAAAAGTATATGGATGCTTTGAAGAGAGTACAGAAAAGGTTTTCCAGGATGTTGCCTGAAATGGGGGATTTTAGCTATGAAGAAAGGTTGGATAGACTGGGTTTGTTTTCACTGGAACGCAGGAGATTGAGGGGTGACTTGATAGAAATTTATAAGCTTGTGAATGGCATAACTAGGGTGGAAAGTATGAGGCTTTCTCCCAGGGTGGGAGGATCACTTACTAGGGGACACAGGTTCAAGGTGCAAAGGGGGAAGTTTAAAAGAGATGTGTGAGGCAGGTTTTTCACACAAAAGGTGGTGAGTGCCTGGAATGCGCTACCAGAGGAGGTGGTGGAAGCAGACATAATAGCGACATTCAAGAAGCAACTGGACAAATACATGAATAGGAAGTGAATAGGGGAATATGGATCCTGTAAGTGAAGACAGGTTCAGTATGGAAGGGCAAAATGTGTCAGTGCAGGCTTGGAGGGCTAAATGGTCTGTTCCTGTGTTATATTGTTCTTTGTACAGCTCCACTATACAAGATTAATTTTATTGGTAACCTGGTCAATATGTACCTAGACATCCACTCTTTATGTCAGTGTGATGTTGAGATGGGGCATACCATATTATTGTATTATGTAGACAAAAGCAAGTCTTAACGGGTCTTAATTTTTTTCATGGAATAAAATGTCATGGAGACTAACAATGCCTGCTGAAATACCATGACCAATCAGATTTTACCTGCTAATCTGGGAATTAAGATTGACAGTTAATTGGTCTTGTTGCATCCCATGCTAATAACAGTCCAACCAATCAGTGTCCTGTTCTCAAGCTGCTAAATTGGTGTCCCTTTTCTCAAGTCTGTTTCTTGCTTCTTAGTCCTGATGAGGACAAGGTGAACATTTTCACCTTCTTGTCTCCTTTTGGCAATGTTTAAAGAAACATCCTCTTCACGTTCAAGCTATCATGCCCCCTCAGAATCTTATATGTTTCAAGTAAGTCATCTCTTACTTTTCTAAACTCCAGTGGATATAAACCAAGTCTGTCTAAACTTCCTCGTAAGACAACATTCCCATTTCTGGGCATTAGCTTGGTAAACCTTCTCTGAACAGCTGACAATGCATTTGCACCCTTTTTTAAAATCAGCTGACCAATACTGTACACAATATTCCAGATTTTGCCTCACCAGTGCCCTGGATAACAGAAACACAAACTCCCGTATTTTGTATTCAGTTCCCCTTGCAATAACTGATGTTCTGTTAGCTTCCCTAATAACTTCATGTACCTACATGCTAACATTTCAAGATTTATGCTGTTGGATTGACATACTGACATCTACATTGCAGACACCCAGATCCCTCTGAATCTTTGACCTCTGCGGTCTCTCAAAATTTAGGTAAGATATTTAGGTTTTATTCTTTTCTTCCAAAAGGCCAATTCCATTTCTTTTGACATTATACTCCAAATACAACATCTTTGCTCACTTACTTAACCTATTGTATGTCTTTTCATAGACTCATGACTTTTTCACAACATAATTTTGTGCTTATTTTTCTGTCTTCAGAAAATTTGGCAAGCGGACCTTCTGTCCCGTCACCCAAGTCAATTGCATAAATTGTATACAGTTGAGGATCCAACTTATTACAGCTTGCCAACCTGCAAAAGACAAGCTTATATTTACTCTCTGTTTCCTGTTCGCCAGCCAGTCTTCTATCCATGCCAGCATGCTACCCCATAAACCATTCATTTTTCATTTTCTGCAATAACCTTTGTGGCATTTTAACAAATGCCTTCTTGAAACCTGGGCTCAATATATCCACTGTTCCCCTTTATTCACAGCACCTGTCACTTCAAAGAACTTCAAAAGATTTTGCCTGATTACCTTGAACTTATCCAAGTGCCTTGCTGCAACTTCTTTCATAATAAACCCATAAGACACAGCAGCAGAAGTAGACCATTCAGCCCATTGAGTCTGTTCCACCATAGAAAGAGATCATTGCTGTTTTGATAATTCTCAACTCCAATTTCCTACCTTTTTCTCAGAGCCCTTAATTCATTTCTGTCTAGCTCAACCTCAGATACACAATGATGCAGGCTCAACTGTCGTCTGTTGTAAAGAATTCTACAGGCTCATTACACAATGAGAAGAGAAATTCCTTCTTACCATTAACTGGACAAGCCCTTACTCTGACACTATGGTCTCTGGTCAAGACACTCTTCACAAGGAGAAACAACCTCTCAAGTTCTAACCAGTCAAATTCTCTAAGAATCTGATGTGTTTCAATTAGGTCACATCTCATTCTTCTAAACTCCAATGAGTAAATGCCCAATTTACCTGACTTGGTTGAAACTCTAAGGTTTTGGAGTAGATCTGTAGCTCGGGTTGTGGGTGTTGAGGTTGGTTGGCTCGCCGAGCTGGTTTGTTGTTTCGCAGACGTTTCGTTACCGTGCTTGTAAACATCCTCAGTGCAGCCTCCGATGAAGTGTCGGTGTGTTTTCCCACCTGGTTTTTAAACTCTGGGGTCCGTTGAGATGGATTGCCTCACTTCCGGGTTTCCTTCGTAGTGGAATGTATATGGGGTTGAGTTCAATGTGTTTATTAATAGCATGCTTCATGGAGTGCCATGCTTCCAGGAATTCTCATGCTTGTCTCTGCCTAGCTTGTCCCAGGATCTTGGTGTTGTCCCAGTCGAAGTCATGGTTCTCCTTGTCCATGTGGATTGAGATGACCCACTCCCTGCCATGGACAGGACCAATGTCATCTACAAAATTCCCTGCAGAGACTGCGAGAAACACTACATCAGACAAACGGGAAGGAAACTAACAACAAGAGTACATGAACACCAACTGGCTACAAAAAGACACGACCAATACTCACTCATCTCAATCCACATGGACAAGGAGAACCACGACTTCGACTGGAAGAACACCAAGATCCTGGGACAGGCTAGGCAGAGACAAGCACGAGAATTCCTGGAAGCATGGCACTCCACGAAGCATGCTATTAATAAACACATTGAACTCGATCCCCTATACATTCCACGACGAAGGAAAACCGGAAGTGAGTCAATTCATCTCAATGGACCCCAGAGTTTAAAAACCAGGCGGGAAAACACACCAATGCTTCATTGGAGGCTGCACTGAGGATGTTACCCAGCATGGTAATGAAACGTCCGCAAAACGACAAACTTGGTTGGAACTGTTCATAGAATTCTGTTCATAGTATGTGGTCTAATCAGTGTCTGGTAACAAATACAGAGATTGCTGGAGAAACTCAGCAGGCCTGGCAGCAGATATGGAGAAAGAAACAGAGTTAACATTTCAAGTCTGATATGATTCTTCTTCAGAACAGTCGTGTTTGCATAGTTTTAACAAGACTTCCCTTTTTTTTACACTTTCTTGCATTTGAAATAAAGGACAAATTTCCATTTGCCTTCACCTTTACCAATCTTCATTTCAAAAGCTTTTCTTTATTAGTAAGGTAACACTGGCTAAATTGGAGGTAACCACTTGCATTTGATTCACAATGCCTAGGAAGTGCTTACAAGATTTATAGACTTTGATGTCAGAAATTCACTGATGCCTGTAATTTTCCTTGAACACAACATGCTACCTTGTTCTTGGATAATGTGTTCTGGAAATGTAATCATTGCTCTAGAGATTTGGCATTACTCATTTAGTGTGAGGCCTGCTTTCTGCAGTGTTTTTAACATAGCACCAATCTTTGTTCATGTCTCTTCTTCATTTACCATGCACCGCTGTGTCATCCGTATGACAAATTTTTCCCAGCATTACTTCCAGGATTCTAGACATTGCCTTTTGACAAGGCAACATTTTGGCAACATCCATTTTCTAGTGCATTCCTCAGCAAGATGTTTTGAACAATCAGAGTCAACATGGTTTAAGTTTAAATAAAGCCCTGCCTGTTAAGTGTCAGTCATCATCTAACTGATGCATTCTCCATGGCAATGCTTGTAACCAATCAAGTATACTTACTAACCAGTTAGCACTCTCCCCTCATATACTACAAAATGTTGTTTACATTGGTAGTCTTCTGAATGTCTTGAAGAATGAAAAAGCAAAAGTTTGGACAAATGTGTCTTTTTTTTCCTTTCAGCAGTACTCAAGTTCTGTACGGCTAAATGACTATTCTCCAATTGTCTTGGAAATATTTACAAATCACGAGCACCATTGTGTTGTTTCTATCCCTGGCACTATGACTGTGTCTAACTGAGCCATCCCTTTTCATCAAAGGATGAAGAATTTTGCTGGGAGCATGCAAACAGATGGGATTAGCATTGCCTTGCAGAGTAATGTGATACTCCTGCTTCACTTTATCTATACCTTGCTGAAATGCTCTTGAGTTTTCATTCTGAAATATTATATTCACTTTATTTGAGAGACCTGAGCAAATGCATGAACCTCTGCTCCACAATTGAGATATTCTGATTCCTCTGTATATATAATGTTTCACTGATACTTTGCCCTTTGTGACTAAGCTTTGTGGTGGCTTGCCCAGACACCTGAAGATTAGTGCCTCCTGGGCCTTGGAGTTTTATTTTTGCTGGTCTGCCTGTTACAGACTTCAATATAGTAAGCTGGCTGGAGTGTTGAAACAGCAGCACCTGTGTTGAGTATTAAGCACTTGTACCTTTAAGTTAATAGTCTAGAATCTGTTTTACATAGAAACATAGAATTTGGGAGCAAGACTAGGCCATTCGATCCCTCAAGCCTGCTGCACCACTCAATATGATTATGGCTGATCATTGAGCTCAAGACTCTAATCCCACCTTCCATTCTTATCCCTTGATCCCATTAGCCACAGAAGCTATATCAGCTTCATCTTGAAGACTCTCTTTGACCTCCTGAGGAATATCATCTTTTCTCTGTACCTTTAAACTCTTGAAAATTTTATTTGCTGCAAGATTTCTATGTCTCCGGAAATTTCCAAATTGCTGGACCTTTTTATTTGAATTTTGAGGTGGTGAAGTTGCTGCTGAGTTACAGTCTCAACTGGCTGCACTAACGACTTTCATCTCCCTCTGCTGGACACTCCATGTGCTTGTGATTCTGTTTGGAGCCTCAAGTTCTCCAACGATGGTCAATCACATTGATTCTTGCTCTTCTGCTGGGCTTTCTGGAGGGTCACAATGGCCTTGCTAGAATAATTCTGACGTTTCCTTGCAGTACTGATCACTTTTGAGCTCTGCTTTCTGCCTCTTCCAGCATTAAATTCTACTTGGATTGAAGGAAACCTGATAACTTGTGATCCGTCACACAAACCTTCATAACATTCAAGGCTATTAGCCTATTGCTGGAAAGAGGGACTACTGTAGTGTGGGTGCAGACTTGATGGGCCAAAATGCCTCTTCTGTACTGTATATAAATAAAAACTGCTGTATGGTTTCAAATTAATCATCATTCAAAGCTTCATATCTACAACATCTTGCTAGAAAGTGTAAATCCATTAAACAGTCTTCTGTTGATTCTTCCAAATGCTGCAGTCAATTATTAAGTCCCATCTATTTAGCACTAAATTTCTTTTGGGATTAAAGTACATGTAAAATGTTTTAGTCAATGCATCGTTCTTGTATCCTTTGTCTTATCGGAACTTCAGTAGCTATTGGGCCTACAACTATAGAAAGTGCTGACGTGCTGACACTGCTGCTTTAAGTGCAGGCCTTGAGGCTGTTCTATAGCACCAAATCAGATGCTTTCAGACCATTCTTCAGGCCTCATTGAGGGCTGTCTGCATTATTACATGGTTGATCAAAGTCTCTAACAGCTATCACGCTGGCTAACCTGGGTAAGAACTTGGTTTGTACTTACAAACAAAGTATTCCAATCTTCTGTTTTCTCTCTCCAGATTATTACTGATTGGTGGCTCGGTTCTAACATCTTCTGAGGATTCATTCTCCTGCCATTTAGAGTTTTCCTGTTGTGCGCTGGTGTAATTAAAGTCCTTAGAGGTCTTTTCCCTACCTTCAGGGTCTTCTCTTATTCCATCTTTTGTCTTAATCTTCTGAGGTCTTGTCCTGCATCCAGCATCTTCCCTTTACAGCTTGCCCTTTGAAATCTTTTTTTTTCAAATTTCAGATCCTGACTCTGGAGGTTTCTTTCCCTTGTTGCCACCATGCTTTATCTTGTGCTTTTGAGATACCAGTCTGGAGTACCTTACTGGAGAAAGTCTCTTTACATTCACCATTCCTGAGGCTGCTTCATTCTTATTATTAGAAAAGGCTCATTCAATCCATATGTATTGTGACACTCCTTTATTTACAATGTGTATTAGTTATCAAACAAAGCTCTCTAGTGTAGTGTATAAGATGTCTCTCTTCACATGCTCATTCTAGACTGGTATCTTCTCTCTTCCTATAGTTGGAGTCTTGTGATCAGTCACATCATCACATTTGACTTGAATGTCTTTATACCACAACAGGCAGCTCAGTATCTGACTTAACGCACATTTTGGATTTAAATGGGTCTGTGATTTTTATCTTGAGAATGTTCATACTCAGCCTTGGTTCACTCATTTAGGAAAAATATTGCCAATTGCCAGCAGATCATGCTGGGTACAGTCCCTCACATTTGTGTAAAATCTCAATCTGCAGGCTACCAGTATTTATTTCCAATTGAAACGTAAGCAGACAGGAAAATTAGTGAAGTGGGAAAGAGGGATTTAAAAGGCACCTGGATGGGTAGAAAGGGTTTAGGGCCAAATACCGGCAAATGGGATCCGATTAATCTAGGATATCTGGTTAGCATGAATGAGTTGGACTGAAGGATCTGTTTTGGTGCTGTACAATCCTATGACCCGATGCCTGAGGGATGAGTTAAAAATTGAAAACAGAGTCCTATTTCAGATGAGATTGGGTCTGCACAATTTGTTTATGGTGTATTTTCATACATACTGTTTTTCCTTTGGAGATTAGTTAGGGAATGTTGGGTAGGTTCACATGCTGATTATGAACCTACTGAATTGTGGCCAACAAGCCTCAGACTGGATAAGGAAGTGTTGAATCCTAAATTGGGATTACTGTTCATGAATATGAATGCATGTAGTATGATGAATAAGATTGGGGAGTTACAGGTGGAGATTGTCATTTGGAAATATAATGTTGTGATGACAACAAAGGTCAAGCTGAAGGAAAGGAAGGACTGGGTATCAAATATTCCTGAGTACAAGGTAGTCAAAGGAGATAGAAAAGTAAATAATAAGCAGGGATTATATTGGTTAAGCAGAACATTGCAGTGCTAGAGAAAGACAATTTCTCAGAGTTCGAGGACAGAATCAATTTTGGCAAGAGTTAAGGAACAAAAAGTTTACAATGACCTTGCTGAATATTGCCTATAGACTACCGACTGGTGGGAAGGAGATGGAAAGGATTCGTCTGCAATGAAGTTACAGGGAGACGTCAGCATTATTAAGTAGTTCTTAATGGGAGCCTTTAATTACCCAAATAAACACTGGGATACTAGTACTTCAAGGGACAATGAAAAGAATGGGCTGTTCAAGGAAAGTCAGCATGAGTCTCAGGAGGGGAAATCATGTTTAAACAACTTGCTGGAGTTTGCTGAAGAACAGAAAAGCTTAATGAGGGTAACACTCAATGTGGTGTATGTGAACTTCAATTTAGTGTTCAATACAGCGACAGGAAAAGTTATAGCTTTTTGAATAAAGGGGACTATAGCAACATTGATGAAAAGAATAGGTGAGTAATAGGAAACTGAGAACTGGGTAGTGCATATTTTATGGGCTAGAGAATGTCATGTCATGGTATTAAGCAGGGGACTGGTATTAGGAGCCATCCTTTTACTAATATATATCATGACATTGATCTGGTGTTCAGTGACAATTTAAATGTTTGCAATTTGATCTAAAAATTGGAAGCATTGTAAATTGTGAGGAGATCATTACACTGGATAAAACAGTGAATGAAAAATGGGAGACGTTTAAAAGGGAGATGAAAAGGGTGTAAGCTGGGTACATACTCCTGAGAAATAAATGCTGGTTTTCTGAAGCTTGAGTACCCTGGATGATGAAGGATATTGATGAGAAAATAAAGAAGAAACAGGAGGTAAGTATGTGATATGTACCCGAATAACAATAGCAGTAGAAATCAGGAAGAGTATCTTAAATGCAGAGGGAGGATAAAGCTGCAATAAGGAAGCAAAGGGGAAGCATGAGGAAAGGATGGCAAGGCTGCACTAAAATAAACATGATAGTAAAAGGTTAGTGAATGATATACTGGGGCCCACTCTAGGGAATAAGCAGGGTAAACTGCTCACTGAACCAAAGGATATGGGTAGTCGTAAATAAATACTTCACTTCTGTCTTTACCAAATTTGAAGATGGTTACAATGACCCAGTTGAAAATCATGGTATTGAGCATCAAGCAGTGTTATGATAGACAAAGAAAAGATGCTAAAAAGGCTGGCAGCACTCCAGTAGAGAAGTGACCAGGCCTGGATGGGATGCATCCTAGATTGATGAGAGAGGTAAGGGAGCAAATTGCAGAGCTTTGTTGACAGAAATTTTCCAGACCCCTCTGAAACAAAGGATTAGGTCCAGGAAACTGGAGGATTGCAAATGTGACATTGTTGTTTTAAGAAAAGGGCAAAGGATAACCCAGGAAACTGCAGATCTGTCAGCTTGACACCAATAGTGGGAAAACTGATGGAGGCCATAATATGGGATAAGGTAAATATATACTTGGAGAAAAATAAATTAATATTAGACAGTCAGCACGGCTTTGTCAAGAGCAGATCATGTCTGACAAATTTAACTGAGATCTTTGAGATGACACAGACAGTGGATGAGGATAGTGCTGTAGATATTGTATATCTGCACTTTCACAAAACAATTGATATGGTGCCATATGGCAAGTTGTTTAGAAAAGTAGAAATGTTTGGGATTGATGGGTCCTTGACAGCAAAGAAGTTGGCTAAAAGATAGGAAACAGAGAATTTCTCAGATGAGAGATGAATTGAAAGTAGCGTTCCCCAGCGATCAGTATTGGGACCTTTGCTTTTTCTGATTTATAAAGATGATTTGGAGATGGGTATTGAGAGTAAAATCTCTAAATTTGCAGATGATACTAAGCTAGAGAGAGCAGTGAATTGTGAGAATGATGCTGAGCAACTTCAAAGGGACATTGATGAGTTGGTCAAGTGGGAAGACTCCTGGCAGATGAATTTCAATGCAGAGAAATGTGAAGTAATACATTTTGGTAGAAGAAACACAGAGACAAGACAGGCTCACTGGTACAACTTTGAGGGGAGTACAGGAGCAGAGGGGCCTCAGGGTTGATGTGGGTGATTCTCTGAAGGTGGCCAGGCAAATTGAAACAGTCGTTAAGAAGGCTTACAGGATCCTTGGGATTATAAATATGGGAATAGAGTGTAAAGGCAAGGAAGTGATGTTACACCTCTACAAATCATTGGTCAGATCTCATTTGGAGTATTGTGTTCAGTTCTTGGCACCTTATTGAAGGAAGGGTGTTAAAACCCTGAAGAGAGTGAAATGCAGATTTACACAAATGATACCAGGAATGAGAAATTGGGCTTATTGTCCTTGGAGCACAGAAGATAAGACATGACCTTTTTGAGATATTTAAAATTCTGAGCAGTTTTGACAGGATAAAGAAGGATATTCTGTTTCCATGATCAGTATTGAGGGGTTGTAATGTCAAGATTGTCAGAAAGAGAGCTAGGAGTGAGATGAGGAGAAGCTTCTTTACTCAGAGAGTTGTTAGGATTTAGAATGTGATTCCTGCAAGAGTAGTGGAGGCAAGTTCCACAGGGGGCTTCAAAAGACCTTGACATTTGAAAGTGATGAATTTATGGAGCTATGAAGATAGGGCTGGAAAATGGCAGTAGTTAGGTAGCTCTTTTGAATGCCAGTACAGACACAACAGATCACATGGCCTCCTTCTGTAGTGTAAAATTCTATGATTCTATGATACAATCTGTATAGAACTTTCAAAGCACATAGATAAATCAGTGGAGTGGGCACACAGGTGGCAGATTCAATGTAAAGAAGTGAGACATGATGCACTTTGGTAGGAAGAGCATGGGCAGACAATGTGCAATAATGGGCACAATTCTAAAGGTGGCAAAGGAGTGGAGGGACATAGGCTCTGTGTGCACAGATCGTTGAGGGTGACAGGACAGGTGAAGAGCAGTCAATAAAGCATACGGTATCCCTGGATTTCATTAATAAGGGCGTAGAGGAGTAAAGCAGGGAGATGATGCTGAACTGTGTAGGATAATTGTTAGACCTCAGCTGGAGTATTGTGTCCAATTCTGAGAATCACAATAAACAAAGGATGTGAACTCAGTAGAGAAAGAATGCATTTCTTAATGAGAGTGCCTAGATTACAAGATTGGTTCCAGGGATAAGAAAGTTCACGTGCAGATAGATTGGAAAGGTTAGGGCTATTCTTTATGGAGAGATGAAGAGTAACAGGAGATCTGATCGTGGTTTTTAAAATCATGAAGCTGATAGATGGAGTAGGTTGGGGAAACAGTTCCTGCTAATAAAAGGATCAAGTGGAAGATGGCAGAGGATTTCAAGTCATTTGCAAAACCAGCAAATGTGATGTGAGAAAAAAAAATCTATTTCCACGCAATTGGTCTAGGTATCTAATGCATTGCCTGGAAGTGAAGGTGATGCAGAGTCAATTAAGGCATTGAAAAGAACATTAGATGATTATTTAAATAGAAACAATATGCAAGGGTCTGGGAAAAAGGCAGGAGGATGGACCGAAGTCAGAATGATCATTTGGAGAGCAAATGCAGACATGATGGGCTGAATGGTCTCCTCTGCAACTTAAAACTTGATTCTACGTCTTTGAACTTGGACCTCCTAGCTCCACTTGCAGAGGCTTGAGACAATGGGACTTTCACCTTAACTGAGACATGAAAGGGGCATTTTGACTGAAATAGACTGACTTTTAACTTTTTGCAGCACACTATTACTGGATTGTAAGGCTTTTGAATACATTTGAATGAGGGTCCCAAAGGTAGGATGCTGCCTGTAACACAGGCTATGGCAGAAGAACACAGTTTAGATAGCAAACCCCTAACATTTATGTTGAACTGCACATTGTGCTTACTTCTAGTTGTTCAATTTGCACAGCAGTAATAATAAGCACTGTTATCCTCTCTATTATTTCTGTCGTAAATTCCAGCCCAATGTGACAGGAAGGGGTTGTTTATGCTCAGTTAGTTTTGAGGCAAATAATGAATATAAAGCTGATTGCTGGAAGTTTAGGGGTAGAACAGCAATAGGCTGCAGTGCTGGTGAAAGTTAGTGCAACTGAAATATTTCATATTTGGGTCTAAAATTCCCTTCTGAAAAGAAAGAACATTTGAGGGTAGTTGAATTATAGTTTTCAGTGTAATAGGACTTAAAGGTACTATTCCAGACAAAGCTGTTACAAAGTGTTCCAAAAGCAGGAGAATTACATAGAAGTCCATAGAAACTACAGAAACAGGCTGTTTGTTATGCTTCAATACAAGTTACCTCGTATGCAATCTAACGACTCGACCTTTCCGCAAGCGTTTCCCTTTCTTGAATTCATCTTGTTTCCTTTTGAAAACATCCAGGTATTTTTAGCCTTAAATAATCATGTGATAGTGGGTTCCACATTCTGACTGCTGTCCCTCATTTCCCTGTGGATCCTTTCTTGTATTTATGGCCTCTGGTTTTGGATTCTCCCAGAAGTACAAACATCGCATATCCACCCTTCTCAAACCATTCATAAATTTAAAGAACACAATCAGGTCTCCTTTAAGTTTTAGAGTCACAGGGATCTACAGCACAGAAGGCCTCTTGGTCTAACAGGTCTGCACTGGTCAAAAACAGCCATCTATTCTAATCCCATTGTCCAGCATTTGGCCCATTTGCCTTAACATTGCAAGTGTACATCTAAATACTCCTTCAATGTTATGAGGGTGTCTGCCTCTCCCACCCTTATAGGCAGTGAGTTCTAGACTTCCGACACCCTGTACGGAAGAAAGCTTGTCTCTGATTGTACTCCCTTGAGGATCCAGTGCCCTCGTCAGTTTCCGAAATGGATTCTTGAGCCGGACAGCTGGCGACTCTTGCTGTTCTTATCTGATTCTCTTTGACTACTTGGTGACCGCCTTCCTTTCTTCGCCTTCTCCTCTCCAGTCCCTTGAGCAGCATTGTGACCACCTCTCTAACTGTGCTGTCCATGTGACTTTCAGCCTCATGGATGTGCCACTTTGTCTCTGACCACTGCTCGAGCTCTGGATATTTGAAAGTGATGAATTTATAGGAGATAAGGCTGGAGACTGGGACTGGTTGGATAGCTCTTTTGAGTGCCAGTACAGACACAATGAGCCTTCTGTACAGTAAAATTGCATGATTCTATGATATGATCTGGGGAGAACTTCAAAAGAACATAGACAAGTCAGTGGAGTGGGCACACAAGTAGAAGTTGGCTAATAGATGGGAAACAGATGGAATTTCTCAGACTGGAGATGAGTTGAAAGTGGTGTTCCCCAGGGATCAGTGTTGGGACCACGTTTTTTCTGATTTATATAAACGATTTGGAGATGGGTATTGAGGGGAATGGAGCACAAGATTGTACAGTTGGGAGCACTTTCTGCGCAAGTAGTCATCTTGCACACCAGTAGAAACCAGGACTTTCCATATATGAGCTGTTACACATCCAAGCTGCTATCAGAAATATAGAAAAATGGCCTCAACATGTTCAATATCTCCCAATAGTTTTGATCCTTCAGTTTTAGTATCATCCTCGTAATTATGTTTTGCACTTCTTCCAATGCTTTGATGCCCTTTACTAGGTTTGGAAACAAGACTGTGCAAAAATTGTAAATGCAGAGCATAATACAAGTTTAAGTTCTACACCACTGGAAATAAATCCCAGTGCTTTGTTAGCAGTTTAATTGACTTTTATTCCCGCTTCTAAAAATGAGCAAAGCAGGAGTAAGAAAGGAAGCCAAGCAAAACTTTTTAATCCAACATGTAACCAAAGTGTGGAATAAATTCCCCAGAAGCCCATTAATTTGGAGAAATGGTTTAAAGAGATAATTAGAAAAGCACAGTATGACAGGTGTTGGAAAACCGAAATGAAAACAGAAAATTCTGGAAACACTCAGCTGTTCTGACAGAATCTAATGCTTTCAAGAAAAATATTTGCTTCCTTTCAAGTGTCAACAGCCCAAACTTCAACGAGCTCACCTCTCCATTGTTCTTTGACATAATTTTCCTCTGTATTCATCCCACTTCACAAACATCATCCCTTGTCCTGTTTTCATAATCCTCAGTGACCATGTATGAGTTTCTGTCTGATTCCAACATTTTCTGTTTTCTCAGTTCAAGAGATAATCACATGTCCTTACAAAGAGAAATGCATTTGATGGATATAGGGAATATAGAGTGATACAGCATGGAAACAGACCCTTCAGTCTAATTCATCCATGCTGACCATATTTCCCAACTAAACTAGCCCCATTTGTCTGCGTTTGGCCCTTATCCGTCTGAACCTTTCCTATTTATATACCTGTCCAATTGTTGTATAAATATTCTAACTGTACCTACATCTACCACCACCTCTGGCAGTTCATTCCATATATGCACTACCCTCTGTGTGAAAATTGTCCCTCAGGTTCCTTTTAAATCATTCCCTTTTCTTCTTAAATCTATGCCCGCTAGTTTTGAACTGCCCTACCCTAGGAAAAAGACCTTTGCTATTAACCTTATCTATGCTGCTCATGATTTTATAAAAGTCTATAAGGTCACCCCTCAACATCTATGCTCCAGGGAATGAAGTCCCAGCTACTCAGCCTCTCCTTATAACTTGTCAGTCCCGGTAACATCTTTGTAAATCCTTTCTGCACTCTTTCCAATTTAATAATATCCTTCCCATAGCAGGGCAATCAGACTGTACACAGTACTCTATAAGAGGCCTCACCAATGTCCTGTACAGCCACAACATGCCGTCCAAATCCTGAACTCAATGGTCTGAGCAATGAAGGCAAGCATGCCAAATGCCTTCTTTATCAGCCTGTCTACCTGTGATGTTACTTTCAAGGAACTATGTACCTGAACCCCTAGGTCTCTCTGACAATATTCCCCCAGGGCCCTACAATTAACTGTGTATGTCCTGCCCTAGTTTGTCTTACCAAAATGCAACACCTTGCATTTATCTCCTTAAACTCCGTCTGCCACTCCTTGGACATGTGTCCCAGCTGATCAAGATCCTGTTGTAGTCTGAGGTAACATTTTTTGCTGTCCACTAAACCACCAATTTTATGGTGAGAAGATGGAAAGGTTCAGTAAGTTCATCAAAGGCAGGATTGCTGATTATTAAAACTTTTTCTTGCTCCTGAAAATCGTTTGTTTTGCTGTTTCAATAGGCACATCAGTCATGGGGATAACCGCGACAGATGCTGATGATCCAGTTTATGGGAACAGCGCAAAATTAGTGTACAGCATCCTGGAAGGGCAGCCATATTTTTCCATCGAGCCACACACTGGTAGGTGATCATTGTTAATTGTTCCAATTCAGTTTTTTTTGAGACTCTTACATGACCAGATTCAGATGGGTTGAGTTGGCTGGGCACTGTTTTACGATGTGGAGTGATGCTAACAGCATGGGTTCAATTCCCATGCAGGCTGAGGTTACTGTGAAGGATTTTCATTTTCATCCTCCTCCCTTACCCTACCTTACCTATATGGTGAGCCTCAGGTCAAACCACACACACTCTCTCTCTTTAATGAGAAAGTAGGCCCGTGTTCTGATAAAACGATGCCTTATTTTTCCATGAATGCAAACTATGCAGAGTACCCATTCTCCCTGCTGTGTTGGTTCTTGTTGACCGTGCATTGTGCGCATAGATGCTGGTTGAGTAACACATACGTAATGAAAGTACTGTTTTCCTGTCTGTTATTTCTACGGTAGATTTTAGCCCAATGTGGCAGTGAGAGGTTTTGTACCTTGGTTGTAAAACAACATAAGCAACCTACACTTTTGGAACACAGTGTTCAATTCTGGTCTCCCTGCTGTCGGAAAGATGTTGTGAAACTTGAAAGGGTTCAGAAAAGACTGACAAGGATATTTCCAGGGCTGGTGGGTTTGAGCTATAGGGAAAGGCTGAATAGGTCGGGGCTATTTTCCCTGGAGCATCTTGAGAATGAGGACTGGAGACCTTATAGAAGTTTATAAAATTATGAGGGGCATGGATAGGGTGAATAGTCAGGGTCTTTTCCCCAGAGCAGGGGAGTCCAAAACTAGAGGTCATAGGTTTAAGGTGAGAGGGGAAAGATTTGAAGAGGACATAAGAGGCAATGTTTTCACGCAGAGTGTGATGCATGTGTGGAATGAGCTGTCAGAGGAAGTGGTGGAGGCTGGCACAATTACAACATTTAAAAGGCATCTGGATGGGTATATGATTTGGAAGGGTTTATAGGGATATGGGCCAAATATTGGCAAATAGGGTTAGTTTAATTTAGAATAACTGGTCAGCATGGACGAGTTGGACTGAAGGGTCTGTTTCCATTCTGTACAACTCTATGACTCTTTGATTAATATTATAATAATTCTACTCAACATGATTGGCTGGTAATTGGCAGTGTTTTTCCAAAATGAGGAAACCGTGGCCTAATGCCATTCCTTAGTACTTCTAGATAAAACTTGCAAATCCATTTAAATTCAGTATGAGAAAGCAAAATACTGTGGATGCTGGAAATCTGAAACAAAAATAGAAAATTCTGGAGAAACTCAGCACATCTGACATGGTCTGTGGAGAAAGTTAACAATTTAAGTGCAATATGAACATTCTAAGGCATAGTCATATCAGATTTAAGGTTAGCACTGCTGCCTCACAGCGCCAGAGACCTGGGTTCGATTCCACCCTCGGGCAACTGTCTGTGTGGAGCTTGCACGTTTTCCCTGTGTCTGTGTGGGTTTCCTCCGGGTGCTCTGGTTTCCTCCCGCAGTCCAAAGATGTGCAGGCTAGGTGGATTGGTCATGGTAAATTGCCCATAGTGTTCAGGGATGTGGAGCTTAGGTGGGTTAAAGAGGGATGGGTCTGGGTGGGATGCTCTAAGGTTCAGTGTGGACTTGTTGGGTCGAAGGCCCTGTTTCCGTACTGTAGGGAATCTATTAATCCTGAACTGAAATGTTACGTTAAAATTGCTTCCATGATGCAGGTTACTTTATTTAAGCCCTTCTGCCATTGGGGTCTCTTCAGGGACTGAATATTAAAAATAACATTGTGATTCATGTACTTCTGTCTTTAAAACATTTATTTCCTTATCTAAAAAAGATGGCACTTTTAATTTTTTTTTTGTTTAATGACTCTGGGTCACACAATGTGCCTGGTTTATTTAGGGAAGGTGATATTATATAGAGGCACAGGCAGAGAACAAATAGTCCATGTCAGCCAACATTCTGTGCATATGTTTCACGAAGCATTATTCATTTTCCTTCCGTTGGGTAATTTTTCACGATATAGTTATAAAGCAGCAGTTCTGGCAGCTGGTCGGAAGAGATTATTACAGAAATGAAGCAAACCATTCATTCCAATTTGTTGACTCATTTTCCCCTCCTCTTTTTCTTCTCTGTCTCATAAGGAATATATGTTGCTGTTAAGATTGAGGCAATTATTTTCTTTCTATGAAGGGCTGATAGGATTTAAAAGCGCACCATAATTCCCTTCTTCGTTTGCTTAAGTCTAAAACCGAGATTCTGTTTTGTGTGGTACGTCCTCTGCACCGGCAGAATTGAGCAATTAGACAATGGCTGACGATTAATAGCTTCAAATTAAATCACACAATATATTCTGCTTGGCTGCAGATGGCCAATCAGCTCCTGGGTTGGGATAGCTGGATATACCATTTGCTGAGAGGACAGTATGTAAGTCTATGCTGCATACTTGTCAAAACGAGTTTGTGGTCTACCTCACAACACAAAACTTGCCACCAGGCAAATTTAAACAGCGTTGCTAATCCAATCATTGTTTGCACAAGTCAGACAGAGAAAAAAAATTCTCTATAAAATGGTTAAGTGTCTTGTAAAATGTTTATCTTTTTCTCAGTCCTCAGCTTGTCAGAGTAAAACCAGCGGAGCCCTCTGATAGACTCACAGAGCATGCCTAAGTGAGGAAGACAAGCCATGCAGAGCAAAGGAAATTGTAGCTTTCCTCCGGGTATAACTACTCAGCAAAGATCAGAGCTGTATCAAATCTCAGCATGGCCTGAACACTGTCCCTTCTTACCCTGCCTCTGTATGCAGTTATGATCAATTAAAAACATTTGTTATTCACTCAAAAAGTATACATCTCTCATTACTGCAAGCCTGAAGAAACCCAACAGGTCTGGCAGCATCCATCGAGAGAGAGGAATAAGAGATAATGTTTCGAGCTTGGTATGCCTTTTCTTCCGAAGCAGAACAGTTTGGAAAATGGTGGCACATACAACCCATTTAACCCCTTTCAGTTCTGAAGAATAGTCATATCAGACTCAAAATGTTAACTCAAACTGTTAACATCTGGATAGGTGCTGCTGGATCTGCTGAGTTTCTCCCAGCATCCTCTGCGTTTTGTTTCAGATTTCTAGTGTCTGCAGTATTTTGCTTTGATGTGGGGTGGTGACAGCCTAATGGTGTGATTGCTAGACTATTAATTCAGGAAACTCAGCCGATGTTCTGGAGACCTGCATTCGAATCCCATCAGGGCAGATGGTGGAATTTGAATACAGCGTTTTAAAATCTGGAATTAAAATTCTACTGATGACCATGAAAACATTGCCCATTGTCAGAGAAAAAAAAATGATTTTTTTACAATCCTTCAGTGAAGGAAACCTGCCATCCTCACCTGGTCAGGCCTCAAGGGCAATCCAGACCCACAGCGATGTGGTTGACTCTTAACTGCCCTCTGAAATGGCCTAACAAGCATTCAGTTCAACGGCAGCTAGGGATGGGCAATAAATAACCCATGTGCATGAGTGAAATAAAATAAAATTACTACAAGCCAAGTTCACTGATGTTAACTACAGGGGTTTATATGTATATGCTATATATATTTTACATTACATACATCAAGGCATATTGATGTAGCTTTAATATATTAAATCGTCCAAAATCCCCACAGTGTGGAAGCAGGCCATTCTGCCAGTGTCCACTCCGACCCTCTGAAGAGCATTCTACCCAGCCCCTACCCTATCCCTGTAACACTGCATTTTTCCTATGGCTAATCCACCTAGGCTGCAAATCCCTATCTCTGTAACCCTGCATTTTTCCCATGGCTAATCCACTGAGGCTGCAAATCCCTATCCCTGTAACCCTGCATTTTTCCTATGGCTAATCCACCTAGGCTGCAAATCCCTATCCCTGTAACCCTGCATCTTTCCCATGGCTAATCCACCTAGCCTGCAAATCCCTATCCCCATAACCCTGCATTTTTCCCATGGCTAATTCACCTAGCATGCAAATCCCTATCTCTGTAACCCTGCATTTTTCCCACAGGTAATCCACCTAGCGTGCAAATCCCTGGACACCATGGGAAATTTAGCATGGCCAATCCAGATGACTAGCATATCTTTGGACTGTGGGAGGAAACCAGAGCACCAGTAGGAAATCCACACAAACACGGGGAGAATGTGCAAACTCCACACAGACAGTTGCCTGAGGGTGGAATGAAACCCAGAGACCAGGGACTGTGAGGCAGCAGTGTTAACCACTGAGCCACCGTGCCACGCTCTTGTGCATATAATCACATTTGACATCAAGCCAAATAAAGGGGATATTGAGCTAAATGATGAAAAAACTTGTCAAAAACTTACGTTGTATGGTCTTAAAGGAGCAAAGAGAGGTACAGTGAGGTTCAGAAAGGGAATCCCAGAGATTAGGGCCCAAGCAACTAATAATAATTCCCTTCTTCGTCTGTTTAAGTCTAAAACTGAGATATTTCTTTCTAGTGCATCCTCCGCACTGGCAGAATTGAGCAATTAGACAATGGCTGACAAATAATAGCTTCAAATTATGATATGACTGTTAATGGTTAGTAATTAAAATATCCAGTGAATTTTGCCAGAAGTGTGTGTGAAGCTGAGGTCTGGCTCGGTTGGCATTCAGTTCATTACTTGAGCAGCATGCCAATATTGATTGGAAAGGTCCCAAGTTGAAGAATGTCTAATCGAGTGACATAATGTCGGGCCACATTGCCTAAGCTCCAGAATGCTATCAGCACCTACAGGCAGGAATTTGCAATTGAGCATTGCTTGCCTTCTTTGGAAAGGGGCAAGACTAAAATTTACCCTGTATAGGCAGAGGAATTAGTCAAGATGTTGACTCCTGGGGTGAAGAAGGCATTTGGCACGGTAGCCTTCATTGGTCAAGACGCTAAGTAGAGAAGTTGGGATGTTATGTTACAGCTGTACAGCACATTGATGAGGCCACTTTTTAGATACTGATTTGAATTCTGGTTCCCCTTCCATGGGAAGGATGTTATGAAACTTGAAAGGGTTCAGAAAAGATTTACAAGGATGTTACGGGGACTGCAGGGTTTGAGTTCTAGGGAGAGGCTGAATAGGCTGGGGCTATTTTTTTGACCTGGAAAACCAGAGGCTGAGGGTTGACCTCAGATTTATAATATCATGCGGTGCATGGATAGTGTGAAATAGCCAAGGTGTTTATCTGAGGGTGGGGGAGTACAAAACTAGAGGTCGTAGGTTTACGGTGAGATGGGAAAGATTTAAAAGGGGCCTGAGGGATAACTTTTTCACGCAGAGGGTGGTACATGAACTGAGCGAGCTGCCAGAGAAAGTGGCAGAAGCTGGTACAATCACAAGATTTAAAAGGCACCTGGATGGGTGTATGAATAGGAAGGGTATAGAGGGATATGGGTGAAATACTGGCAAAAGGGACTAGGTCAGATTGAAATGTCTCATTGGTATGGATGAGTTGGGCCAAAGCGTCTGTTTCTAAGTTGTATGATACTATGATTCCATGACTGTATGACTGTATGACTCTATGACTCTGCTTCAAAGTCTTATGTGGCCACATTTGACACATCATGCTCATGTCACTGTATAAATTGTTGGCGAGCAAAGTTTACCCTTTGAATGTTGAAGTAGATTGATAGCAAATCATTCAGTTGATAAGCGGAAGGTTTAAGTTCATGACTGTTTTGCTGCTGATTTCATCTGCAGGTCAGATATTTATAATATTGCTTTTCTTTTGTGAGGCTACAGGTTGTTTTTTACAAATGTTAGGCAAAGGAAAAAAATGATAAGGAGGTGTAGGAACAGTTCACGGGTCATTATGTTACTGTATAAATCGCAGTGTGTTGAAATTCACTCATCGTTAATGTTTAGTAACCATGGTAACAAAATAAAATACAGTATTTTTGCTCGACTATAGAACGTAACTACAGAGCGGAGACGATGGTATAGTGGTTTTGTTGCTGGGTTAGTGGTTCAATAATGGAGGGTCAGTTAGCTCAGTTGGTTTTTAATGCAGAGTTATGCCAACAGCATGGGTTCAATTCCCACACTAACCAAGGTTACTAAGGACTCTCCTCCTCATCCTCTCCCCACACTTGAGGTGAGACGACCCTCAAATTAAAGTCACCACAAGTCATCTCTCTCTAATGGGAGAGTGGCTCTATGGTGTGGTGGGACTAGGCCAACTTTAACATTAATCCAGAGATCCAGGTAATGTTCTAGGCATCTGTGTTCAAATCCCAATCAGGTCGATTGTAGACTTTGAAGATCATTTGAACAATTAATTAGAATTAGGTTTATTGTCACATGCAATCCACTGGGATACGGGAGTACAGTGAAAGGTGTACAAAGTCGCCATGTCCAGCTCCGTCTCAGCTATAAAGGTAACCCGAGTACAAAATCCCAGGTATAAATTAGAAAAATGAACAAATAAAGTTAAAAACTCACCATTACAGTCCATCTAATGCAGAGATAGAGGCGAACACAAATAATAGTCGATGGAGCAGATGGGTCCGCGCCGGGCCTTCGTCCCAAGGCCAGGAGTCCACACGGGACCTTCATCCCGAGGCCGGGAGTCTGCGCCGGGCCTTCGCCCCAAGGCCGGGGGTCCGCGCCGGGCCTTTGCCCCGAGGCTGGGAGTCCGCACCGGCCCTTCATCCAGAGGCCAGGGGTCCGCGCCGGGCCTTCGCCCCGAGGCCGGGGGTCCGTGCCGGAAGACCAAAACATCATATAATGTCAGAGCAATAATAGACCATTCAGCCCATTGAAACTAAAAGTCTAATCAGACCGTTGTCAATTCCTGTAAAAACCCAGCTGCTAAAAAAACCCCGCTGTGCTTACCTGCTTCAGCCTACCAGTCACTTCAGTGCCACAGCAATGTAATAGATGCTTAGCTGCCCTAGTAAGCCACTCGATTCTATCAGCCACTGGAAAGGGAAAGAGGGATAAAACCAAATGGACAATGAATTAATTGAATATGGCACTGAAAATGATAACAGCAACCATAGCCCTGGTGACCCTGCAAAGCCCTCCTCACTGACATCTGGGGCCTAATGTCAAAGGCCCTGCTGGTTGTGTATTTCTCACAGACTCATGTGACCTTTCATTTTTGGTTGTTAAAGTTTTGAAAGTCCAGGACTGTGTCCAAAATCCAAAAGTTTTGTCCATATGTTTTAAATATTGGAGATTTTTGCTTGATTCTACAATGATGTGTCTTTATCATCATTATCATCATTGTCTCCGTGATGTCCCTCCACTTGGAAAACAGCCAATGTGACGCCACTGTTTAAAAAAGGAAGTAGACAAAATGCAGGTAACTATAGGCCAGTTAGCTTAACTTCGGTAGTGGGGAAAATGCTTGAATCTATCATTAAGGAAGAAATAGCAAGACATCTGGATATAAATTGTCCCATTGGGAACACCCAGCATGGGTTCAGGAAGGGTAGAGCATGTTTAACTAATTTGCTGGAATTCTTTGAGGACATTACTTGCATGGTGGAAAATGGGGAACCTGTGCATGTGGTGTATCTGGATTTCCAGAAGGCATTTGACAAGGTGCCACACCAGAGGCTGCTACATAAGATAAAGTTGCATGGTATTACAGGTAATGTATCGGCATGGATAGAGGATTGGTTGACCAGTAGAAAGCAAACAGTAGGGGTAAATGGGTGTTTTTCTGGTTGGCGGTCAGTGGCTAGTGGTGTGCCTCAGGGATCAGTGTTGGGACCACAATTGTTTACAATTTACATAGATGATTTGGAGTTGGGGACTAAGTGTGGTGTGTCAAAATTTGCAGATGATGCTAAAGTGAGTGGTAGAGCAAAGTGTGCAGAAGATACTGAAAGTCTGCAGAGGGATATAGATAGTCTAAGTGAGTGGGCAAAGGTCTGGCAGATGGAGTACAATGTTGATAAGTGTGAGGTCATCCATTTTGGTAGGAATAACAGCAAAATGGACTAAGTTTTAAATGGTAAAAAATTGCAGCATGCTGCTGTGCAGAGGGACTTGGGTTTCCTTGTGCATGAATCGCTGAAGGTGGGATTGCAGGTGCAGCAGGTGATTAAAAAGGCAAATGGAATTTTGTCTGCCATTGCTCGAGGGATGGAGTTTAAAAACAGGGAGGCTATGCTGCAGCTGTATAGGGTCCTGGTGAGGCCACACCTGGAGTACCGTGTGCAGCTTTGATCTCCTTACTTGAGAAGAGATATACTAGCACTGGAGGGGGTGCAGAGGAGATTCACACAGTTGATTCCGGAGTTGAGAGGGTTGGATTATGAGGAGAGACTGAGTAGACTGGGATTATACTCATTGGAATTCAGAAGAATGAGGGGAGATCTTTTGAGAAACATATAAGATTATGAAGGGAATAGATAAGGTGGAGGCAGGGAGGTTGTTTCCGCTAGCAGGTGAAACTAGGACAAGAGGGCATAGTCTCAAAATAAAGGGAAGCAGATGTAGGACTGAGGTCAGGAGGAACTTCTTCACCCAAAGTGTTGTGAATCTGTGGAATTCTCTGCCCAGTGAGGCGGTTGAAGCTACCTCGCTGAATGTTTTTAAGGCAAGGCTAGATAAATTTTTGAACAGTAAAGGAATTAAGGGTTACAGTGAGTGGGCGGGTGGGTGGAGCTGAGTCTCAAAAAGATCAGCCATGATCTTATTAAATGGCGGGGCAGGCTCGAGGGGCCGGATAGCCTACTCCTAGTTCTTATGTTCTTATGTTCTTACTCCCTGGCTAGGCTGCACTTTTCAGGTATTTGAAAGGGAATGGCCAAAAGAGTAGGCTGCATGTTTAACCCCTATCTGCCTCTTGCAAATTGGAAATGATACTTGAAAAGTGGTTGAGTTTAAACAGTACCTTGTGATATTTGGAGGGTGGGGTGGTGGTTAGTTAAATCAGATGGCTGAACAGCTTCTTTGTGGTAAAGAATAGTATTAGCAGCATACATCCAATTCCTGCACCAGATAAGGTTACTGTGTGCAGCACTCACCTTATTAACATTTGTCCCCTTACCTGAGGCACAGGTTAAATCACTGTGTCTCTGTAATGGGAGAGCAGGACTATGGTGACTTCACCTCTTACTCAACTATTCACTTGTGTGGCTCTCGCCTCCATGAGTATGGGCTAATTGCAGAAAATGGGATTCATGTAGTCGGGTCTTTATTGACCAGCACAGAAATGATGGACCAAATGGCCCTGCTTTGCTGTAAATGTGTCTATAACTCCTCCATGGTGTTTAAGATATGAAGACTTGTCTGTTACCCTCCAGTTTACTCCTGCTGCTTCGAATTGCATGCCCCTTGTCCCCCTTGAGAGGGAGAGAAGCGTATCATTCAAAGGACTAACATCTAAATAGGTGATGCTGGCATGGCTTAATAGCTAGCGTTGTGTGCAAGCTGTTAGATACATGTGTGAGACTTTCTATAGTGCTAAGTACACTAGAGGTTTGTTGTTTATTATAAGAGAATCTGGGATGGGAGAGTTATCTGATAAAAAAAAATTTGGATGGGCTGGGCATGCATCCATTGGAGTTCAAAGAATGAGATGTTATCTTATGGAAATATATAGAATTCTGAGCGTTGCTGAGAAGATGTTTTCCACATGGGAAAAGATGGCGTCCAGATTTTCACCACTATGGACAGTGTCCCTTTTGTAGGGAAAATTCAGAAAGATGTTGGGAACCCCAAGACCTGAGCTGGAACCTGATTATCTCAATGGGGCAAGATTGGTGGAGGGGAGAGGCCTGTCATTCACACAAATGTGGTTACCAAAGATGGCTGATCATTTAAATGACTGGCTGCCTCCACTGAAAAGGGTTTGCGGAATTCCTGGTGTCCGGAATAGAGTGTGGAGATTAGACCAGATATGAAAGGTTCTGTTCTCGGGGCATTTGTTTTGGATCACCATGATATCCCTTTGGAGAGGTTAGGTAGCCCTTCAGATCTGGTCCTTGGCCAACTTTGTGAGAGGTAAGGCACTCTTTGGGATTGTGAAAAGTAACAATGCTTGTACATAAAAGTGTGCACAAACTCATCATTTAAAATTCATGAATGGCATGTGGACATTGCTGACTAGGCCAGAATTTATCGTCCATTCCAATTGTCTTTCAGAAGGGGCAGTGAGATACATTATTGAACGTGTGAAGTCCTTGGGGTGTAAGAACACTCACAGTGCTCTTAGGGAGTCATGAATAGTGCTGAACATTTTGCAATCATCAGAAAACTTCTGACCTTATTTTGGAAGGAAACTCATTGATTTTTAGCTGAAGATTGTTGCGTCAAGGACACTATGCTAAGGAATTCCTGCAGTAATGCCCTAGGACTGAGATAATTAATCTCCAAAAACCACAGCCATCTTCCTTTGTGCTAGGTATGACTGCAACAAGCAAAGAGCTCCCCACGCCCACGCCTGAAACTAAGGCCAGTTTTGCCGGGGTGAACCAAAACAAAGTTGCTGGAAAAGCTCAGCAGGTCTGGCAGCATCTGTGGAGGAGAAAACAGAGTTAACGTTTCGGGTCTGGAGACCCTTCCTCAGGGTGATGTCATGTTGGGTCAAATGTCATCCTGGTATCCAGGGCAGTCACTGTCATCTCATCTGGAGTTCAACTGTTTTACCCATGTTTACACCAAAGCTATTGTGAGCTCAGGGGTTGACTATCCATGGCCGAAACCAACTGAGTGTCAATGAGTAGGTCTTTGCTAAGTGGGTACTACTCAGTAGTATTGGTAAAGATCCCTTCCATCAGATTTGCTGATGATTGGGATGATGATTGGGACAGCTAAAACTGTCAAGCAACTATCAAAACTCTCAAAGAATTGTCTCAAAAAAAATCTGGATTTCTGAAAAAAAAGATGTGCTGGATATTTGTGGTCCCGTTGACATGTGCCATTTCAGGATTTCTGCTTCATGATTGATTTCCCAAGCGGTCATTTTCACAATGGGGTGCCTGTCAAGTGATGATTTTGATGGATAGCTCAGAAATGTTTGTTTACACAAGGGATTAATTGCAAGAATTTCAGTGTGTCGATGCTCATGTATTAATAACAGTTATTTTTCAATAGCAACATCGTCAATAGATGGATGGCTTTATTTTCTGTTGCGATGCCCCTGATTTATTCCCATGGTGTGTACTGGGTGAGTGGACATGAGGAGGGCAGGGCAGAGGTTAGGGTCATGTGAGTGAGTTGGCACTGGAGCTTAATAGGGCCTTCGGGATGATTGTTGGTCTGAAGATATAAAAGGACTGAATAGATGGACATATTGGCATTTGTTGGCACATGGAATCTGAGGCACTACAAATGCGGTCACAGAGGATTATTTATCATGGGCGAGAGCAGGAGGGATGTTGTATGTTTCAGTTTAAAACTTTGAGCACTGTACCAGAGTTCCCAAAGAGGCATTCAAATTCACTCACTCTTCCAAGGTCACCTGGCTGGACTTCTAGCCCACACCACCCTCACCAGGGCAAAAATGTGAGGTATGGGCAGCCATTTTTAAAGGTCGGGATTATGGAGCCCAAAATACCCCATCTCTATACAGTCAACCCAGGAACTAAAATCAGTGTTTTTAAAATTCTCCTCTGAACTGTCTTGGAACACTGCCTTACAAAGGTGAAATGCAGTTTGGAACACAGGAGTAGGCCATTCAGCCCCTTGAGACTGGTCTGCCATTCAATGAGATCATGACTGATTTGCAGACTAACTCCACATACCTGTGTTTGGCCAACATCCCTTAGTACTTTTACTGAATAAAACCTTTATTGACAAATTCAAAATTAACACCTGCTCCAATGCGAGCATTGTTTGTGGAAGACAGTTCCAAATGTCTACCACCCTATGTGTGTAAAAGTGATTTCTAACATCTCTCCAGAATGGTCTGGTCCTAATTCATTTTTTTTTGACACTTGTGGGATGTGGTGTCGCTGCCTGGGCCAGCATTTATTGCCCATCGCTAGTTGCCCTGGAGAAGTTGGTGGCGAGCTGCCTTCTTGCAGTCCACCTGTTTTAGTTTGACCCACACTGAGACTATGCCCCCTAGTTCTAGAATCCTCAACCAGTGGAAATTGTTCATTTTTACCTACCCTGCCTTTTGCTGTTAAAAGCTTGAAGACTTTGATCAGATCACCCCTTTAGACTCAGAGTGATGCAACTCGATGGACAAGCTGTGACCATTTTGAACAATTGGTAGCTGGGTCCTCTCAGTCACGAATGTCAATGCTGCCATGCTTCAATTAGAGCTTTAGAGTATCTTTGTTATGTATTCTTTGTTCTCCCCTGAAGCTGAGAGTTGAGGAAACGGGACCTGGAGAAGCCATATGGATTCAGTGCCCAGTCTGTTATAATTAGTTTTTCATGAGATTTATCTGAATGCTTTTGGAGCCAGAGTTTATTTGATGGTCCCCCTGTTGAGAGTCCATTGGAGGCAGTGCTGGTGGAAATACCCTGATCTGCTTGCATGGCTGAAATAACTGTTCCATACTCAAGGATTATTATTGACTTGTGCAAGTCTTTTTTGTAAAATACTTGGTGCTGTAGTTTATAGAGCTGGTGCAGCTGATCTAGTATTGGGTATTATCACCAATGGCAGCCTTTTGATAGAAATGGTTGCTGAGGTATGGCAAATACTGAACATATTCCAGAGTCTCCCTTTCATTATATAGGTCAAGCGGAATATTTGAAGTAATTTCACATGTAATATAATCTTCAGGTTATTAGGACAACAATAATTCTAATTCTGTTATGTACCATTTTTTGGTGCTGTTTTAATGCACATACATCAATGTGGAAACAGACATTCACAACTTTTGCTGCAAGTCCCGCTCTGTCTCTAACTCATTGTCTGATTCAATGGTGCCATAGATACTCAGAATCTACAGCTACCTTCCCATTTCACCCCCCCTTCTATCCCATTCTCACTCCAGTCCAACAAATTGCCAGTGAGACCCGCAATGGAAATTAAACTCAGACAATCTTTGAATGGGCAGAGGATTCTTTGACTCGCTTGTGAATAACTGAATAGTTCAGGGAATTTATTCTTCCTGCGCATTTGGCAACAGGCAATTTGAGCAAATTATGAAACTGACCGAGATAACCAGAGTTGCACCTTGAGCTTAGGGCTCCATTTGTTCTGTTGGCTGAATGGCTAGCTTGTGGATTCAATTCCCATACTGCCTGAAGTTACCATTAAGACTTTGCCTTCTCAACCTTTCCACTTACCTGCAGTATGGTGACTCAGGTTAAACTCACCACCAGTTGTGTCTCTAATGAGAGAGGAGGACTATGGTGACTTTACTTAGTGTGGCACGGTGGCTCAATGGTTAACACTGGTGCCTCAGAGCGCCAGCGACCTGGACTCGATTCCAGGCTTGGGTAAATGCCTGTGCAGAGTTTGCATGTTCTCCCGTATCTGCATGGGTTTCTGCTGGCTGCTCTGGTTTCCTCCCACAGCCCAAAGATATGCAGGTGTAGGTGGATTGGCATGCTAAGATGCCCATAGTGTCCAGGGATATGCATCTCGCTGTGTTAGCCATGGCAAATGTGGATTGCAGGGATAGGGTAGAGGACTGGGTCTGGATGGGATGATCTTCAGAGGGTCATTGCATACTCAATGAGCCGAATGGCCTCTTTCCACACTGTATGATTTCTATGATTTTGTTTTACTTACAACTTGTGCTACCCATATATTGTTTTGATTTTAAACTCTATTGTTTAAGATCAGTGCACAGGAAGACGTAACACTGATGAGATATCTGTGATCATCACTGGCTTTACCAGACCATGTAAATGGGTTATTTTGTGAATTTGGGTACTCCTTCTGACTTCCTTTGGAAAGCACAAAGGAAAATCTACCTTTTTGGTCTTGTCAGGGATTGATCTCTACTTCCATTGTCTTCAACTGATAGGAATCTCTTTGAAGCTTCCCACTCAACAAGTGCTATTGTGTCCTCATGATATAATTGGCTAGGTCAGCACCTTCCAAACCTATGACCTCCTAGAAGGCTATGGATGAATGAGAGCATCCCCTGCAAGTTCCCTTCCAAACCACACATCAACTCGGCTTCAAACTGTATTCCATTCCTTTACTATTGCTGGTTCAAAATCCTGTAAATCCCTTCCTACCAGTGCTGTAGGTGTACCTGCACTAGACAGATGGCAGTACCTCAAAAATTGGCTATTTCAACATTCATGGCAATTAGCAATTGGAATCAAATATCACCCTTGCCAGTGATACTCACATCCTATAAATGAGAAATAAATTTTGAATAATATAGTTCCCGATAGTTGCATTTATATCTTCATCTATTACATTTATGATTATGGTTGTAAAAGGTTCTTGTATCAGTTGGAGAGTCAAGAGTTGTGGGGAATAGGCAGAAAAGTGGTTGTGATGGATGTTGGATCAGCCATGACCTGATTGAATGGAAGAGCAGCTTGAAGGGGCGAAGGGGCCTACTCCTGTTCCTGTTTCTTATAAAACTATACGACAGGTGATCAAGTGCTTGGCCAAATAGATAATGTTGCTGCTTTGATTATGCCCTGGTTATCATGCCCTAGGTCACGACTAAAAACAAGACCAAAACATTTCCAAAAATGGTAAGAATAGAGTAAGAGGCAATTTCATCCAGCTGTGTGTGCTCTTTGGGGAGTTGTGTAGGAGGTGTTGATATTGGTGAACCAGCTAATTTATCAGAATCCTCTTTTGACAATCAGTCTACAAATTTTCTTTAAGTATTTATCCAAATTCCTTTTGGAAAATTCCAACAACCTTCACCCCACTACTTTTTGGGCAATGCATTGTAGATACTACCAATTGTGAAATGATGTGGACCTGCAAATATTGATATGTTCAGGTCAAGTGAAGCAATGAGGCAGTGAGGCGGTATTGGGGGCAGTGAAGGAACATTGCACCCAGTTGCACAATGATGAGCAGAATTGAGCTTGCTCAAATCTTACTGCTTACTCTGACTTTTAGATCAGTATCAGGGATTTTCTCATATTATTGCTACCTTGCTTGTGTGTTGGAATCAAAAACATTATAATTCATTCACTTCTGTTAAATCCAGTCACTGTCAAGTCAACTCAGTGTTAAGTTGTGAATCTCTTGAATGACTGAGACAGAGAATAGTTGGAATGACAAATTTAGAAGAATGTATTGTTGCAATGGGAAGTGGGTTATTTTGCTTCATAAACCATCATTATTTACATGCTTCAGAGATAGTAGGAGCTGCAGATGCTGGAGAATCTGAGATAACAAGGTGTAGAGCTGGATAAACACAGCAGGCCAAGCAAAACCAGCCCAGCTCGTCCCCGCCTCCCTAACCTGTCCTTCCTCCCACCTATCCCCTTCTCCCACCTCAAGCCCCACCCCCATCTCTTACCTACTAACCTCATCCCACCCCCTTGACCTGTCCGTCCTCCCTGGACTGACCTATCTCCTCCCTACCTCCCCATCTACACTCACCTTTACTGGCTCCATCCCCGCCTCTTTGACCTGTCTGTCTCCTCTCCACCTTTCTTCTCTTCTATCCATCTTCTATCCACCTCCCCCTCTCTCCCTATTTATTTCAGAACCCCCTTCCCCTCCCCCATTTCTGAAGAAGGGTCTAGGCCCGAAACGTCAGCCTTCCTGCTCCTCTGGTGCTGCTTGGCCTGCTGTGTTCATCCAGCTCTACACCCTGTTATCTTATTTACATGCTAATGCTTCTTATGTTATTTTTCTCCAATTTTGTCCAATGCTGGCTGGAGCTGGAAAAATTCCAGACACTTCCAGTCAATCAGCAACTTTTCTAACCAATATTTATCCTTCAAATAGTATCTTTAGAAAAAAACTGGTCTTTCATCATATTACTATTTTTTTGGAGCTTGTTTGTGTGCACATTAGCTGTCGCACTTCCTACATAGCAACAATGAATACAATCTACTTCATTGGTCATATAGGTCTCTGGGACTTCCTAATGTTACTGAAGATCTTCAATAAATGTAAGTTGTTTCTTTCTTTGGCCATCTTCTATGTGCCAAGCTCTACAAGTGATTGCTGGTAAGATGACAACAGCTTTAATCCAACCTTACTCAATTGACTAGATTAATTTAGGATATCTGGTTGGCATGCACGAGTTGGACCAAAGGGTTTGTTTCCATGCTGTACAACTCTATGACAATGTTGTCCTCACTGACTGATGAAAGTGGACATTTTCCTGCATCCTTTTTGCCACCTAAGCTAAGATCATCGAAGCCAACAGGAGCCAGCGGTTGAATCTAGGAACCTCCTGTTCTGTGTTTCTATACCATGTGACACCATGCTTGACGTATAGGATATTCTGTCTTAATCTGGCAAGATCCACAGCAACAAAAGCAGAAATTGGAGAAACTCAGCAGGTCTGACTGTAGATAACAAGGTATAGAGCTGGATGAACACACCAGGACAAGTAGCTGTGGAGAGAGAAGCAGTCGATGTTTTGAGTCCAGTATTACTGTTTTTCGGAACTCTGTAATTTGAAGGATTCAGGTAGTCTACTCAGAAAAATATAAAGAATGGAGCAACAATAGGCATTTCAGCCCCTCAAGCCTGCTCTGCCATTCAATGAGTCCATGTCTGTTCCAGTTCCAGTCTTACTTTCCTGTCTGTTTGAGATTTGTTGAAATATTGAAAAGGTTCAAGAGGTAGATACAGTGAAACTACTCCCTTTGATCAAGTAATCTGATCCTAAAATTATAGATTAGTGTTTAGGAGGGAAATTATGAAGTATTTTCTTATATACAGTTTGACAGAAACTTGGAATTCTCTCCCATAGACAGCTGGCGAGGGGCAGTAATTGCAATTAACAAGACTGAGATCAATAGCTAACGAAAAGAAGAGATGTATTAAGGTGGAAAAGCATCCTTGCCTTTGAGCCAGAAGCACTGGGTTGCAAGTTCCTCTCCTGGATTTGTTAACCAATGTGGCAAAACAAGGTTAAGTATCAACTGGTAAACCTTACAACACAAGCTGATGGCAGGTATTAAAATTCAGAGATTCCTGGTCAATCAAGCATTGGAAAGAATTTGGAGCCTTGGGGATCACCATTTGTAATTCCAGGCCATGACATTCGTGTTTGTTGCCACAGGAACTTGTCCTCCTTGGGTATGGTTGGTTGAGTTGACTAAATACCAATGCGAATTCCATTGGTGCCAACAGCACAGAGCTCAATCTCTGTTCCAGCTGAGGTGGGTTTTAGGACCACCATCCTTGCCGTAGCCACAGTGGAGGTGGTCAGTCTGCGTCAAATCAGCTTTCAGCCAAAGAACTGAAGAAGAGAGACATGCATCAAAAATGAGTAAATAGAGTTGAGATTCAGAAGTATATGGGGAAGCAGTTGAATGGTTGTATCCTGTCTGGTTATTTCACCCCTTCACGGACTCTCCTACTTCTCTTCAGGCGATCTTGTTGACCCTTTCCTTTTCACTCCATTCCCATCAGAAGTAGGAATTGATAGCTTGGGCTCTGTTTCCATTTCCACTGCGTTGTATTTCCAATAGCTTTTTGCCTTTTGCTTCTCCTTCAAGAACATTGAACCTTATCATCCGTCTACCTTTCAAGACAATATGCATCATGTTCCGTTAGTTTTTCTTTAACATTTTGCAAGTACGTTTCAAAATTCCACATTCTACTGATAGGAAACAGCACTTTGGAAAGTTCCTGCCGTTGCAACGTTCTGATGAGTTTTTTCTTAAATTCTCCATTGAGCTTTGGTGCATGTGACATATGAGCTGTAATGAAGCGTGACTGACAGTGTGGTTGGAAGGGTTTTGAGATACAGATGGAAGTTAAACCTTTGGTGAAAGTTGTTAGGATTATTTCATGGTTGTAAGAATATTCTAAATGACACTGAGAACTGAGATCAAAAGATATATAAAGGATCAGAGATTGCAATTAGTCAGTTTCTGATTGCTTAGGGAGCAGTCTCACATATGAGATGGCCTTCAATGAAATACAGACATAGCATTAGGAGCAGGAGCAGGCCATTCAGCCCTCAAGCCTGCTCCACCATTCAATATGACCATGGCTAATCATCCAACTCTGTAACTGGTTCTTGTTTTCCCTCTATATCTTTTAATTCCTGTAGCGCCAAGAGCAATATTTAACTCCTTCATAAAAGGATCCAATATTTTGACCTCCACCACTTTCTGTGGAAGATAACTGCACAGGCTTGCCACCCTCAAGAGGAAGAAATTTCTCCTCATCTCAGTTTCTTCTAAATGTTTATCCTTGGACAATTGCTACTTAGGATGAAAATATCCTTACCAATGGAGCATCTTTGAAATCTCAGCATTTAATTATGATGGTCACTGCTTGCACAGCAATGTTCCAAAGCAGTGTTGTGATGAAATTATCATATTATCTACACTAGCAATGTTTTTGAGATATAATTATTTGTCAGGCCACTGATGAGAAATGTCCCGTCTTCATATAATGTCTAAAGTTTTCTAAGTCCACCCGAAACGTGGACCTCAATTTACTTTTTTAAAACTTCATCTTTTCAGTAATGTTAATACCTCCAAAGTATCTCCAAAGCAGGTAAGATTTGAATCTGTCTCTCCTGATCTATGGGTAAGGACACCACCACTGTGCCACCAGAGCCCTTGGGCCTCATTTTATTGTTGCATCCAAAAGGTGACACCTCGGACAGTAACATTCCCTCAGTACCATGAAACTCTTGTGGCTGTCTGTACTGTTGGCCTCTGAATATCACTCACTCCCACCTTTTGTCCTCTTCAGGGGGTCCCACCAGCCACTGAAGTGTCCTTGTTCTGAAGAACGATGCTAATCTACCCTTCCTTTCTGAGATTTTGATGCTGATCATTTCACAGCATTCAAATTTGTAATATTGCCCTTTATTTATCAATTTCCTTTTTCTACACTTTTTTCTTTTTCTAAGCGCTAACATAAGGAAAAATGTGGAAATGAATAGCAGGGCAGAGATTGGCATTGAAATAAAATCTGGCCAGCTAGGGCCAAAGTTAGTCATAATTCATTGTGTTCCTGTCGTGGCTTAGAGAGTTAAAGTGCCTGTTTTGTAAACAAGAGATCCTGAGTTCAACAGCACCTTTCTGCTGAATGGGCCTTCCAGGGCTTTTGTGGTGCAGTGGTTGTGTTCCTACCTCTGAGCCAGGAGGCCCCGGTGCAATTCCCACCTACTCCAGAGGTAGTTAACAATATCCCTGAACAGGTTGGGTACCGGTTAAACAATTATAAAATTCACATCCTTGTACGGTAGAGGTCGACAGATTCTTGACTAACAAGAAAGCCAGTCTTGCAGGCGAGGCACTAATGGAGTTGAGGTGACATTAGATCAGACACCATTCCATCCTTGAACTTCTCTGCCTTTCTACCTCTCTTTCTTCCTTTAAGACACGGTAAATGTTAACTTCCTGACTTTGTCATGTTCCCTAAGATGGCCTTATGTGGCTCGCTGTCAAATTTTGCTTTATACCGCTCTTTCATGTAATGTCTAATTACATTCAAGGCACCCTGCAAAGAGCAGTTGTTGTTGAGTGAGTTGAATGAGCTGATGGGGAAACAAATCTTACAGGGTATGGCTTTGGATTTGTTGTTTTCTTCCTGGCTGTCTGAAGAAAACTGGCCTTCAAAAGTGCATTGTGGTAAAGTCACTCATCTAGTGATCCAAAGGCAGTGATAAGGACTGCTGCTTCACAGTACCAGGGTCCCAGGTTTAATTCCAGTCAAGGGTGACTCTCTGTTTGCATGTTTTCCCTGTGTCTGTGTGGGTTTCTGCTGGGTGTTCGCGTTTTCTCCCACTGTCTGAGGATGTGCAGTTTAGGTGGATTGGCCACGCTAAATTGTCCTGTTCTGTCTGGGAATGTGCAGGCTAGGTGGGTTAGCCATGGTTAATGCAGGGTTATGAGAATAGGGCGGGGGCTGTGTCTGGGTTGAATGCTTTTCACAGGGTTGGTGCAGGTTTGATGGGCTGAGTGGCCTCTTTCCGCACTGTAGGGATTCTATAATGTTACAGGGCTCATTCCACCATGACAGATGGTGAAATTTGAATTCAATAAAAATCTAGAGGCTTTTAAAATGTTAATCAAATGGTGACTGTGTAACCATTGTTAATTATTCTTAAAAGCCATTTGGTTTACAACTGTACTTTAAGGAAGGAAATTTGCCATCCTTACCTGGTCTGTCCTACATGTGACTTCAGACTCCAATAATGTGCTTGACTCTTAACTGCTCTCTGATCAGATGGGGATGAACAATAAATGGTGATCTAGAGAGTGATGTCTGCATCCCATGATTGGATTAAAAAATGCCTTCTGAATGGATTAGCTTCTCATGTGTATGGCTACTTTACTGCAGTCAAGTTACATGAGGCCGACAGGAATTTCAATAATGAAGCTATTCCATAAATCTCATCTCCCTCTCTCATGGTGGCCCATGGGCTAGATGCAATAAATCTCCATGCAAATTGAGTCAAATTGTAGCTTGAAGAAAAGAGATGGAGACCAGGGTCTTTCCTGAATTAAATTTAAAAAAATACAAATGGCAGATTCTGGAGATTGCTGGACATTCTGAAGAAGGATCATTGGACCCGAGATGTTAACTCTGCTTTCTCTCCACAGAAGTTGCCAGGTCTGTTGAGTTTTCCCAGCTATTTCTGTTTTTGTGTGTCATCCTGAATTGATGTTGTGCCCATAAAAACTTAGCGCCGACTTCACCCAGCCTTCAGAATTTTTGTTATACATTTTTCAATGAGCTTTAACTAAAGTAATGTATTGTGAACCCATTGAAACTAAATCATCAAACATTTATCAGTTGTGTGAGTGGTGAGAGAAACTGGGGTTGTTCTCCTTCCATGAAGAGCAGATATAATGAAGGGATTTAGAATTATTAAGGGCTTTTTTTAAAAAGAAACTATTGCACTTGATAGTGTGAGGATAACTGGAGTACACAGAATTAAAATAATTTGCAAACTACTAGAAAAGTGATGAGAACAAATTGTTCTTTGCAACCTGTTGTGATCAGTTCTTCCGTACACTTTCTTGGGATCACAATGAACATTCCCAGGAAGGCCAGCATTTGTTGCTATTCCCTCAATACCTTTTGAATTGAGCGGTTTCCTGAATCATTCCAAGGGGCTGGTTAAAAGTCAATGCATTATGGAGTCACATGGGAGCTAGACCAGCTGAGGAAGACAGATTTTGTTCCTTACTTTATCAATGAGTCAAGTAGGTTCTTAAACAGCAATTGATGATCTCTCCCCCATCACTGAAACATTGATTTCCTTTCATTAACTGAAGGCAAATTCTACCGGCTGCTGTTGTAGGCTTTCAGCCAATGTTTCCAAAACCTGAACCTCTAGAATATTCACCCAATGACATTATTACTCTGTCAACACATCCCCACATATATGATAAATGATAAACTTCCCAAAAGGATGCTGGAAACAGATAGTGGTAATTGTCGAAAGATAAGTGGATATATGCATAGAGATTTTTAAAAAATACAAGACTATGGGTCAAAAGCAAAGAAATGGTATGAATCAAACAAGTTTTCCAAATAGACATCCCAGACACAATGGCTTTAATAGCCTTCTTATGTGCTGCAAGATTCTGACCACAACTGTCTCATCTCCCACTCTGTCACAAATCAGCAGGCCCTTTGGGAAAATCCAATGATTTTTGATTATTTTTTAATATGACTTAATCCCTCTGGTCCCACCTGTCAGGCAAAATATTTCTTGTGTTTTGCCCAACCTTATGAGAGAGATTTGGGACTTAACTTCATCAATTTGCGACCCATTACCTTGTGAAATTACTTTCACCTTTGCAAGTGAGTTTCCAGTCAGTCAAGATTTGCAGCGAGGAAACAAATGGCAAAACTCAACAAGGGGGTGGTGAGACATTGTTGGGTTATGGGGGGGGAGGGAGGGGGAGAGAGGGAAGTGTCAGAGGCAGTGACAGAGATGAAAGTTGTCAGAGTGTGGACATAATCACTGAAGGGAGTTAAATGGGCCAAGAAGCCACTTCTCGTTCCATTGGCTCTATCTCGTTCACTTGTACCTTTATGGCAAACAGATATCAGGAGTGATTCTGCTGATGAACTATCTATTCACGGATCCCAAGACAAAAATGAAAATAAAAGAAAAGAAGCTTAACTCAGTCAATAAAACATGTGAACCATATATTATGTGAACTGTTTTCAGCTAAATTAGTGCATATGCTTGTGACATCTGTATATAAAGTAGCCATTGTCCTTCACTGTCATAAGAGAGAGATCTGATAGTGGTTTAACCTGAGGACTATCACACCTCAGGCAATGGGAGAGTTTGAGAAGGACAGCTTTCCATGTTAACTTCAGCTGGTGTGGGAATTGAACCCATGTTGTTCCTATTACTTTGCATTGTAACCTAGCTATTGCAACCAACTGAGCTAACATTGTTCTATTGTGGGAGTGTGTGTGCATGCAAATCTATTGAAACAGCAGCCCTGTTGCTTATTAGAACAATGCTGCCTTTTTAAAATTTCCCATCATTGTTCAGTAACTTCTTCAAGTGATGTGCCTCATGTATAAACATAGACATTGAATGTTACTGAGCTAATTAACCAAGAGGGGTACCATATCAAAGATTCACTCCCTGCTTTCACTTCAGCCTCAGTTGAGTCACTTGTCTTAGTACAGAACCAGGCACGGAGGGGAATATGGATTAAAGCATTGATAGTTCAAGGTTTTACTGGTCTACAGCCTTTTAGTTGTGCTCTCTTGAACCTGTTTTTTTTTCCCTGGTTGAATTGCCTACTGGCTCTGTACAAACACAAAACAGTGGATGTTTTCACAGGATTACTTCTTTTTACTTACTTGTGAGGCTTGAGTGCCACTGACGGCCAGCATTTATTTCCCATTAAGAAGGTGGTAGTAAGTTGCCTTCTTGAACTTCTGCAGTCCACACGCTGTAGGATGACCACAATGTCCTTAGGGAGGGAATTCTAGGATTTAGATCAAGCAACAATGAAGCAATGGCGATATATTTCCAAGTCAGGATGGTGAGTGGCTTGGGGGGATCTTGTAAGTGGCAGTGTTCCAATGTATTTGCTGCCCTTGTCCTTCCAAATGGAAGTGGTCGTAGATTAGGAAGGTGCTGTCAATGGGGCCTTGGTGAGTTGTTCTGGTACATCTTGTAGATAGTACACACTGCTGCCAGGGCACCAGTGTGAAGGGAGTGAATGTTGAGGATGGTGGATGAGGTGCCAATCAAAGGGTCAGTGATTAGATTGTCTTTTGTTAGAGATGGTCATTGCCTGGCATTCATGAGGCATGAATGTTATTTGCCACTTATCAGCCCAAGCCTGGATATAGCCCAGATCTTGTTGCATTTGAACATGGACTACTTCAGTATCTGAGGTGTTGCGAATGGTGATAAACATTGTGCAATCATTGGTGAACAGTTGAGTTTGGGAACCTGTACCTCTCACCAGCAGACAGTTTCCTAATCAGCCAGTCCACAGATGCTAATGCACAGCACTGGATGATGTCGGACTTGAATTTGGGCTTTCGGCCTCAGAGGTAGGAATATTATTGCTGCACCACAAAACCCCTTGCTGCTTTCTTCAGCATCGAATTCTCTTTAACTTCATCCAGCTGAGATCAGTTAACCAAGCACAGGCTGGGTCATGGATCTGGGAGCTCACAGTCTGAATGGTTCAGTCAATCCACTCAGTCTAGCAGCTGCATTATCAACTGGTACTTACACCCACATCATTATAATAAAAATTTGTTGCATCCTATAGGCTACATTATAAATTGTTACAAATAAACCATTTTGTAGGTGCACTTGCAAAAAAAGACTCGACAAATGCAAACCTGTTATGTGATAGCACTGATCGAATTACTAGCTCATTCTCGCTAATAGATGTACAATTTGGTGTCATCAAAAATCCTCTGAGTTGCATAATTCCATTGCCAAGAAATTTCAGAAGAGGTCAAGATTTGCATTCCATTCCCAGAAGAAATGAATTGCTTAAATTAAATAAAATCACCTTTGTAGCAAGACAGTACCAAACATATGTACCACAATCTATTTCGCATAATATATTTTGACAATAATTTAACCCTTAAGGTGCATCAATTCTTCAGACAGCATCACCTGAAAGGACAGCTTCTTGAGTTTGTCTCTGAGGAGGAGGCTCTTGATGCTTTATTAATGGTGGACCCAAAGTCACCCTTTAATATAATTTTTTGATATACTGTGAAGAAATTACTTAAAGTGGCACTGATAGAAAAGCAATGCAGGAGCAATTAAACAATCCAAAGGTTAGTTCAGAGGGCATCCCACCCCAATAACCAATCTGTCCTTCATTCCAGAGATAGTAGGAACTGCAGATGCTGGAGAATCTGAGACAGCAAGGTGCAGGGCTGGATGAACACAGCAGGCCAAGCAGCATCATAGGAGCAGAGATTTCATTCCATCCCTTTTGCAATCAGCTTGAGCTTTATGGGAAACGAGACTATCACAAGTCTGTAAGAAGTGATGTTAATGTTCAGGTTCATTAACCTTTAAGATGTTAATGGTCCTGGTTATGAAAGGTTTGACTAACAAGCGTGTGGAATGCTCATTTGTTATCCTCTGCTGTGTCTCAGTGGCTTCAGTCATTTTTTTTTTCCCTGCTGTGCAACAACACACACCCAAGGAAAGAAAGTCCTGGGTTTCTGGACAGTACATTTTGAGGCAGACCCAAACATCTAATGACAAATTGTAGTCACTGAAGCTACAAAACTTTATGCTCTTGGCCAGAGCACAATAAGATAGAAATGGTTGAGTAGGATTGAAAATCTCATGGGTCTCAGGGCAATTTGTTGACTCAAGGGAATGGCAAGATATTCGTGGTGGGAGCCGGTGACTATGCGTCTTGTGTTTAATGCCTTCATTTAGAGTTATAGCACTCTCAACTCTGAGTCGTAAGATTGTGGGTTCAATTCTTGCTCCAAAGTCTGAAACACAACATCCTAGACTGAACCTCCAATGCACCAGTGAAGGACTGCTGCCCTGTTGGAGATGACATCTTTCAGATAACATGTTAAACTGAGGGTCTATTATTCTCCAAAGATCCTAGGGCACTAGAGGTGCTGCAGCAGACTATGGAGGTGGCTTACACCTTCCCAGGGGCAATTAGGAATGGGTGACAACCAATGGTCTTCTTAAAATGCTCACATTGCATGAAATAATTTTTGTAAAAAGTGTACCCATCAGAAATTGCCTGGTGTGCAGGGAAGCATCATCGTATCATGCTATTTATTGAAGTGAATACGATGGCTATAATTTAGCTGTTGAAAGGAAACCAATGCTTGCCTTTGATTTCTTGGTTTGCAGTTACAATTCAGATAGTTTATTGGTGAGAATGGGAGTGGGACCTTATAATGATGCTAATCGTGCTCCTATCCCAACCAACACTATCCATGCAGGTAATATTATGGGATCACAAGCCAGAAGACAAAACTACTAAAACTGGAAAATGAGATACCTTGGTCTTACCCATGTTGTATACTTCATAATGCAGGACCAGTAAAACTGATACATTCATTTCCCAGTTTTAGTGTCTTTTTTGCTGTTCCTTTTACCCTTTAGTATGTGAAAAATGGCAACTTGGTCAAGATCCCCACCCGTTGTTAGTGGTACAAGTGAATTGGACACCAGCCATAGACACAGACACCAGAAACTGAGGAAAAAAATCCATTTTTATTTTTAAATAGCTTTCTTTTAGAAAGCATTGCTTTATTTATGTTGCACATTCTTTGGAACTTTGAGAGATCCAAGCACTTTACAGACAATGAATTATTTTTTCTGAAGTACAGTTGCAGTCGTGATTTAAGAAACAGCAGCCAGTTTGTGCATGTTGAGATCTTGTCAGCAGATTTCATTTTGCTGAATGGATTATTGAAAAGTAGGCATGAATGGAAAGATAATCTGTGGGTCTATCTACAGCACATAGATTACAGCGGTTCAAGAAGGCAGCTCACCACCACCTTCTCAAGGGCAACTAGGGACGGGCAATAAATGCTGGCTCAGCCATCCCGCGAGTGAATAAAGAAAGTAGTGCTGAGGGTGCTACATAAAATTCTATACTCAAGTCAATGGAATAGGAGCTGACCCCACAATCTTCTGACCCAGATATGAGGAGGCTCCTCACTGTGAGTGTCCGACTCTAAACAATTTCATTTGGTTTATTATTGTCACATGTACCCAAGTGCAATGAAAGGTTTTGTTTTACCTGCAGTGTAGACAGATCAGGACATACAAAGAACGATTGTACGAAATGTTGGAATAAGGTCTGCTGCAGAAAGCTCGCAAAACATCGCTCTGTCTCAGCGCCATCTTGAATTTTGATTTCCTGATCAAAACAACACTTAGAAATAAAGTTAATCAAGTCATACAGCACAGAAACAGACCCTTTGGTCCAACTCATCAGCGCTGACCAGACATACTAATCTGGCCTTGTCCCATTTGCCAGCATTTGGCCCATACCCTCTAAACCCTTCCTAATTCATGTACCCATCCAGATGCAGTTACACCCGCCTCCACCACTTCCTCTGGCAGTATATTCCTTACACAAACTTGTGCATTCTACTGGAAGTCCAACATGGATTACAATAAGGGTCAAGCTTCTCTTTTTTACTCCATTGCCTTCATTCCTACTCTCTCACAGGTGTCCCTTTTATCTCATGAATCCTCCTTGCTTGCTGACCTTTCTGAATCCCGTAAGAAACATGAGCTGGCATAGGGCTCAAACTTGTTTCATACTGAACCTTGTCCAATCAGCAGTAAAAGGGTACTTCCCTTGCTACAGCCTGGAACTCTGAGTCACCAGGAGTGAAGAGAAAGTTGTCTCATTCTCTCAGGTAGATATTGAACTAACTTAGCTGCAGATGTACTTGGCTGCTACTACAATTAAACACGTACAAGGTAAAAGGAGGATAAAGAGAATTGCTGGCTCTTCAATTATTGAACTGTTTTCCAAAGGAGTTGTGTCCTTAAGGAAAGGACAATAAAATTCAGGATCGGGAGAAGTCAACCCTGAGCAGATAAAAGATCCTGTGTGTGCCATGGTTTTAGAAGACTCGATAGCAATAGTGGTAGATTAAATTTCCCCTGGCACTCTCACTTGAATAGCAATGCACATGAGTGAATCCATATTCCAATTCTAAAAATACATTTTCAGAGAAAAAAGATTTCAATAAAAATAGGTTTCGTCTATTGAATTATAAAAACGGCTTTAACCTTTCATGTTTTTTTTTCTATGCACAATTTGTTCTCCTTTTCTTTTAAACACTATCTCATTTTTTTACACTAGGAATTATAAGGACTGCCCTTCCGAACATGGATCGGGAAGCACGAGAAGAATATCTGGTGGTGATACAAGCAAAAGATATGGGAGGCCACATGGGAGGTCTCTCTGGAACGACAACTGTAACAGTCACATTGACTGATGTTAATGACAACCCGCCCAAGTTTACACAAAGTAAGTGTCATCCATCACGGCCGTTCCACACTTTGATTGTAACTCAAATGTAAGGTTTTTTTTCTTATTATACATTGAAGGAATGCAGGTTATTTTAAAAGAAAAACCTGTAGAACAGGTTTACATTATACAAGGCTTCGCTTGAGCGGCCAGCCTTACAGTCTCCATCTGCACAATCTGACATGGCTCAGTGCCTTTTCTCCAAAGGCGAGCTGGGCACCACAATCCTCCAATGAATAAAATTGCAATTGTCACACACACTACATAACTTCTTGCTCAGCTGCTTCTGTTGTACTCCCTCTCCCTCACTGCCTGCTGCAGCTTTCACAGGACCAAGTATGGTCTTCCATGGCACCTTGTTGCATAGATTATTTTGCTATTTGTGGGACTAATTCTTCTTGTTTCTCCCATTTTTAGAGTGAGCTGATAAGCCGGGGCCCCCACTGCCCTTTCACATTCCATGGCACTGTCAAAAAGAGATGCTTGTAAAACTTTGTGGAAAGGCAGTAGATCAAAGAATCCCTATAAGTGTGGAAACTGGCCCTTCAGCCCAACACGTCCACACTGACCCACAGAGCATTCCCCCAGACCCATCCCTCTATAACCCACTTAATCTACAGAGCTAGGGCACTGGTGGAATCTTTAGAAGTAGAAAACAATGTGGGATCTACAGATCCCTGAACACTACAGTTAATTTAGTATGGCCAATCCACCTAGCCTGTAGATCTTTGGACTGTGGGAGGAAACTGAAGCACCTGGAGGAAACCCATGCAAACACGGGGAGAACGTGCAAACTCCACACTGGCCCGAGGGTGGAATCAAACCTGGGTCCCTGCCACTCTGAGGTAGGAGTGTTAACCACTGACCCACCATCCTACCCGTGAGATAGAAGTTAATTGGACAGCTCTTCTGAAAAAATGGCACCAAACGGCTTCTTGTGGGCCATATAAATATATAATCCTCTCTTAAGCTGCCTGACCTGAGCTTCTAACCCAGGACGAGTTCCAATCCCCAATAAGTAACCTCAAGAAGGTAGCAGGCTGTGATTTTCCCTCCAACCATACTTCTTCCCTGCCACAGGAAGATGCTCAAGATTATAAAAGCAGCCATCCTGCTTGAGTTTGGTTTAGAAAACAGCAGTGCTCCCTAAGCATCTGTGCTGCTCTGACTGTTCCTTCCCCATTTTAAATTCACCTTCATCAATGGCTTTCATTTATGAAACATTTTTAACATTCAAAAGCCTCCCAAGGTGCTTCTAAGGAGAATTATCAGACTAGCAAAAATTGGTTCAGTGCCAAACAAGGGGATATTAGGGCTGGTGATCTGCAAGGTTATTTTAGTGTTTTTCAGGAGGACAGAGAGAGAACCATACTGTATACCAAGTCTTAACACAATTTCATACTACTTGAGTAAGTCTCTTAACAGTCCTGTTAAGCCTCCCTTAAGTCTACCTTGTTGTTTATGCTTTGAAATGAAAATAGTTCCATTTGCTGCAAATGGTGACACCATTCCCGTATTGTTTCCTATTTGTAAAGATTCCACTGATCCCCTAGTTCTTTCCTGTCAGCCCCCCACCCCCCTCATAATCTGACCCCCCACCCCATCCCCATTGATAGTGCAGTTCCTTTGATACGCTTTCTATTTGTAGCAAGCTAATCTTTCTGTGCTTGCCATGGCACTAGGTATCAGGAGGTGAATTAACTCGGGATATTATCTCAACCGAGTGTGATCTTGCTCTTTCACAGTGTCCAACTCACAGCTGGAGTTGTAGCTATTGCAAAACAAAAACTATGGTTAAAGTTGTCAGAAGAGGTCAATCATTTCAGTTGCAGGGCATCATTGCATGAGATCCCTAAGACAGTGTCCTGGGTCTATCATCTACAGCTACTTCATCATGGAACTTGACTCAGAAAATGAGAAGGAATGAATGAATGAAATGTTCACTTTATTTGGCAGCTCTTCAAATAATAACACAAGAAACAGGACTGGGACAACACCCAGGCTTAAGCTGATAAATGACAAGTCACATTTGTGCCATGCAAATACCAATAATGACTCTATTCAATAAGAGTGAGTACCTATCACTGATATTCAGCAGCTGAATCTTCCACATATGTTATCCGAGAGTCACCACTGACCAAATTGAAATGGACCAGCCACATGAATACTGTGACTACAAGAGCAGGTTGGAAATTCCATGGTGAGGATTTCATCACCTACCTCCCCAGCACCGAACTACCATTTACAAGGCAGCTACCGGCAATGATTTCACTCCATTTATCTGAATGAGTGGAGCTCTAATAAGAAATTTAACACCATCTGGGACAAAGTAGCCAGTTGGATTGTCTCCCTGTTCATCACCTTAAATTTCCATTCCCTACTCCACAGGATGAAGGTGGAAGAGAGTACATCATTTACAAGCTGCAACATTCATCCAGAGAAACCCTTCTAAACCTCAATCATCCAAAAGACCATGGGCCATCATTTGCATGAGAATATCACCACCTCCCTTCCCCTGCCTGTTGCATACTATCTGAATTCATAAATATATCCCCATTCCATCATTTGGGTCAAAATCTAGGAACGTCCTCCCCAACAGTACTGTGAGTGTACTTATGTCACATGGTCAGCACCAGTGCAAGAAGGTGGCTGACTACTGCCCCCTCAATGATGTTTTGAGGTGGGGTGTTGCAGTTCATTCTGAACATCTGAGTTGCTGTGATTGCCTACACTTTCAATGCATGTTGCAGTCTGGAGCTATCAATAGTGATGGCAGAGAGTCCAACTTTCTTTCCATCACCCGCTGGTCAGTAATGTCTTCCATTCTTAGCTCTCACCATTGAAATATGTTGAAAGGATTTGCTGGTTGATGTCACCCCATTATGAATATACTCTCTGTGGGCATCATGTCTTGATATTGGATTGATGCTAGAGCTTCTGCCTCAGGAGCGACACTACCTATTGCATTATAAGCCCCCCACAAGGGCAATTAGCAATAAGTAAATAAATAATGGCCTTGTCAACAATGCTAACATCCCATGAAACAGGGAAAAAAAATTATATTTCCAACCATAGCCACTGGGCAGTCTTCAGGAGCAACAACCTTTGCTGATTTTTGTTCCCTTGTCTCAACAATGGACATCTAGGCAGAATTCTAAACTGTAAGGTGCCCTAGTTGCGATTTATTATCTTGGACTGGGTCTTTGCTGGTGTGTATAGAATCAATCACTAATTTAGTAAATTCAGGGAGACATTTGTGAAGTTATGTCTCCCCAGTGTTTAAAGAGGAAAAGAAGTTATTTGCCCAAGCAGCAGTTGTCAGCTGGTCATGTAGAGGAATGCAGCAATTCCTCTACCCGAAAGTAAATACAATTTGTTAAAATAAATAGTCACAAACATTCACAGGCCACATCATTGCTGATTAAAAAATGATTGATTGGAGTGATCGAAAGGTTCTCTTTGTTTTGGCGCTAGGTTTGAACATAGAATTTAAGCTCTCAAGCTAAAACTGATCCATCAGTAGAAATGACATTACATTCTCCAATCAGTGGAATGTAAGTCTAAATTTTGAATGTACTCCCGTAAATTCTGCTATGTGCTATTTCTTGAACAGTTGTTAGCTTATTAATGTAGCCTGCCACTTAGCTGGAATGGCCAATCCAAGGATATGACGAAAAAAAGAATATGGTCACAGGTTTGTGAGTAAACTTTGGGAAAATAGACTTTCAGTGATCTTAAAGACTGTTGACCTCTTTCATTTTATTGACTCCATGTCCAGACCCCTTTCAAAGAATATTAGAAATGCACGCTATAAATTAAGAGCAGGGGCAGGCCATGTTCCACCTTTCAGGAAGAATAAGGCTCATCTGACTTTGGTCCGCACGTTCTTGCATACCCTTGAATATCTCTGAGGACCTTGTTAGTCGACAATCTATCCACCCCTCTCTTAAAAATATGTAACAACCTGCCTCTACTGCTGTCTGGGGAGAGAATTCCAAATATTTACAACACTTTCAGAGGAAAAAGTTGAACTCATCTCTGTCATAAATGAATAATCCCTTACTTTTTAACTGTGTCTCCACATTCTTATCTTTCCCACAAGGGGAAATGTCCTTTCAGCATTCACCATGTCAAGTTCTCTAAGAATCTCATTAGATTTGTGGAAGGTTCTTTTAGCTTGGAAAATAGCTAATGTAACTCATTTATTCAAAAGGGATGGAGATAGAAGGCAGGAAATTACAGGCCAGATAGCTTAACATCTGTCTCAGAAAAATGTTAGAAGCTATTATTAAAGACATTATAACCGGGCATTTCAAGTTCAAGATAAAGAGGCAGACCAACATGGTTTTGTCAAAGGAAATCATGTTTAACTGATTAACTGGAGCTCTTGAACAATAACTTCTGCAGTGAATAAGGGGAACCTGTGGCTGTATTGTATTTAGTTTTCCAGAAGGTATTTATTTGATAACATTCAGCAACAAAGGTTACCGCAGAAAATTTAAAGTCATGGTGTTGACAATAACATGTTAGCATGGAAAGAAGAATTTTTTATTCATTCATGGGTTGAGGGCATCGCTGAACAGGCAGTATTTATTGCCCATCGCAGTTCAGAATCAATCACATTGCTGTGGGCCTGGAGTCACATGTCAGTCAGAGCAGGTAAGGATGGCAGTTTCCTTCCCTAAAGGACATTAGTGAACCAGCTAACTGGAAGAAGAGTAAGAATAAGAGGGTCTGTTTCAGGCTGGCAGGATGTCACGAGTGGTCTAACAGAGGGACTGATGCTGGGCCTCAACTCAATACAATTTAGAGAAATGAGTTGGATGAAGGGACCATAGGTGTGAATGCTGTGATGAGACAAAGGTTGCTGAGGAAGTGAGTTGTAAAGGGGACATAAGGTTCCTACAAAGGAATATTGATAGCTCAAGTGAGTCAGTAAAGCTTGGAAAATGGAAAATAATGTGGGAAAGTGTGAAATTGGTCATTTTGACAGATAATAAGAAAAGGCATATTTACTAAATAGTGAAAGGTTTAGAGTTTTGGGATGCAGAGAAATCTGGGTGTCCTAGTGCATGAATCACAGAAGGTTAACATGCAGGTTCAGCAAGTAAAGAGGAAAGCTAATAGAATGCTATGTTTATTGTGAGAGGAAATGAATGTAAGGGTAGCATGGTTATGGTTCAATTACACAGGGCATTGGTGAGACCACATCTGGAGTGCTGTCTACTGTACTGGTCACTGTACTTACAAAAGACATTAATGTGTTGGAAGCAGTTCAGAGAAGGTTTACTAGACTAATATCTGGAATGAACGGATTGTCTAATGAGGAAACACTAGACAGGCTAAGCAGGTATCCTCTGGAGTTTAGAAGAGTCAGAGGTGACTTAATTTGAAACATATGAGATCCTGAAGGGACTTGACCAAGTGGATGTGGAACGGATGTGTCCTCTTGTGAGAGGATCTAGAACTAGGAGTCATGGTTTAAAAATAAGTGGTCCAATTTAAAATAGAGAATTTTTTCTAAGAATTCTTTGGGATCCTCAGAATTCCTTTCCTCAAAAGGAGTAGAGGCAGATTCTTTAAAGATTTTCAAGCAGAGGTAGATTGAAACTTGATTACCGAGGAGATGAAAGATTATCAAGAATATGCAGGAATGTAGAGTTGAGGTTAAAATCAGATTATCCGTGATCTTATTGAATGGCGAAGTAAGCTCTGAGGGCTGAAAAGCTTACTCTCATTCCTTGTTCTATGTTCTTCAATGTCTCAATAAGATCACCTATTATCCTTCTCACCTCCAATGGATACAGGCTCATCCAGTCCAACATTCTGTCATAGCATAATTTCCTCAATCCAGGAATGAGTTGAGTGAACATTCTCTGAACTGCTTTTAATACAATTATCTCCATTTTTTTAAAATAAAAAGACTGAAACTCCACTCCAGAGGTGAACTCACCAAGGCTGTATTGCTGAAAATGAGATGTGCTGTCAAAAGTTTTCAACTTGCACTCATCAGGCCAGATGCAAGAATGCTAAATTTCAAAGGGAGGAGAAACAATTTATATTACATGGGAAAAGCATGCTGATTTGTTGGAAAGTGGGCTCTGGTGAGTCGAGGCTTTGCTTTGGCAAATGAACAAGGAATTACAGTTCTACATGTTTTTGCTTCATTCATAAGGGTTCATTGCCTGGAAATGTTCATTTTGCCTGCAGAGGAAAGAAGCCTGCATATGACTACATGCAACTTTTAACAAGTGACCCTCTGCCACATTATGAGCCTGACTGATAATCTTAACACTATTTCTTTAGCACTATTTCTTCACTAGTAATAATATCCCTAAGTATCACATTTACACTTGTTCTCCTGTTTCACACTATTACCAGAATGATTATATTTTATTCTAGGATAGAGAGCATTTATTTAATATTTCGACTATTTCTGTATTCCAATTATAATTTCTTCCTGCCTCTGCCTGTAAAGGACCTAAGATTTCTTTTGCTAATCTCTTCCTTTTCACACACCTGTAGAAACCTTTACAATTTTTTATGTCTCTTGCTAATTTGCACTCATTCCATTTTCTCTCTCTTCATCAATTTTTTTGTCTTTTGTTGAATTTTAAAATCCTCCCAACGTGGGTTAATGACTGTTAATTCAATCCTAAGGTCATGGTCTGGAATGATGAACAAATTCTGCTATTACTGCAATGGAATTGAGGTGAAACCTTGGCTTAATGTTTGATCTGTGTTTCACTGAGCTGTTCCTTCTGCTTTCTGGGCATGATTCCATTGTTGCTTAATTAAATATTTTAGAGCCTCAACTATGCTTTGGTGACCTTGCACTCTTTTAATGCAGTATTCTCTGGGAATAACACACAACAACCATAATACTGCATACAGCTTATCTCATCAACATGATAAAATGTGCTCCCCAGCTACTGCTGCCGAAAGATTTTCAATATATAATAAAATCTGACTTCAACTAAATATGAGCTCAAACATCCTTTTGTTTTATTTCTGTTTTCCCTCGAAGTATTAGTGTATCCTTGAGTGCCACTGATATCAACACACTGTAACAAAGGGAAGTTCAAGAAACTGACCTTTGTTAAATTAACATTTATTCCATTGATTGGTTCAAAACTTGCTGCCCTTCATCAATCTCCTCTACTTTTTTCACTTACATCCTCTCCTTTCCGCACCACTGGCCTCTTCCCCCATCTTTTCTCCTGTGTCAACTCTTCCACTTCTCTCACATCTTTTTTCTCCTTTCTTTCCTCTCATGCTGTCATCCCCTCTTCACTACCTATTGTCCATTCCTCTCATCTTCACCTCTCCCTTCTTACTCTCCTTAATCCCTCTTATGTTCTTTTCCTCTCTATTCCTCTTTAGTTCTCCCCTTTGTCTTCACATCTCTCCCCTGCTCCTCACTGATCACCTCTTCTGCCTTTCCCTCTTCCTCTCACTTCACTTCTTGCCCACTTTCTGCTCTAATCTTCTCTCCTCTCAATTCTACAATTATCTCTTTCTTTATTCTCCTGTCTCATTCAAAAAACAATTTGACAAGTCACAAAGTAAAATGCGTAGACTAATGGTGAAGGACCAAGGTCATGTGACCAATTGGGCAACTCTAACAAAGAGCTGGCACAGGTGTGATGGACTGAATAGTTGTCTTTATTGCTCCATGACTCAATGTATATGAGCATAGGAACATAGATATTAACAGCAAGAAGAGGCCATTTGGTCCTCTGAGCCGACTCCACTACTCAACAAGATAATGACTGATCTGGTTATGGTTGCAGCTCCACTTTTCTGTCTGTTTCCTACAATCCTTGATTCCCTGCTCAATCGAAATTCCATCCAACTAAGCCATAAATTAATTTAAAGACCCAGTTTCCATTACCTTCTCAGGAAAGGAATACTATACCACAATGACCCTCAGAGAAAATAAATCTCATCATTTCTGTCTTAAAAGGGAAATCTCTTATTCTTAATAAAAACTGAAAGAACTGTGGATGCTGTAAATCAGGAACAAAAACAAAGTTGCTTGAAAAGCTTAGCCGGCCTGAGGAAGAGTCACCAGACACAAAACGTTAACTCTGATTTTTTCTTCACAGATGCTGCCAGACCTGCTGAGTTTTTCCAGCAACTTGTGTTTTTGTTCTCTTATTCTTAAACTATGTTCTCTCATTTTAGTTTCCCACAAAAGAGGAAGCATCCTCCTCTAACATAGTTGTAGACTCTGTTGTTCACTATATCGTTAACCCTGTCTGTCTCTCTTAAGTTGGCTGTAAACACAATGAATATTTCACTTTTGATTCACAAATAGACAATAGTTGTTTCATAAATGGAATCAGAGATGGTAGGAACTGCAGATGCTGGAGAATCCGAGACAACAAGGTGCAGGGCTGGATGAACACAGCAGGCCAAGCAGCATCATAGGAGCAGAGAGGCTGACGTTTCGGGCCTAGACCCTTCATCAGAAAAGG